>NW_020950547.1:3808518-4128092 GCF_900497805.2 Vombatus ursinus | reverse complement strand
GGGGGGGGGGGCGTCCAAGCGTCGCCCTTTGTCGCGCCCGGGGCCCCGGCCCGGCCCGGCCCGGCTCGGCCCGGCGCGCTGTGCTCAGGCCCGTACCTTCTTGTAGTTCTTGCCGAGCCAGAGCCGCACGTTATCAAACTGGGTCACGGTGTCTGCGGCCTCGTAGTACTTCACGTTGGGGCCTCCATCCTTCTTCCGCACCGCCATCTTCTCCTGGCTCCCCCCCCCCAGCTGCCGCCGCCGCCGCCACCGTCGCCGCCCGCCCCGCTCCCTCGCCTCGCCTCGCCTCGCCTCCTCCTCCGCCCGCCGCCCGCAGCCGCCTGGGCCCAACGCAGCGCCCCCTGCCGGGCCCGGCCACAGTGGTGCGCGGAGTGACGGGGGGGGGGTCAGTGAGAAGTGGGGGTCAGTGAGGGGAGAGGGAGTGACTGGGGGGGTCAGTGAGGGGAGAGGGGAGTGACGGGCAGTCAGTGAGGGGAGTGATGGGGGGGTCAGTGAAGGGAAAGGGGAGTGACGGGGGGTCACTGAGGGGAGAGAGGAGTGATGGGGGTGTCAGTGAGGAGCGGGGGTCAGTGAGGGGAGAGGGGAGTGACGGGGGGAGGGTTCAGTGAAGGGCGGGGGGGGTCAGTGGAGGGTAGGTGGAATGACAGGGGATTTAGGGGGGAATAACAGGGGGAGTGAGTGAAGGGGGGAGTGACTGGGTGGGAATCAGTGGAGGGCGGGGGAAGAGAGCGGTGGGGGGTGATGACAGGGGGTCACTGAGAGACTGCGAATGGGGGAATGACAGAAATAAGGGGCGGGGGAAGTGACTGAGGAGGTCATTGAGGGGCAGGGGAGAGCGTCGAAGGTCACTGAAGAGTGGGAGGGGTCGAAACTCTTCCATGAAGAGAAAGCGGTCTCCCTTCTCCGGAAGCCCCCCTCGGATGTTCCAGCCCCTTCACACCGTTGCCCCTCTCTCCCAGAGACGTTCGCTCCTCCTCGGAGCCCCCACGCTTCTCCCCGCCCCTGGGGCCGTCCCCTCGGACCCGCTTTCCCTCCGACACCGCCCCACTTAGGGCTGACCCCGGGCCCCGCCCTTTCCTGAGGGGATTCTGAACCTTCTCTCCCAAACTTTGGTGAGGAACCACCGAGAACGGCGGGTGAAGGGGTGTCTGCATCGAGAATTAGAGAAAAACTTTTTCTTTGGGCTCGCAACCCCTTCCGCGCCGCTGGCAACCCTTCCTATAAGCGCGCGACAAAAGTAGAGCCTGGGAGTCACGGTGGCCGAGTGGTTAAGGCGTTGGACTCGAAATCCAATGGGGTTTCCCCGCACAGGTTCGAATCCTGTTCGTGACGGTAGAGCTGCTTTTTTATTTCTCCTGCTCAAGAAAAGGGGAGGCTCCAACCTAATTCATACTGTGTCGGTTTCGGTTGGAAAAAAAAAAGGTTAAGCGCCTGGATTTTCGGGGTGTAGAGGGGAGGGGCGTGTTTTTCATAGCCCCGTTGATGGCTGGCCGAGCCGCCATCCTGCCGGTCCCTTCCTTTCGAGGTCTGCCCGCTCTTGTCAGTTTTTATTAATTTTTTGGAGGGGGCTATAGGGGTGTGATTAGTTTGAGGTTAGATTGGATGTGAGGCAGAGATATTTTTAGGGAAGATGGCAGGAAAGACTCTTACAGAGTAGCTATGATGAGATCGCCTTCTGGGAGTGTAACGAGAGGAGGGCGAGAGGTGTTGAGGGGTGACTCCCAGTGAGGACGCGCCAGCAGCTGCCTTTCTGGCGTTTCTTAAATGGGGTGTCTTAGTGATGCTCCAGAGCGTATGAGGCTAGCTGAAAAGCAAGTTTGTTTGTATGGAAAGTCCTTGTACTAGGCTGCAGTCAGACAGGAAAAATCAATGGTACGGGAGTTAGTGTGGTACAGAGGACGCACCAATGGTTCGGAACTAAGGGGTCATGAGTTCGAATCTCCCTTCTTGACGATTGTTGGGTAACTAGTTTGTTGATTCCTAATTCATTCAAACAAGGTTGGTTCCATTATGTTACCTTCCAAAGGTTTCTTCTGCTTTAACCTTTATTAGCTGAGGAAGGAAATTGGGGGGAATGAGGAAAACGCCACACAGGAGATAATTTAATTGTAGCTAAACTGACCAGTTGTCTTATTTTTCTGTGTGCATAGTGACCTGTTTGTTCCACACCTGATCCACATTATATGTTGAGTATCCTATTACGTTTCCCCTTTTTGTGAAACCTAGATGTCAGCCTAATTTTTATTAGCTGGCCTCCAGGGTTCCAGGGTGAGATTTCAATGAGCTAGAGTTGGAAAAAAAAAAAAAAGGGAGTCTTCTTATTCGAAGCGGCGACCTGTCCCCCCGGACTGAGCTCGGTTCAGCTGCACGCAGGGGCCAGTAGAGGCTCCCTGGATGGAGAGGGGAGGGGGCCCCAGGACCTGGAGCCCTTGTCTGGGACTGCTCGATTTCTGCATCCAGGCTCCCCTCTGTCCTTCGGCTTCCATTCAGTCAAGTCTGGCGGTTCAGGGCGACGCCAGTACGGCTACAGTAAAATCTACCGACTCAGAACTGAAAAGGTTCTCTTTTTTTTCTCGAATTCCTGTTACCTTTCTTGGTAGTAAAAACACGTCTTCTGCCTTTTTAAACTGGCTGATGGCTGAACAAACTGGGCTGTGATTATAATGGAGAATTATTGTACCATAAGAGACAGCTTAAGAGAATCCTGAGAAGTGTGAACTTATACAGAATAAAGGGAGCAGAATCAGAAGAATTTATATGACAGTATTATAAAGAAAAACAACTTTGACAGACTTAAGACTGGAGCAGTCTCTATAGCTAGAGTGCTGGATAGGAAAGTTATTGCCTCTGAGTTTAAAGCTTTTCTATCATTTGAACTGGATTTTAGGGGTATAGTTCACAGAATATTCTTCACTTGAAATGTCTTTCTGGGTCATGGAGTCAGACCTTTATGACTAGAAGGTCGTCTCTTCCATGTGGCATCACTTTTTTGTCTGCCTTTCAGAGAATCCAAATAACTCACCTATTGGCAATAAGTGGTTACAGTGGATTGCTTTTGTAGGATCATTGCCAATCTCTGGGACCATTTCGTACACAAAGCAATATGACCAGTCTCTCCACTCCTAGGTATAGAGTAGCTTTCTATCAAATTGCGAGCTTGTGTATCCCACGAATATCATGGCTTCTCAGCAGAACTTCTAGTTGAAAGTCCTGACAATTAGTTCAATCATCACATTGTCATTTATTTCAGTGCTCTTTTGGGCTGAAGTTGTGGCTAGGTGCTAAGCTTTCTCTAACTCCTCTTGAAGCCAAGAGATGTATAGATTGTATTTGTTTTCTTTCTATCCTCTGAGACTCTACAGTCAGTAGGTAGGTGTGATCCAGGCCCATATATAAGCAGAGAGGGTGTAAAGTCATTGATTAGCATAGGAAAGCAACATGTTGATTACACGGAGACTTTTATCTCAGTGTCCCTAATATGTGCTTTAAAATTTAGTGTTTTTTCTGGACTTAAACACACACAAAATCGAGCATTTATATGTACACAGAAAAACACAAAAAGAAAATTACATGGGGCAGCTAGGTGACACAGTGGATAGAGGACTGGCCCTGAAGTCAGGAGGACCTCAGTTCAAATGTGACTTCAGACCAAACACTTGACACTAGCTGTGTGACCCTGGGCAAGTCACTTAACCCCAGTTGCCGAAAAAAAGAAAATTACACAAGGGATTATTGGTGTGTAACATGCTTCATCATAGCTACACTAGATTGGTCATTATTTTTTATCAAAGGTCTTAAATCTGTCAAAGTTGTTTTTCTTTATAATACTGTCACATAAATTCTTCTCCTGATTCTGCTCACTTTATTCTGTATAAGTTCATACTTCTCAGGATTCTCTTAAGCTGTCTCTTATGGTACAATAATTCTCCATTATAATCACACAGCCCAGTTTGTTCAGCCATCAGCCAGTTTAAAAAGGCAGAAGACGTGTTTTTACTACCAAGAAAGCTTATCCTGCAAAGTTGTGAGTAATACTTAAAGAGGGAAATGGACCCTTAAGTGAAATAGAGGATATTCAAGTATTGCTTTCATATGAAAAGGCCAGTTTTTTTCTTTTCTTTTCTTTTAATCCTCTCTTTAAGATCAGTAAGTTTCCTTATTGAGTTTAATGTATTTCTGCACCAAGCTCTGTGTGTGTTTTGCCTATTTCAGACAAGTGAGATTCATTTGATGCCAACTCTCCCTTGTTGCTTCTTCCATGTTAGTATACTTGTCTTCTTATGCCCCTCTTTATGAGAAATAGCAAGCTTTACTCCCCACTTGCTCGTGTCTGTACTAATGTGACTCCTTTTACTCTCCCTTTTCTTTCCCTTCTTAAAACTAAGGGAATTGTGGGAATTTACTGAACCAAACTGACTTCATCTTGTGACTCAATTCTGGACCTGGCTCAGTGCCCTTTCTGTTCAATTATAGGTCTAGTCCAAATTCTATTTTGCAGGGAAACTTCATTCAGTTATGGGAATTGTGAGAATACTTTATTACATTGTTTGAACCTATCCCCGCATGGCTGTAAAGCTGGACCACTTCTAGCTGTTTCTTAGAGACACTTAACTAAGGACCTAGGTTATGCTGACCAGAAACCCAGTCAAATCATTGATGCAAGGAGTTTTCTCACACTTATGCATCTCAAGCAACCCATATATCTTATCTAAAAACTGGTCCTGTATTGGTCAATCAGTTATTGTTTCCATGTTTGATTGAATACAAACATTTGGGGGGGAGTGGGACCCCTTTTTTCTGACTTTAGGGAATTGTACTTACTCGCTTTCCCCTTCCCAACTTGAAAACTCCCTAATCTTTACTCCAATTAGAAATCATATTACTTAATCTTGTGTCCTGGTTTTTACCTTGTTAATTGTTCTTTTAATTAATTGGTCTTGTTTGGTTGTTTTTAATGTGTAACAATCCTTCTCCTCCTGTATTCAGGGTCCAGTACCAAAGCTAAGGAAGCCTGGTCCTGATTCGTTATGCAATTGGTATGCATTATTTAATAAACTGATAGGCTCAGACGTTCAAACCTTTTTTTCTTCAGTTATTTCAGATTCCACCTGCCACAAAACCCTAAGAACATGACTAACTTAACCCATAACCTGTTTTTCTTATTTAATCCCCTTAATACCTTTTGAAGACATTAAGGTTCTAAAGGAACATTTATCTTTCTTCTCCTCCTTTTAGATTGTTAGTACTATATCATCATACAATCCCTTCCAGTTGCTCACATAAATTTACCTTTCTAGGTTTCTCTTGATTCTTGTGTTTGTATTTCAGTTCTGGCCTTTTCATGTGAAATACTTGAATATCCTCTATTTAATTTAAGGGTCCATTTCCCTCTTGAAGTATTACTCACAACTTTGCCGGTTAAGCTTTATTGGTAGTAAAAACACGTCTTCTGCCTTTTTAAATATTATATTCCAAATTCCTCTTTTTTATGATGGAAAGTTCCAGGTCCTGTATGATCCTGATTATGGTTCCTTGGTACTTGAACTCCTTCTTTCTATATATTTGTAGGATTTTTTCTTTTATGTAGATGCTCTGGATTTTGGCTAGGATATTCCTTGAAGTTTTCCTTTTGAGCTTTTTTTTTTTGTTGTTTTGTTTTAGGAGGTGATTGGTGGATTCTTCTTGCTCTTTCCCCTAAAAATAGTTCTAATAGAACTGAGCAGTTTTCACTTATGATTTCTTGAAATATAGTCATCAGGTTTTTCCCACTCAAAATCATGGGTTTCATGGAGTCCAATGGTTTCTAAATTATCTCTCCTTGATATGTTTTCCAAGTCAGTTTTTTATATCTGATAACTCACATTTTCTTCTTTTTTTTCAAACTTTTGATTTTGTCTAACATTTCTTGTTGTCTCATGGAGTCATTGAGTTCTCTTTGGTCCATTCTAGTTTTCAGGGAGTTCCTTGGAAAAAGTTCATGACTTTCTCTTTGAAACAATTTATTCTTCTTCAAATTCTTTCCTCCAGAGTTTTTGTTTCCTATTTTCTCTCTCACTTAATTTCTTGTAGATAATCTTTGTACATAGTTACAAACAGCTTTCCAGAAATTACAAACTTTGTAGGGACTAAGGAAAACAGGCACAGTAATGCACTATTGGTAGAGCTGTGAAGTGATACAACTATTCTGGAAAGCAGTTTTGAACCAAGTCAAAAAAATTATTAAGCTGTGCATACCCTTTGATCCAGCTATATCACTACTAGTCCTATATCTTTAAGAGATTTTTTTTAAAAGTGGAAAAGGACCCATGTGTACAAAAATATTTATAGCAGTTCTTTCAGTGGTAGCAAAGAACTAGAAACTGAAAGGATACCCATCAGTTGGGGAAAATGACAGAATTATGGTATTATGAATGTAATTAATACTATTATGCTGTATTATCAAAATGAAATATATTTGTAAAATGCTTAGCACAATGCCTGGTACATAATAGGCACTTTAAAATGCTTTTTCCTTCTTTCAAAAAGAAAAAGATGGAGAAGATGGTTTTAGTGAAACCTAGGAAAACTTTTATGAACATGAAGTGAGCAAAACCAGAATAATTTATACTATAAAACAAGAAATTGTAAAAGTTTTAAGTATTTTGATCAATGTAATGATCAAGAGGGATTCCAGAACACTGGTGATAAAACACATCACCTGTCTCCTGACAAAAGTAATGGATTCAGGATATAGATCAAGACATTTATTTTTTAGAAGTGGCCAATGAAGAAATTTGTTTTGCTTGACTATCTGGCTTTGTTTTTTGTTTGTTTTCCCTCCCAAAGTGTGTGTGGGGGGGAGGGTAAGGGGGAGAAGGAGAGAAAATAGAATTTTGTTAATTGAAAAAAAATAAGTATCTCTTAATCCAAATTGCATTCGAGAATGGCTGATCAATTCCCAGCATCACCAACACTGAATTAAAGTATCTGTTTTCTTGTACCCCTCCAAGCTTTGTCATTTTCCATTTTGGTCAACTTTGTTGATGGAATAGTTGAGAGGTGGAACTTCAGAGTCCATCACCTATCAGGAAGTGGATAACATGTTTCATCATGAGTCTTCTAGAATCATAATTGGTCATTGCAGTAACCAGAGTTTCCAAATCTGTAAGAGTTTGTCTGTGTTTCTAGTATTGTTGCCTTTGTATAAATTATTATCTTACTTCACTCTACATCAGTTCATGCAAGTCTTCCCAGGTTTCTCTGAAAACACCCCTTCATCATTTCTTACAACACAATAGTATTCCATCATATGTGTATACCATAATTTGTTTAGCCATTCGCCAATAAATGGACACCTCCTCATTTTTCAAATCTTTGCCACTGCAAAAAATGGCTACCATAAATATTTTTTGGTAACTCTTTACAGTGTTTTGCTTAAGACTAATCCTCCATACCCCTTTCTCCCTTCTACCCTTATCCTCCTGTTTCACTGTTCAGTGAAACATATTTCTGTAGCTAACTCTGTGTATGTGTGTGTATTCTTCCCTCCTTTGACCAGTTCAGATGGGAGTGAGGTTCAAGTGTCACCAGCTCCCCTTCCTCCTCCTTCCTCTTTGTATACATTACTTGGGCTTCTGGGCATGCCCAGTTCTGACATGGAGCCCAGTGAGTCCCCTACCACTTGGGTGGGGGTAGCCTCCTTTGATTAGCTGCCGGCATCTTTAAAAGTGGCAAGGCTGAACCCTTCCCTCTCTTTTCTACTGGTTGTGCTCCTTTCTGTTGTGCCCAGCCTGCATGCCATGAACTAAACTGATGAGAGGAGAAGGATTTCCTTCCCTACTCCCTTTCTTTTACCTTGACTCTGAAAAATGGGCCTGTGATGTTGTTTGTCCTCAAATTTCAGGTGCTGGAGGGATCTCCACCAGATGGGGGAGTTTAAACCATGATAACATTGGTGCAGGATTCCAGACGGGATGGTGCAACCACCAATCAGGGATGGAAACCCTGAGGAACCTGGGGGCCTGGAATTCAAGTTCAAAAGGGTGATTTGGGACTTGGAACTGGGATTATGCTTCATGAGAACCAAGCTAAACTATGAACCTAATCCCTTTCCCCTCCCTAAAGACTGAGGTAGTACAGGGGAAACAAGAATTATACCTTCTGCGTGTGGAAGGAATAAATTGGCATATTTGTAATTATACCTTCTGACCCTGCACATGTAACACAGACCACCATAACCCTCACTGCCTAGAAGACCAAGTATATCACATTTCACTCTTCTCCCACTCCCACAATCCTCACCCCAAAGTCTTTAGGAAGGGGAGAGAAATTAGGTTCTTTGCCTGGCGCCTCCACCCCCAGGTACAAGTCCCCTCCTCAGTCTGTACCCTCCCTTCTGGGTGTGAGCAGAGGTTGGCACCTGTTCTTGCTCTTTGCACAAGGTTAAGCCCCTCTGTGCCAGATCTTGGATCTGGTTTATTCAGTCCCTGCTCTAGAAAGCTCCATGAGGTATACTACACCTCACCCCCAGTATCCATAGACCTCTCTGTCTCCCTGTGCTGACCTAGACTGGAAAAAATGACCGAGTTATTTTTTGTCCCCTCTGATTTCCCAATCGGAACTCCATCTGGTATATTTTCTAAGTTTTTATGGAGTAATTGTGGGGGAAGGCTGGGCTATATTGCTTCCTCCTACACTATCTTGGCTGGTTTCTCCTCCTAATTTTAAGCAGATTAGTTTTGTTGGTGCAAAACCCTTTCAACTTCACATAATAAAAAAATGTCCATTTTATCTTCTGTGATCCTATCACTTTAGTCATAAATTAAATTTTTCTTCTCTCCAAAGATATGAAAGAAAATTTCTTCCTTGCTCTCCTGATTCACTTGTGACATCAAATCTCATATCCATTTGAGAGTTTCATTTGATATACAGGGTAAAATGTGGTTAATATCTAATTTCTGCTCAACTTTTCAGGTTTTTCAACAGTTTTGTCAAATAGTCCTTATCTCAGTACCTGAGATCTTTGGGTTTACCAAATATTTTACTCATGTGCTCATCTGCTTCTGTACTTATTGTCTTTCACTGAGCAACCTATTTTTTTCCAATTACATTTAAGTTCCAAGCTGTTTCCCTCTGTCCTTCCCAATCCCGCACTAGAAAAGGCCAGCATTTGACACAGATATATGTGAAATTGTATAATACATAGTTCCATATATCAGTTATTTCTCTGGTGGTAGATAGTATCTTCCTTCATAGGTCCTTTGTATACTAATATAACTCAGAATAGCTTAGTCATTCACATTTACTCTTCAAACAATATTGCTATTAGTGTACACAAAGTTCTGGTTTTTCTCATTTCACTCTTCATTATTTCATGCAAGTCTTTCCATGTTTTCCTAAAATCAACCTGCTCATCATTTCTTACAGCACAGTGGTATTCCATCACAATCATATACCCCAACTAATTCATTCCCAATTGATGGGCATCTTCTCAATGTCCAATTCCTTGCCACCACAGAGAGAGCTGCTATAAATATTTTAGAACATGTAGGTTCTTTTCCTTTTTCACAGATCAACTTATTTTTTAACTAGAATAAAATATTTTATAATTACTGCTTTGTAGTACAAATCTGTTCCTAATAGATTCCCTTCCTTCCCACTTTTTTTCATTGTTACCTTGAGTTTCTTGACAATTTGTTTCTCTGTATAAATTTTTTTTCTAGTTCTATAAAATGGTTCTTGGTAGCTTGGTACTAAATAATACATTAATTTATCAAATAAGTAAAATAATTTTTATTGTATTGGCTTTACCTACATTTGAGCAATTGTTTTCTCCAGTTATTTAGGTGTGTGTATTTCTGCAAAGTGTTTTATAGATGGATTCATATAGTTTTGGGATTCTGGGTGTAGCTTGGAAGATATATTCCCAAATATTTTATACCTTCTATCATTACTTTTTTAAAAATTCAATTTTATATCATTTTCAATTCAGAATTTTTTCCCTTCCATCTCCCCTATCTCATTGAGAAGGCAAGAAAAATAAAATCCATTACAAATATATATATATACATAATATACAAATATATATACACACATACATATTTATATCTGTCTATCTATTCATACAAAACAAATTCCCACATTAACTATGTAAAGAAAGAAAGGGAGGAAGAAAGGGGAGAAAACAAGTGAGAAGAATATCAGCTCTCAATATGGAAGTGTATAGCATTTTTCATAATT
Organism: Vombatus ursinus; assembly: GCF_900497805.2. Taxonomy (NCBI): domain Eukaryota; kingdom Metazoa; phylum Chordata; class Mammalia; order Diprotodontia; family Vombatidae; genus Vombatus; species Vombatus ursinus. The sequence continues at coordinate 4,117,874 of NW_020950547.1, read as the reverse complement.
TTTTTTAAAATTGTGCTTGGTCATTGTGTTAATTGTGTTACCAGAGATACCAAGTCTCTCAAAGTTGATTATCTTTACAATATACTGTTATTGTATAAACTGTTCTCCTGGTTCTGCTCCCTTCACTTTGCATCAGTTCATACAAGTCTTCCCAAGTTTTTCTGAAAGCATCCCCTTATCATTTCTTAGAGCACAATAGTATTCCATCACATTTATATACCATAACTTATTCAGCCATTGCCCAGTTGATGGGCATTCCCTCAGTTTCCAATTCTTTGTTGCCACAAAAATTGCTACTACAAATATTTTTGGTTATATGGGTCCTTTTCCTTTTTCTTTGATCTTTTTGAGGTATAGATCTAGAAGTAATATTGCTGCATCAAAAGGAATGCATAGTTTAATAGTTTGGGGGAATGATTCCAAATTGCTTTCCAGAACAATAGGACTAGTTCACAACTCCATCAACAATTTTAGCTCAGCCCCGCCAACATTTGTCATTTTCCTTTTTTTTTTTATCATCTTAGTCAATCTGCTGAGTATGAGATGGTATCCCAAGGTTGTTTTAATTTGTATTTCTCTGATTATTAGTGAGTTAGAGCATTTTTTTTTCATATGACTATTGATAGCTTGGATTTCTTCCTCTTAAAATCGCCTAGTCATATCCTTTGACCATTTAGGAATTGGGGAATGGTTCTTATTCTTGTGAATTTGGCTCAGTGCCCTATATATCTTAGAAATGGAATCTTTATCAGGCAAATATACTATAAAGATCCCCCCCCCCCAGTTTCCTGCTTTTCTTCTAATTTCAGCTGCATTGGTTTTGTTTGTGCAAAAACTCTAATTTTATGTAATCAAAAGTATCCTTTTCACTTATTGTGAACCTCTCTATATCTTGTTTGGTTAGAAATTCTTCCCCTGTCCATAGGTCAAACAGGTCATTTCTTCCATGCTGCACTCATTTACTTATATTATTTTTTATGTCTAAATCACATCCCAGTTTTGAGGTTATCTTAGTATATGGTGTAAAATGTTGGTTTACATCTAGTTTTTGCCATACCTTTCCAGTTTTCCCAACAGTTCTTGTTGAATAGAGAGTTCTTGCTCTTATCATTGAGATCTTTGACTTTGTCAATCAAACACTAGGTTACTGTGCTCATTTGCTTCTGTATATTATGTACTTAATCTATTCCTCTGATCAATTTATTTCTTATGTAATACTAAATTGTTTTGATGATCAGAGCTTTATAGTGTATGGTTTGAGATCTGATACAGCTAGTCTCCCTACCTTCTCATTTTTTTCATTGATTCCCTTGATATTCTTGACCTTTTATTTCCCCAGATGAATTGTGTTATTTTTTTCTAGCTCTATAAAGTACTTCTTTGGTAGTTTGATTGCTATGATACTGAATAAGTAATTAATTTAACTTATTGTCATTTTTGTTACATTGGGTCAGCCTACCCATGAACAAGTACTATTTCTCTAATAATTCAATGTCTTGTGTGTGTGTGTGTGTTCTTTTGGAATTGTGTTCATATAGTTCCTGTGCATGTCTCAGCAGGTAGATTCCCAAGTATTTTATACTGTCTGTAGTTATTTTGAATGGAATTTCTCAATCTCTTTTTGTTGGGTTTTGTTGGTGATATATGGATACTGACAATTTTATAGGGGTTTATTTTATATCTTGAAACTTTGATGATGTTTCAATTAATTTTTTAGTTGATTCTAGGGTTTTCTAAGTATACCATCATTTGTATAAAGCAAGAATTTATTTGCCTATGCTTATTCCTTCAATTTCTCTTTATCATGCTGATATAGCCAGCATTTTTAGTACAATATTGAATAGTGGCAGTGATGATAAACATCCTTGCTATATCCCAGATTTTATTGGAGAGACGTCTAGTTTATCCTGATTATAGACTTTTGTTCTTGGTTTTAGGTAATACTACTCATCATTTGAAGAAAAACTTTTATTTCTTCCTATGCTTTCCCAGTATTATTTGTTGTTGTTGTTTTACAGCACTGTCAAAAGCTTTTTTTTTTTTTTTTTTTTTTAGGCAATTGGGGTTAAGTGACTTGCCCAGGGTCACACAGCTACTAAGTGTCAAGTTTTTGGTCTGAGGCCAGATTTGAACTCAGGTGAAGGCCTGACTTCAGGGCCAGTGCTCTCTCCACTGCACCACCTAGCTGCCTGTTAAAAAGCTTTTTCTGAAGTACTGGAATAAAAATATGATTTTTAAAAATTAATAGGATCAATTATGTTTATAGTTTTCTTAATATTGAACCAGCCCTGCATTCGTGGTATTAATCCAGCTTGGTCATTGTATATGACCATTGTGATACATTGCTGTAGTCTCCTTGCTAATATTTTATTTTTAAAAAATTTTGCATCAATATTTATTAGGGAAACTGGTTTAGTTTTCTCTATTTTGACTCCTCCTGTCTTAGGTGTCAGTCATATTCATATTATAGAAGGAATTTGGCAGGATCTCATTACTTATTTTTTCAAACAGCTTAAATTATATTGGAATTAATTGTTCTTTAAATGTTTGGTAGAATTCACTTGCAAATTCATCTGGTCTTGGGTTTTTTTCCCCCCTTTGTGAGTTACAGCTGGTTCAATTTCTTTCTCTCATAGTGGTATTTAAGTATTCCTGTTCTGTTAATCTGGGCAATTTTTATTTTTGTAAATATTCTTCTATTTCATTTAGATTATCAGTTTTATTGGCATATTGTTTGGTGCAATAGCTACTAATAATTACTTTTATTGATTGGTGGTCAATTAACTTTTTGATACTGGTAATTTTATTTTTTTAAATCAAATTAGCTAATAGTTTATTTTATTTCTAGTTTTCTAATTTAAAAAAAGCTTCTGGTTTTATTACTTCAATGATTTTTAAATTTTACTTTGTTTTGATTTTTTATTTCAAAACATCTATTTTAGTATTTAATTGGGGGGGTGTTAATTTGTTTTTTTCTAGGTTTTTTTTTTTCCTAGTTGCTTGTTGATTTGTTATTTTTCTTTTATTAATGAGATATATTTTCTCCTAAGTATTCCTTTGGCTGCATCCCACAAATTTTGGTATGTCACCTTTGTGGTCATTATCTTTAATGAAGTTGTTTTTATAATTTGCTCTTTGACCCATCTATTCTTTAGAATTAAGTTAGTTTCCAATTAGTTTTTAATCTCTGCTTGAAAGGCCCTTTATTGAATGTAATTTTTATTGCATTATGGTCAGAAAAAGATCCATTTGATAAGTCTGCTTTTCTGCATTTGTAAGGTTTTTATGCCCTAATACATGGTCAATTTTTGTGACGGGGCCATATATAGCTAAGAAATAGGCATATTCCTTTCTATTCTCATTTTCCTATTTCTATTTCCAAAGTCTATCATATCTAACTTTTCAAAAATTCTATTCATATTCTTAATTTCTTCTTTATTTCGGTTAGATTTTATCTAGATTTAAGGAAGATATATGAGGTTCTCCACTGTTATAGCTGTACCTGTACTATTTCTTCCTGTAACTCATTTCACTTTTACTTTAAGTATTGTATGGTGCAGATTCAGCCCTCATTTCCTTCCATGAGTCAAGCACTTCTGGCCAGATCTATTCCCCATCTGTAGACCTTTCAGTTTCCTTAAGCCACTCTGGCCAGAAAAATGACTCACTGTGACTGTTTTTTGGCTGTCCTGATCAGAATTCAGGCTACTGCATTTTCTAGATCTTTGAGGAAGGGTGTGTTGGTGGTGGGGGAGGGAAGGGGAGGAGGCTTCCTCCTGCCATCTTAATTCTGCTTCTATCCCTATTTTGAATGGATTTCTTTCCAGCTTTTCCCACTGGGTTGCTGGTAATATATAGAAGTACTTATGATTTATATGGATTTATTTTATATCCAGCAACTTTGCTGAATGAATTGCTTCAATTTATTTTTTCTTACCTCTTTAGAGTTTTCTAAATACTCTAAAATTCTAAACAAGTGACAATTTTGTTTCCTCTTCGCCTGTGTACTTATTCCCTTGATTTCTCTCTTGTATTATTAATATAGTGAGCATTTCTAGGTTTATGTGAAATAGAGGTGTTCATGGACATCTTTGCTTTAATTCTGATTTTACTGGAAAAACCTCTAAATTTTCTACATTACATGTGTTTGTTTGTTTTTGAGTCATGTCCAACTCTTCATGACCCCACGGACCACTGCACACCAATACTGTCAATGATGTTTTCTTGACAATGATACTGGAGTGCTTTGCCATTTCCTTCTCCTGTGGATTAAAGCAAACACAGGTTAAGTGACTAAGTGTGAGGCTGGATTTGAACTTATGTCTTCCTGACTCCAGGCCCAGTGCTCTATCCACTAGGCCATCCAGCTGCCTCTAATATTTGCTTATACCATTTACTATATTAAGGAAAGGTCCATTTATTACTATGCTTTCTACTATCTTTAGCAAAAATGTGTTTTGGATTTGACTAAAGCCTTTTCTGCATTCAGTGATATAATCATATGGTTTTATTTATATTAACATGATTCATAATGCAGTGTTGGAAAGTCAGCATAGTTTTAAGCTTTAATAAGTATTAAGACCTTTTGAACCCCTGAAAAGTTTGAAAGTCTTTTCAGTCTTTATGAAATCCAACCCTGCATTCCTAATATAAACCCAACAAGGTCATAGTTTGTAATCTTCCTATTCTGTAACCTATTTGCTAATATTTTATTTAAAATTTTTGTGTTAGCATTCATCATGGATTTTTTTTTTTGGTATGGCATAAATTATATTCTTTATTTTAAAATTGCTAAATATAGTGTTTCCTTCATATATGTACTGATCTGGATTAGGCACAATAAAGATAAAACATAACAATTTGGTTAACAATACTCATGAGGAAAGATATCTCCTTATTCCCTAGCATGGGAGAAAATGAAGACAATGGAGAAATAGCCTATCCTATAGGGCAACAGACCAGTACCTCACTATCCTACAAGGCAAGACAATGATGCAAGGGTTTTAGCGGTCCTCTTTCTCAATCTATCTTACCAGTAAATCTGGATCGTTAGTAGATGAGGTTATACAATATTAGAACTGGAAAGGATTTTGGAAATCATTTAGTCCAACTCCTTTCTTTGATGAAATAGCTGAGGCTCAGATACCTTGGGTAACTTACTCAAGTTTGTGGAATAGACCATAGGTCTCATCATGTCTAGTCCAGATTTTTTCCTCTATACCATATTACTTCTTTCTTCCACAAGGCTCCTCCCAAGTCTTCAGCCATGTCTCCTGCCCTAAAAGTATTTAAAATTTTTTTCATGCAAAACATTTCCATAGTAGTCATGTGAAAAACTTTATTTCCCTTCATCCAATCCCACCCCTCCTTTTATTCTGTTCTTTTGACCCTGTCCCTCCTCGTGTTTGCTTCTGATTACCCCCTCCCCTATACCATCCCCCCATTTTCCTGTAGGTTAAGAGATTTCCATACCCAATAGTGTGTTATTCCCTCTTTAAGCCAACTCTGATAAGAATAAGATTTGCTCATTCCTTCTTTCCCCCACTTCCCCTCCATTGTAAAAGCCTTTTGTCTGTTTTATGTGAGATCATTTACCCCATTCTACCTCTCCTTTTCTCCTTCTCCCAGTATAATCCTCTCACCCTTTAATTTTATTCTCCAGATAGCATTCTTTCATCTTCAACTCGCTCTGTGCCATCTATCTATCTATATACATACATAGATATATTTTTTCCCCTCCATCTACCTGATACTGACAAAGGTCTCGTGAGTTAAAAGCTGCTAAATCTTGGGTAATCCTGTTTCCACAATACTTACATTGTTTCTTTCTGGCTGCTTGCCATGTTTTCTCCTTGACCTGGGAACTCTGGAATTTGGCTACAATGTTCCTAGGAGTTTTCCTTTGGGGATCTCTTTCAGAAGTGATCAGTGGATTCTTTCAATTTCTGTTTCACCCTCTGTTTCTAGAATATGAGGGCAGTTTTCCTTGATAATTTCTTGAAAGATGTCTAGGCTCTATTTTTTTTTTGATCATAGCTTTCAGATAGTCCAATAATTTTTAAATTATCTCTCCTGGATCTATTTTCCAGGTCAGTTGTTTTTCCAATGAGATATTTCACATTGTAAAACAAAATGAAAAGAATGAAAAAATAGACAATGTCTTGATTTCTCATAAAGTCACTAGCTTCCATTTGCTCCATTCTAATTTTTAAGGAAGTATTTTCTTCAGTGAGCTTTTGGACTTCCTTTTCCATTTGGCCAATTCTGCTTTTTAAGGCATTCTTTTCCTCATTGGCTTTTTGTACCTCTTTTGACATTTGGGTTACTCTATTTTTAAAAATTAATTTATTTTAGTTTTCAACATTCACTTCCACAAGATTGAGTTCCAAATTTTCTCCCCATATCATCCCTCCCTCCACCCCAAGATGGCATGCATTCTGAGTACCTTCTCCTAATCTGCCCTCCCTTCTATCTCTCCCACCTTCTTATCCCCTTCCCCTTCAATTTTCCTATAGGCAGAATAGATTTCAATACCCCATTTCCTGTATATCTTATTTCCTAGTTGCATGTGAAAACAATTTTTTTTAGCATTTGTTTTTAAAACTTTGGGTTCCAAATTTTCTCCCTTCCTCCCTTCCCACCCACCCTCATTCAGAAGGCAAGGAACTCGATACAGGTTATATATGTGTAGTCATGCAAAACATTTCCATAGTAGTCATGTTGTGAAAAACTATTTTGCTTCATCCTATCCTGCCCCCCATTTATTCTGTTCTCTTTTGACCCTGTCCCTCCTTAGAAATGTTTGCTTCCAATTACCCTCTCCCCTCTATCACCCCCTGCTCTCTTCTCCCCTTCCCCCCCGTCATTTTTCTGTAGGGTAAGATAGAGTTCCATATTCAATTGTGTGTGTATGTTATTCCCTCTTTAAGCCAAATTTGATGAGTATAAGATTCACTCATTCCCTCTCACCTTCCCCCACTTCCTCTCCACTGTAAAAGCCTTTTCTTGTCTGTTTTATGTGAGATAATTTTCCCCATTCTACCTCTCCCTTCCTCCTTCTCCAAGTATAATCCTCTCACCCTTTAATTTTGTTCTCCGGATATCACCCCTTCATCTTCAACTCACCCTGTGCCCTCTATTTACCTATCTATATATATATATATACACATATAATTTTTCCCCTCCAACTACCCTAATACTGACAAAGGTCTCATGAGTTACAAATATCTTTCCATGCAGGAATGTAAACAGTTCAACCTTGTTAAGTCCCTTATGATTTCTCTTTCCTGTTTACCTCTTCATGTTCCACTTGAGTCTTGTATTGGAAAGTCAAATTTTCTATTCAGCTCTGGTCTTTTCATCAAGAATGCTTGAAGGTCCTCTATTTCACTGAATGACCATTTTTTCCCCTGAAGGTTTATACTCAGTTTGGTGGGTATGTGATTCTTAGCTGTACTCCTATCTCCTTTGTTCTCTAGAGTATCATATTCCAAGCCCTCTAGTCCCTTAATTTAAAAGCTGCTAAATCTTGGGTTATCTTGACTGTTTCCACAATACTTAAATTGTTTCCTTCTGGCTGCTTGCCATATTTTCTCCTTGACCTGGGAACTCTGGAATTTGGCTGCAATATTCCTAGGAGTTTTCCTTTGGGGATCTCTTTCAGGAGGTGATCAGTGGATTCTTTCAATTTCTATTTTGCCCTCTGGTTCTAAAATATCACAGCAGTTTTCTTTGATAATTTCTTGAAAGATGATTTCTAGGCTCTTTTTTTGATCATGGCTTTCAGATAGTCCAATAATTTTTAAATTATCTCTCCTATTTCACATTGTTTTCTATTTTTTCATTCTTTTGGTTTGTTTTACAATGTCTTGATTTCTCATAAAGTCATTAGCTTCCAATTGCTCCAATTCTAATTTTTTTATTAATTTATTTTATCAACAATCACTTCCCTATGCTTTTGAGTTTAAAAGTTTTCTCCCCCTTCCTCCCCACCACCCTCCCCAAGACAGTGCACAATCTGATATAGGCTATACATATACATTCCTATTAAACATATTTTCATATTAGTGATGTTGTAAGAATTAGAACCAAAAGGAGGAACCGCCAGAAAAAGGAAACAAAACTCAATGGAAGAGGAAAACAACAACAACAACAACAAATAGAATGCTTCAATCTGCATTCAGACTCCAGAGTTCTTTCTTTGGATGTGGATAGCATTTTCCATCATGAGGCCTTTGGAGGTGTCTTAGATCCTTGTATTGCTGAGAAGGGTTAAGTCTATCAATATTAGTCATCACACAATGTGGCTGTTACTGTGTACAACATTCCCCTGGTTCTGCTCACTTCACTCAGCATCAGACCATACAAGTCTTCCCAGGTTTTTCTGAAGTCTGCCTGCTCATCATTTCTTATTGCACAATAGTATTCCATTACATTGATATACTACAACTTGTTCAGCCATTCCCCAATTGATAGGCATCCTCTCAATTTCCAATTCTTTGCCACCACAGAAAGAGCTGCTATATTTTTGTACATGTGGGTCCTTTTCCCATTTGTATGATCTCTTTGGGATACAGCCCTAGAAGTGCTATTGCTGGGTCAAACGGTATGCACATTTTTATAGCCCTTTGGGCATAGTTCCAAATTGCTCTCCAAAATGGTTGGATCATTTCACAACTTCACCAATAATGCATTAGTGTTCCAATTTTCCCACATCTTCTCCAACATTTATCATTTTCTTGTTTTGTCATCTTGGCCAATCTGATAGGTGTGATGTGGTACTTCAGAGTTGTTTTGATTTGCATTTCTTTAATCAATAGTGATTTAGAGCATTTTTTCATATGACTATAGATGGCTTTAATTTCTTCATCTGAGAACTGCCTGTTCTTATCCTTTGACCATTTATCAATTGGGGAATGACTTGTATTCTCATAAATTTGACTTAATTCTCTATGTATTTTAGAAATGAGGCCCTTATCAGAGACACCGGTTGTAAAATTTTTTCCCCAATTTTCTACCTTCCTTCTAATCTCAGTTGCATTAGCTTTGCTTGTGCAAAAACTTTTCAATGTAATCAAAGTTATCCATTTTGCTTTTCATTAATGTTCTCTATCTCCTGTTAGGTCATGAATTCTTCTGTTCTCCATAAATCTGATAGGTAAACTATTCCTTGCTCTCCCAGTTTGCTTATAGTATCAGCCTTTATATCTAAATCATGAACCCATTTTGACTTTATTTTGGTACATGGTGTGAGATTTTGATCAACGCCTACTTTCTGCCATACTCTTTTCCAGTTTCCCCAGCAGTTTTTTCAAAGAGTTCTTATCCCAGAAGCTGGGATCTTTGAGTTTGTTAAATAGTAGATCACTACAGTCACTGACTGTTGTGTCTTGCATACTTAACCTATTCCACTGATCCACCACTCTATTTCTTAGCCACTACCAAGCAGTTTTGATGATTGCTGTTTTACAATACAATTTAAGATCTGGAAGGGCTAGGCCACCTTCCCCTGCATTTCTTTTCATTAGTTCCCTTGATATTCTGGATCTTTTGTTCTTCCAAACGAATCTTATTATTTTTTTCCTAACTCCATAAAATTTTTTGGTAGTTTGATTGGTATGGCACTGAATAAATAAATTAGCTTAGGCAGAATTGTCATTTTTATTATAGTAGTTAGCTTGGCCTACCCATGAGCAACTGATGTTTTTCCAATTATTTAAAGATCTGATTTCATTTGTGTGAAAAGTGTTTTGTAATTGTTTTCCATTCTAATTTTTAAGGAAGTATTTTCTTCTTCAAGCTTCTGGGCTTCCTTTTCCATTTGGCCAATTTTGCTTTTTAAGGCATTCTTCTCCTCACTGGTTTTTTGGACCTCTTTTGCCATTTGGGTTAGGGTATTTTTTAAGGTGTTATTTTCTTCAGGTTTTTTTTTTTTTTTTTTGCGTCTCCTTTAGCAAGCTGTTAACTTGTTTTTCATGATTTTCTTGCATCACTCTCATTTCTCTTCCTAGTTTTTTCTCTACTTCTCTTACTTGCTTCTCAAAATCCTTTTTGAGCTCTTCCATGGCCTGGGACCAATTCATATTTTTCTTGGAGGCTTTGGATATAGGAGCTTTGACTTTGTTCAGTCTTCTTCCAGTTGTACTTTATGATCTTCTTTGTCACCAAAGAAAGATTCTATGGTCTGACTGTTTTTGCAGCGTTCTCATGATCCCAGCCAATTACTTGAATTACAAACTCTGTTAAGGTAGGGGTCTGCTTCCAGTGTGGAGACTGTACTGTCCCAAGCTTTGGGGGTTTTGTGCAGCTGTTTTCAGACAGACTTCTAGGGACCTATATATTTGCAGTTCTTCCAAGGTGGTATGATAAGGGTGTTTACTCCTTTCTTGGCCTGTGCTCTGGTCTATGAGTGACCACAAACACTCTTTTCTGCCTTGGAACTGTGGGGATTTGCTCTCCACCGCCACTACAAGCTCCACTACACCAGCACTCCTCCTTGCCCCAGGATTGCCACCCAGAACTGTGACCCAGGTCCAAGCATGGGCAAAGTAAGAGAATCCTGTACCAGCAAAGAGATCCCTGCAATCCCCCTCTAATCATCAACTGGATTCCCCCTCAGTCTGTCGGCCAGAAGCTCCAGAAGCAGCCACGGGACTGGGGCTGGGACCAAGCTTCTCTCTCACCACAGTCACAGACTTTTCTTACTGACCTTCTAAGTTGTCTTTGGCATCTGTGAATTGAGAAGTCTGGAAACCACCACAACTGCATATGATTCAGTCCTCTGAGGGCTGCTCCAGGTTTTCTGAGGCCTGCTCTTTCCCTATGTGCCCACGCTGGACTGCATTCCTCTCCCCACCTGGTGCGATATACCCTTCCAATTAACCATCCAGGTTAAGTCTTTGGCTGGAAATTTGTTTCGCTCTTTTTTGAGTTCTGTTGCTTTAGAATTTGTTTACAGCCATTTTTTACATGTATTTGGAGGGGTTTGGGGAAGAGCTCGAGCAAGTCACTGCTTTTACTCTGCTCAACCTCCCCGCCATCTAGTCTATTTTTTAAGGTGTTATTTTCTTCAGTATTTTTTTGGGCCTCCTTTAGCAAGCTGTTGACTTGTTTTTCATGATTTTCTTGCATCACTCTCATTTCTCTTCCCAGTTTTTCCTCTACTTCTCTTACTTGCTTCTCAAAATCCTTTCTGACCTCTTCCATGGCCTGGGACCGATTTATATTTTTCTTGGAGGCTTTGGGTATAGGAGCTTTGACTTTGTCATCTTCTGATTGTATGTTTTGATCTTCTTTGTCACCAAAGTAAGATTTTATGGTCTTTTTTTTCCCACTGCTTGCTCATGATCTCAATTACTTAAGTTATAAACTCTTTGTTAAGGTAAGGGTCTGCTTCCAGTGTGGAGAATGTACTGTCCCAAGCTTCAGGGGTTTTGTGCAGCTATTTTCAGAGATATTTCTAGGGACCTGTGTATCTTCAGTTCTTCCAAGGTGGTATGATCAAAGGCATGGTGTTTACTCCTTTCCTGGCCTGTGCTCTGGTCTATGAGTGACCATAAGCACTCTTTTCTGCCTTGGAACTGTGAAGAGGATTCCCTCTCCACTGCCACCACAAGTCCCCCACATCAGTACTCCTCCTGGCCCCAGGACCACCACCCAGAACTGTGACCTAGATCCAAGCACAGTCAAGTAAGAGATTCCTGCTTAGCACCAGCAAAGAGATCCCTGCAATTCCCCTCTGAATAGCCACGCAATTCCCCCTCCAACTGTGAGCCAAGAGCTCTGGGAGCAGCTGCCACCCTGGGCTACCATCAAGCTTCTCTTTCATTGCCGTCACAAGCCTTTCCTACTGACCTTCCACATCGTCTTTGGTGTTTGTGGGTTGAGAAGTCTGGAAACCACCACAACTGCCCGTGATTCAGTCCCCTAAAGCCTGCTCCAGGTTTGCTGAGGCCGTCTTTGTCTATGCACCCACACTGAACTGTACTCCTCTCCCAGCCTGGTGCAATAGACCTTTCCAATCAACCATCCAGGTTTTCTTGGGCTAGAAAGTTGTTTCACTGTCTTTTTTGTGGGTTCTACTGCTTTAGAATTTTAGAGCCATTTTTTACAGGTATTTTGGAGAGGTTTGGGGGAGAGCTCAAGCAAGTTACTGCTTTTACTCCGCCATCTTGGCTCTGCCCCCATCATAGGTATTGATCTAAAATTTTCTTTGTTTTTTATCTGGTTTAGGTATCATGATTATATTTGTATTACAGAGATTGGAATTTTCTTATTACTGCCAACAATTCATGTACTGTTGGAATTGTTCCTTGAATGTTTGATAGAATTCATTTGTAAAACCATCTGGTTCTCGAGTTTTTTTCCCTCCCTTTGGCAGTTTGATTATGTCTTCTTAGTTTCTTTTGTTAATTTAAGTATTTCATACTTGTTAAGTATTCACCCATTTCCCCTACTTTTACTTTGTTCTTAGGTTCAAAGAATTCTAGGCAGTTTTTATTTTTTTGGTTTTGTTTTTGGTTAGGCAGTAGGGTTAAGTGACTTGCCCAGGGTCACACAGCTAGTAGGTGTTATATGTCTGAGGCTGGATTTCAACTCAGGTCCTCCTGAATCCAGGGCTGGTGCTCTATCCACTGTGCCACCTACCCGCCCCTATTTATTTCTTCAAATGTAGTATTCTAGGTATTTTGGGAGGGATGTAGTGGGTAGATACCTACCTGAGGGTGGGTCACAATTTTCAAATAGATAATCCTTAGATCAGCTTTTTCCTTACCTGTTTTGGAGGTCTGTTTTAAACACACACACATCATGTTTCATTGAGTAATTTTGTTTGGCCCATTCTAATTTTCTGGGCATTCAGTTCTTCAGTAATTTTCTACTGTCTACTCTCAGATATAAGATTTCCTTGCCATTCTTTCTTCCCTAGTTCATCCATTTTATGTCTCGTGTTTCATTTTTCCCAGGTATTTTTGGGAATCTTTATGGCCAGGATGGTTTTTTCTCCAAGGCTTTGGTTGGACTTGTAGGATAGCTCTTCCTCAGGGTTTACCCTATAGGGATTTCTCAGTCCAAGGTATTTCCTCATAGTATTTGGTCTGGGGGGGGGCAGCGAAGAGGGACAGGAGAGGCGTAAGAGTATCCATGCTTGTGTTGGACACTTTCCCTTTATTCCTGAATGGCATGGGAAGGCCAAGATCAGGCTCTTCCTTCAGAGGAATCTGGGGTTGCTATTGATCTGGACTCTGCCTAGGGCCTTCTTGCCACAGGGCCCTAGGGGAGAGACTTGCATTAGCCTCTGACTTCAGTTTTTTCCCCAATACTATTGGACTTTCTTCACCCAGTTTCAGGGTCACCCTGGCTGGTCTTTGCCTTTGACCTTTTTTCCTGCCAGATAGATCTGGGTCTCTCCAGTTGCCCTGAGGCTTTGTGCAGAAATTTTAACATACCTTGACTTGTCTACTTCAGAGCTCCTCCCAAGATTCCAGCAGTCCTTCTGTGCACCCCTAGGCTGAATGGAGGTGTCTATAAGTGATTTGCCATATTTTCCCAGTTAATGGTGCATTTTAAAATTTTACTTTGGTGTTTTGCAAGGGATCTGGGCTCCTCTGGGTCCTAGTCTATCACCATCTTTCTACAATTCCCCTGGCAGAGTTCAGATTTTTAGATTCTCTTATTTTCTAGGTCATTACAAAATATCTCAAATTCTGATTTTTCAGCCTAATACAGTTTTTTTTTTGTTTTGTTTTATCTGGAAGTTGTTTGTTCCATGCTATTTTTCAGAGTCCACTACTTGGGTAATGTTTCTCATCTGCTTTAAGCCCCTTCTCTAGGAGTGTTATCCATTCTCTATTTCATGTCAGCTAAATTTCTTAGATTCATTCTTACAGTCCTTATATCCAATTCATTTTTTTTTTCTTCAGGGCTTCTGACTGTTTTACACAACTACTTTCTTCTTCTGAGATTTCCTCTTGGGATTCTCTTAAGTCAAATTTTATCATTAGCAGTGGTTTTTCCCCCGTCTTCAGCCTCAGTTCCTGGTTGACTATTTTCTGCCCATTCACACCATCTTGGATGGAATTAGGTCCTGTCTCCCCACTGCTGTCCCAGAGTAGGACTCTACTAGGTCCTGCTCCTGCTGCAACCTGCGGTTTGTTCTCAGCCAGTTCTCCAGCCTAGTGGGGCCCCAATCAAAAGGTCACATTAGCCTCCACCACATCCCCTCGTACAGCACCAACCAATGAAATGTGCTGGCTTCAGGCCCTGGTCCCTTCCCTGACCAGGATGTTTGTAGGCTTCAGGCAATTTCTTAGGGTGATCCTGGAATGAATAAATGTATTCACAGCTGTTTCTCTAGTTTTATGGAATATTTGTTTCATCTAAAGCTTTTTTATTGTTCCTGAAGTGTTTCTCAGGGGAGTTTAGCTTAGTTGGAATCTTTCATATTGTAATCTTTGCTAGAAGGCCCCTGTCCTCTAAAGCTGGCCTGTCTGCCTTCTGAGGGACCATTATTATTTGTCCCCTTTTTTAACACCCTCAATATTTCCCCTATAGACTCATGCACTCCCACATTATCTTGAAAGTGTGTGTGGAGGGGAACACCTTGGCTCTTTCAAACACCCGCTTTAGTCTTCATCCCAGTGCATCATATCTCCATGTCTTCATGCCTGAATTACAATAACCTTCTTTTAATTTGATTCCTGTTTCCAGTTTCTCCATTTCTAGGTTTGTATACTTCTGCCAGATTGTAAAACGCTTTCATCATATAACTTCTCTGCTCAAAAAGCTACAATTTCCTATTAGTTTAAATCCAAACCCAAGTTTAGCATCCAAGTTCTACTACCAACTTTGAATTTCACTTCTTCCCCAAACATCATCTGAACTTCAAAGCAAGGCTATATGCATCATTTGTTCCTTGATCAATAGCAAAGACTTTTGTAGTCCTCTCTGATAAGTTTTCCCCCTCTTCTTCTACACATAGATCCTTCAAATATAGGACAGGGTGCCTTTGAGATACAGCTAAAGCCTGTAAAAGGCTTTTAAAATACCATTTTTTTCTCTTAGAATTAACTCACATTTATTAATAATTTACAGTGTAAACCATAAAACATTTTTAGGCTTACAAAGCATGTTCCTCACAACAACCCTGTGAGGTAGGCAGTGCAAGTATCATTTCTGATTTGCAGATTAGGAAAATGAAGCCCAGAGAGATTAAGTGACTTTCCCAAAGGGTCACACAGCTAGAAAGTTATCAAAACTAACCACTGAACTCCAATCCTCTGACCAACAAGCCTCTTCACACTTACAAATGCAATGTTTCACAATCACATTTGTATAGTGCCTCCCAATTCCCTAATTGCTTTGTGCCCCCATGGCCAAAAATTTTTGTCACCTAGTTGCCAACTTACTTTTGATAAGCCTCTCCAACTGAGCTACATTGATCCTTGGCCAACAAATTCAAGTCTCTTTTTTTTTAAAAAAAAAAAAAAGGAAAAAAAAGGCCAAATTAACCACTAATTTGCCAGTTTTGGCTTCAAATGATTTTTGGGAGGGAGGGGGGAGAGGAAGGGAGAAGTACAGAATGAAGGTACTATTGAACAGTATTCCAAAGACTTCCACAGGTTTTGAAGACAATTCTGAAAATGTTTTGAGCAACAGCACCCTCACTAGAAGCAAGGTCACTCCACGTCCCTGCTCCTGACCCATCGCCACATTTAAGGGAATAGCTCAGTCACTACATTCTGGTCACTTCATACTTATGCACTGTAGCACCAAAGAGACTGTAATGTTCTTCAGAGGGGGATAGGACTTGGGATTTCATTAGTAGCAGGAGGCCTTGCATAAGGAAACTCTTACTACCAATGTAGGTCAGAACCTTCTTGGCAAATCTAAACCTTAGCTGGTTAGAACACTGAGATGTTAGGTAACTAGCTCAGGTAACACAGCCAGCACTCATTCACAGGGCAGGTCTTTGTGGCTGCAAGGCCAATGTCACACTCTTCTTGTGGACAGCTGCTATTTATTGTATCCTCAGGTTGCCCCTTCATTCCATGAGAATGATCAAGGCAAGTGAAAGGAGATCACAGTTCCCTTCTTTAGTACAGAAACTAGGTATTCAAAGCAAAGATGACAGAAGGGGGGAAAGTTCCCATTGTAGATATCAATTAGAGACAGGGAGGGTCAAATTAGGATTTGAGACCTTGGATATATGATTCACAGTTAAAACAAGGGGATTGTATGAAGGTAAAGATACCAGTCTGTGTTATAAAAATATAGGCAGCTGGCAAAAGAGAAAGGGATTTAAGAAAAGCACCCAAAAATGCCACACACACACACACACACACACACCCTCAAAAAAAAAAAAAGTGTGACCTTTAGAAACTTACACATTGGAGACCAAAGCAGGTTATAAAGCCAAATAAGTATCAAAGAGAGTTAAAAAGGGGAGAAATAAAGGGCAGAGGAGAAACCCTGGTAGAAAGGCTGAATTAAGAATTTGGTGAGTAGAGTAAAAGGTTTATTAGGAATGCAGTCAATATCATGAACACAAATACAGCCAGAACCTGTAGACCAGCATGAGGAATGGAGACTGCCAGAATCATGATTCCAAATTAATTTTTGGGTTTCAGGAGAAAGAGGGTATGAGTCTTGTGGGTTAGATAGCAGGAAACTTACTAGCTACAGTAACTACACCTAGTAGAAAAGCTTTTTCTAATTTCTGAGCTCCTGATGGGAGCTAGAACACATGCCTGTCCTGTCCAATTCTAGAGGTACCCCTAGAAGGGCGGCCACTCACCAACTGCAAGCGGGCCTACACAGGAAATACCAAAAAGAACAGAAACTAAATGGATATGAAAGGACTGACCTCAAGCCGTGCCTTGAGAAGCAAAACAATTGTCCACCCACCAGCTTCCAAGCAACCAGCAGCCAGTTCAGAGTCTGAGAGCTGCCCTGGATGACCAACTTGAACCTAAACCAATGACAAAGTGGCAATAGCAGCTTGCCCAAACCCAGCCCCACAACTCAAGGGAAAAGAGAAGCTCGTCTTCAAAAATTAATGCTACAAACTCCAAGGAGTTTCAGGGTGAGAAGGCCAGAGGCTCCAGCTTTCCAAATGGCTGAGACATTGTTGGTCTTTCAATAGACTTTGATGGGGGTCAGACAGAAGACTAACCTGGGAAATTAGGGTTGGAGAGTAGATACATAGATAGCTCTCTTATCAGCCAACGGCCACTGTGTTCACCTATGCTCAAGCAAAACATCAGAGGTAATGAAGGGGAAGAATAAACCCCGTCCCAACCCTCACACCCAGGATAATCCCCCACAACAGGAACAGCAAAGGAATGATGTTCTTAATTCTCGTGGGTTTGGGAAGAAAGTTTGGATGAGGAGGAGAAAGGGGAAGCTTTTTTGGTCTCGTGGGGGGGGGGGCAGAAAAAAGGAAAGAAAAAATAATGTAAATAAATTAAACACCCAACACTTGGCTGAGTGGGAAATGGGAGAGGCCAGAGGTGGCTCACTCTTTTTAAACACAAAACTCGCCAAATGGGGAGATATACAAACAGAACAAAACCTAAAAGCAAATTATTACAAAAAATACTGAACCACAATCACAAGGGAGGGGGAGGGGAAATCTGGAAACTACCATTGCCCTAACCATAAAGGACATCAGCTCACCCTACTTTGGCAAAAGCCTGGCAGGGAAGGGCTCTTTCCTGGCTGCACCAACCTGCCCCCACCCCCAAACTCCCAGAACCCATCATTCTATTTATGAAAAGTGGAAGACAGAAGAGAGGCCCTGCTGACACATTACAGTACCCATTCCCCCACCCATTCAGCTAAAATCTGCCCCTCTCCCCAAGGGTGAAGAGAAAGATTCCCGCTTGGCACAGAGGTCATAAGCACCATCCCCACCCCACTCCCAGTCACCAGTGCTGATCAGTTTCCATTTGGCATCACTTACCACTCCTATGTCTTTTCTTCTGACCTTGCCTCACCCCTTCACATTTCCCCATCAATCCTGCTGAGGACCAGAATGCCTACAGGCTCCAACCCCCTTGGTTTGAGGTGGTGCTACCCTCTCCTCTAGGAGCAATGGACATTTTTGTGCCTTCTGCAAACATCTGGACCTAGGGCAAGTAGAGGTGGGGACCCTTCCAATCAGGCTGAAACTGTACAGAAATTTGGGGGGAAAGGAGATGAGAGTAATAGCATCCACATCTGGATCTCCCTCTTGGGCACAGGGGGCTAGAGGTATGAGGGAGGAAGAAACTAATGCCCTGGGGCACTTTAGTGCCAGGAGAGTGAGAAGCTGGGGCTTGAATATAGGCAACTGGGGGTGAGAGGGACATGCCCAGTGGAATGGTGGGGGTTCAGGTTTCCTTCTCGCTTTATAGTCTTGCTGTGTTTTCCTAGATTTCCTCCACGCCGTGCGCAAATATCATGACAAGCCCTGGTTCCTGCACCATGTCATCCCCCATGTGCTGGTTCTCACAGGCCATCACCACCACTGCCTGCTTGCCAGGGATGCGTTTGGCCACGTAGTTCTCATAGTAGCGCCGATTCATCTGACGTGTCTCTAGGGTGGCCAGGCCCTGAGGCCAGCTTCGCTCGTGGGCATTTTCAATGAGCTCATTGACTATGGAGGCTGGGCAGCCGCTCTCCACCAGAGAGCGCTTGATGACTGCTTGCAGCACAGCGTCTGGTGTGGAGATCATGCCACCCCAGCGCGTCACCCGTGCTGGCTGCAGGGAGTTGACCCACCTGTGTGGATAGCAATTTAGGAAATCACTCTAGCTCCTCTCCCCCCAGTCCAGGTTGCCCTGGGCTCTATGCAATGTTATAAACACTGGACATAGCCCGTAACTTCTCTGAGCCTAAGTTTCTCATCTGTAAAATGGGGACGAGAGCACCTCCATCAGTGTCATTGTGAGAAACAAATGAGATGTGGAAAACACTCTTTGCAAACTTTAAAATGGTAACATAAATATGAGTATTATTACACTATGCGCAAGGCTTAGCTTGTGTGTTTATCCCTTCTTTCTAAACCTGGCTCAGTAGTTCTTTCCTTGCTTTGCCCCACCTCATTTCCTGTCCCTTAACACTTTTTTCCACATATTAAACTTTCAGATCTAGAAGAGCCTTAGTCAAAATGTTCACTCTCATTTGTGCTTAGGGTGGTCGTATATACTGTCTTCCCTTATACTACAAGCTTCAGAGGGGCAAAAACAGCAGTTTCTACCTGTATAGAGCCCAAAACAGAATTCTGGGTGGTCAATGTAATCCAAGTCACTACCTTTGGTAGAACAACCTAACCCAAATCTAAATCAGGGACCCATCTTTTCCCTCTATTCTTGCCTTAGATTACCCCTGCCAAGAAGTCTTCTTTCCCTCCCAAGGCCTGAGGGACTAATGGCCAACAGGGTTTCCTCTGTCTGTCTAAGGATTGCCCTGAAGTCAGGGATTCCACTTACTCTAGGATCTCATTGTACTCAATGGTCTCCTCCAGGTTCTGCAGATTGGGATTGACACTGCGGATAGCGCGCATGTACGCCTTCAGCAGCTGAATGTCCCGCTTCTATTGGAAGAAAGGAGAGCCAGGATGAGTTAGAGGAAGCAGCAGGCAAAAAGATAAAGGGCAGCTCAGCTTAGGGGGATTTTAGGGAGATAAACCCTAAGTGGGTGGTACTGTTCAAGGTTAAGGACTCTCAGCAATAATTGATGTGAAGAGGGAAATGGCAAGGACTCTATCCTTCACATTCTATCCTGCTCATCCATATGACACAATGATTGGTCTTCTCATACATATGCACCGTACTCAATGATAGGACTGTTATTTTAAACAACCCCATTCCCCAAACCCCTTAGACATACCTGCTCTGCCAGCTGGTGCTTATGCTCAGCTGACGTCTTCTCTAGCTCCGCAATACGCGTCTGTTGCTGCTGTACCACTGAGCGGAGATGCTTAATGCAGTTGTGGTTGGGCAGCTCATCTTTGGGCATCTCCAGGCTGCAACCCCAGGGCAGGAAGAGAGTATGACAGGGGGCTCAGTGGCCAAGACTGGGCTTCCAATGCCCAGCCTAACAAGGAGACTGTAAGGAGTCCCATTCCACTGCAGAAATGTGCCAGGAAGGCTAGAGCCTTCTCCCAGTCAAAGCCTTCACACTTACTACAGTTTTCACTCTCTTATGTTCCCTTCTGCCATCCCACTTTCTAAAAACCCTACCCAGATAGTGTTGTTCTCTCTTCCCATATGTAGACTCCAGCTATACAGTTACCCTTTCTCAGAAGCCCTCCAACCCACTGCTACACACATAACGAAACTCTGCTCCCAGACATTCCCAACCCACACCGACCCATGTGAGCTAGGACGAGCAGAGAATCAAGAGGATGAGGATGAGAAGGGTGGAACTTAAGCCAGATAAGGAGGCCCCTTGATAAGGGTGGGGAAGAAGAGGGAGATGTGCAATCGATTTTCATGACTCTAAAAGGCTATTCTATAGAATTAGAAAATTTGCCTTTCACCATATCAGTTACAGGAAGAGCAAAGGTCAAAAATTCCAAATGAAGGTTAAACTTTGGGAAGGACACTCCAATCAGGAAGCCTGGAGGGCAGAGGGAGGTAAGAAAGACAAGGCACCACTTTGCCTAGAGAGCAAGATCTTGTAGCCCAAAAGACAACTCTATTTTGGCATTCTCTGGCTAGAGGCAAGCTAACCCTCATTTGTCTTGATTCTGGGCATAGTAACGGGGAGAGGGAAGAACTCTAACTCTGTGGACTAGAGGCAAGGGTCAGGTGGAAATCCTCACCCACAGCCCTGCTCGCAGGTGACAGGCCGCTTGGGGTTGTGCTCGCAGTCACTGAGATGAGACATGAGGTTGTCCAGCCGCACAACGGCACTGCAGCCAAACACAGCGTTGTCACAGGCAATCTGTAGTTTTGACAGCATGTTCCGCATGATCCGGGGGACGGGGCGCAGGTGGGCAACTGTCACTACACTTCGGTC
The DNA here is from genome assembly GCF_900497805.2 of Vombatus ursinus. Lineage (NCBI taxonomy): Eukaryota > Metazoa > Chordata > Mammalia > Diprotodontia > Vombatidae > Vombatus > Vombatus ursinus. The sequence continues at coordinate 4,096,871 of NW_020950547.1, read as the reverse complement.
TACTGGGCAAGTCTGCTGCTGAGAGAACCACTGGGTGATGCAGGCATTGCAGAAGGCGTGCTCACAGTGAGGGGCCTGGCAGGGAGAGAGTTACCCAGGACAGTCAGCAGGGTCTGGAAGCAGTGTTGGCATCATCTCCACAGACCAAGCCAGTCAGAACTCTCCTAGGTAATGCTATTCAAAAGTTCCCAGGAATCACAAGGGCTCCCTCCTTCTCTCCACCAAGTACAGATTTTCATGACCTAGCCAAGCGAGACCAAGTGCCCTCTGGGGTTGAAACAGGTCAAATCAACAAATATTTATTGAGCATCTACAACACACCTTGCACTCTGCAAGTTACAAAAAGCTGCAATCTATTCCCTCAAGAAGTTTATAATCCAGTTGGGGAGATGAAACATAAAGACAAGTTAAATAATAATGATTTAAGTAATTTTCAACACAAGGGAAAAGATGTCACAAAGCAGTACGTGATTAACAAATTAATTATAAAGAGAGTAATTGATATAAGAGACTACGATGGTTGGTGAGTGGAGGGAATTTTGTGAGTGGAAGCTTCTAGAATGGACAGGATTTGGATGGAAGAAGAGGGGGTCATTCCAGGCAAAAGCAAGGTGTATTAAAGAAACTGGTTGGCCTTGCCGAAGTTAGGCGAGTCTCCTTCTAGACAGACTGAGGCTTTTTTCCTTAGGAATGCCAAGGACTTCCTAGGTGTTACCTGAAACACAGTCCCTGGCTTGGAACTCGCCCACCCCCACTGTCACTTTGCTACCTTTCTACTTGAGACTCCTCTGCTGATGTCCAACACTTTGTGTTAGCCTCAACAGAGGCCACTGGGGCTTTTTTGAGACCAGACTCTTCCTTGACTTTATATTTCCCACTTCAGAAAAGATACAGAAAGATTCCTCTTGTTCTTGCCCTCTCCCTTCTTGCTGCCCAGAGAGCCTTTCAAAGTCCTTAGGGGCCAGTAATTTTGATAGGAAAAACCCATGGGCCTTTGTGAGGTCACCACCTAACAACCAGGCCCTGCTGGATACCAAGGGGTCCCTTGGTTACAAAAAGGCTGCAGACACGAGTTTCTCATACATGAGACACACTTGATTCTCTCACCTAGAACGAGAGGAACATTTATTTACATGGTTTGTTCTGCAGAGCAAAGTCTTGTCTGGAGGTGAGGGGTGAAATGACTCATGTCATTTTAATCAATCAAAAACATTAAATGCCTACTGTGTACCAGGCACTATGCTAACACTGGGGATACAAAAAAAGAGGCCAAAAACAAAGTCCTTGACCTCAAGGAATTTGAAGTCTAATGGGGAAGACAACTTGCAAACAAATAGATAAATAGGAGATAATTAATAGAGGGAAGGCACTAGAATTAAGAGGGGTTGGGGAAGGCTTCCTTTCCCAAAGATGGGATTTTAGCTGGGACTTAAAGGAAACCAGGGAGGTCAGTAGTCAGTTACACTGAAATTGAATTTGTTCAGACACTGCACCTTTCCACCTCTGGGTGTCTGAAGGGACAGGGAGAATAGGTAATCCAAGAGCTGAAGCCACAGGGGCAGGAGATCCAGGAAATCCTTTGTGATAAAATTATGGGGACTACAGATCTCTCTAAAGTGGTCTTCCAACCTGAGATTCTGTGGGTCTGACTAGGGAGCTACTAGTTTCAGAAATGGGGATTTACTAGCCCTAACTCCAGGTGTCACAAGAGCACACCTTCAAATGGTATTTACTAAGCGAGCACCAAGGATTCTAGAACAGGGCATCTTGTGGGGATCATTAGGAATTCATCTTGCTCATGCTTTCTGGCTGGTACTTTAACTTCTCACATCTGTCAGACACCAAGTGACTGATTTGTAGGAAAAGGAGGAGTGATTTAGTGGCAGGGAGCGGCTTCTTTCTCTGTCTCCACTGAGCCTAGCTCACTACATGCAGGAGCTGGCCCCATAGATAGGTCTTGGGAAGGAAGACAGGCAGGGTGACTTCTAGACCAAGGGATGATGACCAATTAGGAGGCTCTGGGAATCTTGAGAACTCTCCCAATCACACATGCTGATGACAGGGGAGGTAAATAATCACCAGGGGCAGGCAGCAGCCAACAGGGCATGGGGCAGAGCACCAAAAGGATTCTTACCTGTCAAGATCTATAAAATCAGAGTTCCTACTTACAGGGGCCAGGGATGAAGCCATGGACAGACAGGAAGAGGGCCTAGCTGGAAGATCCTGGCCATACCAGCACAGAGAGACGCTAAAGGAAACCTGCCAGGAAATCTAAGCATGGTGTTATGACTGATATTCAAGTAAATGCTTGTAGGTAACTGTGGAAACACATCACTCCAGCCATCTATTTAGGTTGGCAGCTTTATTACTCAAGGATTGCAGACCCAACTTTATTCCATCTGTGGGGATTTTTTTTTTATTTCATTAACTCCAACTTTAATGTTTAATTAGAGCTTCTTTGCTAGCATATATGTCATAGTATTCATTTCTTCCATTCATCAGCTAATATTTGAACTATCTTCCCAGAAAAATCTGATAGGAAGAGACACTGGAGCCATTATTAAATTTTGATAGAGGGAACCCCCAAAAGAGGAAACTCCATCTGCACCTTCTCTTTGACACTTTTAGAGAGTTAAGTAGAACACTGAGAGGTTAAGCGATCTGCCCATGGTCACACAACCAGTATCTCAGAAGTGAGACTTGAACCCAAGGTTTCCCTGGTTCTAAGGCCAGGTCTCTATCCATTCTACTTGGATCTTTTCCCTTCCTCAGTTAATACATGGTATTTGAGGAAAATAGAACCCTGACTTAAAAAAACAAATAGAGGGACCCCCCCTGGGGCATTCCACCTACTCAGGCAGACCTTGGGGGAAGACCTAGGCCTACTTCTCTGTTACCCATTCTGTACTGGGGGATGTGAAACCATAAATTGGGACACTTCTGTTTCAATGCTGGCTTTCCTGATACTCATGGGGGTTCCATTCTCTGGGCCTCAGCACTCCATGAACACTATTGTTTCTCAAAGTAGAATGGTTCAGGATAAACTGAAACCTGGAAAAATAGGAACTACCTCTCATTATCCCAATTCAACAAGCAGTGTGCGAGAGACACAAACACAAGACCCATTACTCTTCCACTCTGCCAATTCACCTGTACTGGCTCCTCCAGAACTCCACTGCAGATAGGACAAATAAGGTCTTCATCAACATCCCCCTGGAATCGGGCTACATCATACCCCATGTCTCATCACTGAGACCAGGCCCTGCAGGGAAGAGAAGAGAAGCAGCACTAGGGGTAGTCTACAAATGGACCAGGCCATATCTCTCCAAACCAGGGGTTGGAGCAGAGCATATGTATTTGGTTGGTAGTTTACTTCTTACCTCTGTTAGATATGACTAATTTTGATTTGTCAAGTAAGGGAGAGAGATTCCTCCTCAAACACTTTTTACGCTGTGGTCATATAAACTCACTTTTGCATAGAAAGATCAATTAGTTCAACTCAGCCTCTGCCTTCTCTCCCAGCATGGTATCGCTCCTGTCTTCTGGCAGTGACTGTTTTGCCCACCACCTGTTTTAATTCTCCTCCACATATGCTGAAGGAGAAGGAAGAAAAGAGATAGGTACTGTCTGGTCCCCCCTCATTTTTTTTTTTCCGGCTAGGCAATGCGGTTAAGTGACTTGCCCCGGGTCACACAGTTAGTGTTATGAGTCGGAGGCCAGATGTGAACTCAGGTCCTCATGAATCCAGGGCCAGTGCTCTATCTACTGCTCCACCTAGCTGCTCCCTGTCCCCTCGTTTTCCAAAGAACACAGAGTTGCTGAGATAAAACTTCTGGGAGTTTATAGCCAAAAGTAGGGAAATGTAAGAGCTGGGAGATGTGGGAAGGCTCACTCCACCTTAAGGTTTCATCCTCTTCCCTCAGGGTTTGTACCTACTAAAAAGGGTCCATCAGTATCACGATGAAATTCCCACCTTACTCAAAGCTGACCTACAAGTAGGTGTTGGGCAGGGATACAGAGGGAAAAAATAGTGTTCACCTCAGATGGAGTTTTAATCTATAGTTGGGAGGAAAATCCAGCATACATGTGCAAAACTGAACACACTAAACAGTACACTAGTAATGCCTAAAGTGGAGTTTTAATAAGGGCCTGTCAAAGAATTTAGGCTGAGGATTCTCTGAGCCCTGAAGAGGGAGTGGTCTACCAACCTAAGAGTCCCTGAGTCCCTGAATACCCTGACAACAATGAAAGACAAGATTATGTAATTATTTATAAACAAATGAAAAAACCACTCACAATTCCTTAAGTTCAAATCTGACCATTTTGGTCTTAAGTAAGAGAATGAGAAAGATGTGTTAGAAGTCATCACCTGAACTTCTGGCTTAGAAACAGCCATCCAAACAGCCCCTGTGTGGAGCTTGGGGGATTATCTTAATGAACTTTGGCTAGTAACTTGGGGGGGAGGGGGAAGGGTAACTCCCAGAACAGATACCTGGAAATGGGTCTTCAGCTATGAGGCAAGTACATGGCCTAAGCTACAGGAAAATGGGGGTAATCAGTGGTGATCCAGCAGATAGGGCTGATTAGACACAGAAGACTGCTGTCAACCAAAAGTACCCTTTGGGGACACTTACCAATTTAAATTTTCAGCACATGATGAGTCTGACCAGAAATTTCTTCTAGGTCCAAATTGGGGGGAAAAGGGAAGGAAGAGAAGAGGAAGGAGCTGAATGAGACCCTGAAGGCTGTGACTAAAGCCAAGGTAGGGTTCAACTCAGCTTGGTCGGCAGACACTGTGTCTCCTCACACCAGTCCATGCTCCATGCAGCTGTCAAACGGATTTTTCTTGAGCTAGGTCTGACCTTTTCCCTCCTATTCAATCAGCTTCAGGATCCTTGGCTTCTAACGCCCTTCATAACGTGACCTCCCCTTAGCTTTCTATTCTTCTCACACCTTACTCCCCTCCCTGTAGGCTACAAACCAGTGATGCTGGCCTCCTTGCCCTTGCTATCCTCATAAAAGACATTCCATTTCCAGACATTTTCCATGGGAGTTTCTCATGCCTGGAATTCTTTCTCATCTTGGCTTCCTGGCTTCCTTTAATTCTCAGCTAAAATCCCACCTTCTGCAAAAAGCTTTTCCCAATCCCTCTTAATGCTTGTGCCTCCCCCCTACCACAGTTTATCTAGCCTATGTCTCATTTGAATATAGTTGTTTGCATGCTGTCTCCCCTTTAGACTGGGAGTTCCCTGAGGGTAGAGACTGTTTGTTTGTTTTTGCTTTTCTTTGTATTCTGGGGACAGGAGGAAGTGGTAGGGTTCTAGTCACACAGAAAGTACTTAATAAATTCTTGTTGATCTGACACCTGCACCTTGTCTAATCAAACTTGGGAATGGATCAGAAAGAGGAGGGAGTTTTGGGGTAAAGTGGCACCTGACACCCAGACTCCTTCCCAACTTACTATGGGAAGTTATTTTGCGTTACCTTTTACTACTCTCAGATTCATAAAAGCTAGCTAAGCAGAGAATGAAGTGGGCTGGACACCAAAGAGATTAATCCTTCAATCTACCAATATTGATTATGGATGTATAGGTGATCTTAAAAGAACCAAAAATAAAACTCCAACCCAAAGCCTCTTGTAAAAGATTTTCTGTATCCCTAATTTGTTGAGAAGGCATAGTGGTGGGAGAAAGTAACTCATACCCTTTTGTTTGTGCCAAACAAGAGCAAGAAATCAGTATTGCAATTCCTCCCAAGGAGTCAAAGTAGAGTAAAATCCATGATTTCAAACCTGAATAAATCTATATATTTTGTAAAGTTTCAGTTTGAAATCCTTTCAGGCTACTCCAATTTCTTAATTGGAAATATGCTTTCAAAATGAAAGCTTAAATTTAAAAAAATTAAAACAAGTTTTTGAATGCTTAATTTTTAAAGTGACACCAAGTAAACCAGTAGAAGGCACTTTAGTATGTGAATTCAGAGATTAGAAGTACAAATATGTAAGAGAAAAACATTTTCTTCTCTTCAATTAATTCTTAAATTAAAAAATCATCTGGGAATTTTTAAAAACAGAAACTTTTTTCCCAGACTTTAAATTTAAGAAAAAGAAAAGTTGAAAACTGAATTAGCTCCATACTCAAGTTTTCCTCTTAATGGCTAAAACAGTCCACTTATAGTCGTTTTTCCTTGTCCTCTCATCTTCAGCAATCACAGTTGAGTCTGAGGAAAGACAGTTAAAGTCTCCTCACAGAATAACAATGAAACCATCATTGCTCGAGCACCTAAATAAAGATTTTTAAAGATACAGTATCTCCAAGTTAAACACATGCTGTTCATTCAACCATTATAAAGCACCATCTAAATGTGTTATACGACCTGGTTTCCATATACTTCACCACAGAGGGGTTGCCCCTTTGTCAATGTTACTGATAAAATTTAGTGTCCAAGAAAGGATATTACATGTGGTCTGACCAGTGCAGTGTACAAGGGATAGGACTACCACTTCCTTTGCTTTGCACACTAAACTTTTATTAAGATGTACTAAGGTTGTTTTAACAATTTTGTTTTAACTGACAGCTTTTTCCAAATCGTAATAAAAATATTTCACTACCTATGATTAATCTATTGAATTTGAGACAGTTTACCTCCTACTTTCACAATGTTTGAAATAGCTTTGATAAAGAAAATAACCAAATCCTAACTTTTTTCTAACATAGCTGCAAAATCTAGTAAGTATCAAAATAAATTGCTAGTGTATAACTTTAAAAAAATGTAAAAACTTCATTAAGAGTCTATTAAAGGGCAGCTAGGTAGCGCAGTGGATAGAGCACTGGCCCTGAAGTCAGGAGGACCTGCGTTCAAATTTGGCCTCAGACCAAACACTTGACACTTACTAGCTGTGTGGCCCTGGGCAAGTCACTTAACCCCAACTGCCTTAAAAAAAGTCTATTAAAAATATGAGTGGTCTTTTTGCAGAAAAAAAGGGATTAAGTAGAATCTTCTGGACTGATGCTGAATCTAAAACCAGAAAAGAATTTAGGTATCACCTAATCCAACCTAATCCAACTCCCCATCTCAAATGTGATCTGCCTTCATCTGAGGTTTCAGATCGACCTCTTCTGGATCCTGTAATGTTTCACAATGTCTGTCTAAATGAGAAGAGTGGAAAAAAAAACTTCAGAATTCAATTCACTTCTCCAACTCCGAACAAATCTACTAAGGCTTGACACCTAGTTCTTTTCCCTGACACATACCTTCCCCCTGTCAACCTGAGAATCTCCTGGGAACCTGAAGTTTCAGTGGTTTGGGTGAAATCCTGACCATACCTGTGGAGATCTTCTATAGTTACACAACTCCTACTTTACAAAAGCATTTACCTCAAGGAGTTTTTAAAACATTAAAATTTTCTTAACCCACAAGGATCTGTGATCACATTGATTTAAAGATCTCCTCCAAGAATACAGATCAGCCTAGCTACATGACTCTTGTTCACATCTTTCCACAAATTTGCCATAGTCATCCACCTATTTTCACTCACCATATGACTAGCTCATCTTCTCTTTTGATCTTACCATCTCCTGACATCTTTTACTCCTGGTCTTCCAACATACTTATCTGTTCTCTGATACAGCCAGATCACACCTACCATATGCCTTTTACCCTCTATGTAATACCCATTTTTAATTCTTTGGATACTTATATTCTATGTCTTACAGATACATAACATAAGTGAGAATTGGTATTTAAAAAGATGGGCTTTTGTTTCTGGGAGAAGTTCGGCGTTACAGAAACTCTGCAATTTCTTGAAGTCAATCCAGCCCGCTCTTCTGCCCATTTAATTCTGAATGCAACTCAATTTGGGTCCATTTGTACTGGGTTTCTTTCCTCCCCTCAGATATACAAATGGTGGAAAAGTCCACCCAACTCCAAGGCAATCTGGGCAAGAGACATTTGTCAGCCGCTTGATACGATGATCAAGCCAAATCATTCCAAGTGATTATGGATCTCTCGGATGAAGCTCAGAAATGTTTTGGGGCTTGATGCACCAGTATCATTTACCTCATCATCCAATTCATATTGGTCTCTGTGACAGACTTTCTCCATGTGAAGTGTCAAATACTGTTGGCAAGCATACATCTTCTCATCATATTCCTCACCTGATGCTTGGATCAGAGGCGAGCTGAGAAGGTTCTGTTGTTAAATCTACTAAGAAATCTTAAATGATTTTGATGTATGAATGAGAGCCTTTAAAGTGGTTTTTGCTCTACCGAATTAAGTATTTTGTAACCAAATGATAAACACAGTGGGGCTTTATATCCTCAACAGCTTTCAGTAAATCGTGTGGTGGTAAAGTTAAAGGCCACTGTAGTATCATTTGAAAAGCCTGTCTGTTCTCTACTTGTACAGTGTATGAAGAGGGCTCTCATGAAAATTTTGTATATACAGAAAAGTAGATAAATAGGTCAGCTTGTCTTTTTTCAGGATTAATAAATGTCTGAATTTTTCCCCACAACTTTGGTTTCTTATCTTTCGGATACTTTGTAAATGATCCCTCAATGCCTTCCTCTAAAACAGATCTACTCTATGTACACTCATCTATTACAATCCACTAGATCTTAAGCTCCTTGAGGGCAAGGAGGGTCTTCTGCCTCTTTCTGTATCCCCAGCACTTAGCATAGTGCTTGGCACATAGCAGGTGCTTAATAAATGTTTACTGAATTGAACTGAGTTGCTTTTCTTGTCTTTGTTCATTTTAGGGTTTCTTCTACTTTCTTTTATAAGTACATTCAGGACTATGATGATACCCATGTGTTACCACACTGATGGTGGAAAGTTTTTCATAATATCTTTGCAGATCTTTTCTATTCTTCTTGTTTGTTGTTCCCTTAAATGGCTTCAGAATGACTTTGCTTTACTAGGTCCCTTGCTATACTTTCTTAAAACTGATCTTACCCTTCTCTACTTTCAGGCAACACCTGCCTTTGGGTGTCATTACTCTCCACAAGTCAAATGTTTGCTCACTGGGACATGTTTTTCAGGTTGATTTGGTCTTCTCACTGTGGTGATTGATTTACATTAGTTAAAAACTTCTGTATAAAATCATAATCAATGTCCATGCCCTTTTCCTTTACTATTTTTCATTACCAATGATTTGTTTGATTAGGTCAGGACTAAGTCCCATGGCTTTTCATCTTTATCACTTTTTCTTCTCGCTAAAGCTAATTTTGACCTCTGCTCTGATAACTTGTCAGTCTGTACAAAGTCGGGAATGACTCCAAAAACAGAGGAAGGGAATAATCATTTACTAAGCACCTCCTATGTGTCGGGCACTGTGCTAAGTGCTTACAATAGTACCTAAACTTTGGTGGGCTGTTCAATTATAACCAATGTAATGCTTTGTGATGTTATTTGGTGCTCACTATATCTGGAGCATATTGGTTCTTTTCTCAAATAAGGTATTAATGACAAATGCCTACACAGAAGCTTCCTGGCTCTACAAGTCTTTGACCTCTCTCAGCCTTTTATTCCTGACCTACATGTTTCTCACCAACATCACCTACTCCAACTTTTACACCAAAGTCACTGTGTATCAGATGATGCTGATTTGAATGCATGAGAATTTTCTAGTTTTTCTAAGAAATTCCTCTACTTCCCCCTGAAACCAATGTTGGTACATGAATTGCAACTATTTTTATGGTAATTTTTTGGGGTAAATATTGGGTGTCCCATGAAATTATATTTATCACTGCTGCTGGAATAAAACCAATTCCCTTCTTTGTCTCTCTAAAAAGTGTCTGTAAGCTATCCCTCTGTCTAGCTAACTGCAACCTCCTTTTCTGGCTTCATTTATAAGGAGAATGACAAGATTGACAGGACCTCTCTCCTTCAGCACTGAGTATACTTGCTGATCACCTTGCTACCATAGTAGACTCTGACTCAGTTTATGCTCTGCTTACACTAGTAGTCTTCAAGGTCCCAGGTAGCACTGCCATGCTTCCATGGCATATGAAAGCAGGACTCTGTAGAGGCTAAACTCCCTTTGTATATTTAAAATATAATCCCATTTAGAAATTAGTTCAATTTGTACACAATTTTCTAGGAAAAACCTAACACATACAAAAAGGCACAACTACATCAAAAGGCCAGTTATTTATCACTTAAATAACATTCTGAACACCCAGAATAGAAACTCTCCTACTCTCTCTGCTCTGTGCTTGGGAAGGTGGGAGGGTAGAAGGGCATCATAAAAGCAATCTAAGTCAATTCCTTTTCCCAAAGGATTTATCATCTAAGACGCAGCCTTAAGGCCTATTGGCAGACAGGAAGACACATATGAAAATCATTAAGATCTCCTAGGCAACCAAAAACAAGTGAAAATGAACATAGGTGCCAGAGTGTAAAACGTTGGGAACGAAGAGCAAAGAAAACAGGCAAAGCTCTGTGGCGTGGATCAGGAATTAGAGAGGAAAGGAAAGGACACGGCTTGTTAAAAGGCAACTGAAACTAACTGCATGGTCTTGAGCCAATGGTCTGTTTTTACCTGGCAGGTGGTGTGGGGCAGGGTCCCTGTTCACAAGGCTCCAGCCCCCTCACGGCTCCACTCAGTACCTCTCACGATATGCTCCCAGTAACCCATCTTGTATGTTATGCTCAGACTCATTCTTCCATCCTAATGATGAGCTCCATCACCAAGGGGATGGTCGTGATGTCATAATCAGGATTGCTCTATTAATAGGAACAAGGAAAAGAAAGGTAAGTCAGGGAAAACTCGACTCTACTCAATGGGGGAGGAAGAAATAGGTAAACAGATTTGGAACTGGTAACCAAATGGGGAGGATGAGGCAGTTGTGTCAAGCATGAGTTTCCAGTGAAAGGCCCCCCCCACTATCAGGAAAAGGGGTTTGGATATATAATCACAGTCACTGTGGAAGAGGCTCAAACACAGGTTTCAGTGAAAGGATAGGGAAGAAGAACAAATTAAAGGGGGGAAAAAGGAAGAAAAGAGACACTTTTTTGAAACAGACAATCATTTGTGTTTTCAGATACTCTGTGAAGAAATGTAACTTCAATTCCTGAAAGTCATAAGCCTTCAGTCAGACACTGCCCAGATGCCATACTACCTCACAGTTGTATCATTTTTTAGAGTTTACCAAATGTTTTCATATCCATTGCCTCATGTAGAGAGTACTTACCCTCCCTCCAAAGAGAAGGTACAAGACTTTACTTACAGGCTATGAACTTGCTCAGATGTTAGTCAATAAGCATTTATTACGTGCTTCCTATGTATCACTGTGCTAAAGCCCTAAAGGGACGAGAAACACACAAAAAAACTTTCTGTTCCCAAAGAACTCACACTCTAATGAAGGAAACACAATCCATGTAACCTGTATGTACAAAATGAATACAGGGCAAATGCAATGTAACCTCAGAGAGAATATGCTAGTAGAGGTGAGGGGGGTGGAGGAAAGGGCAAAAGGTGATATTTGAGTTGTGTCTTTGAAGGAAGCCAGGAGGCAAAGTTAAGGAAGGGGAGCATTCTAGGTGTGTAAAAATGAGACAATAACTGGGGAACACTTGGTTCAGATATTCCCCACTTCCCAGTTACTCAAAAAGTGAACAGGCTTTAGGATAAGAAAGGCTGAGGTAATACAGGAGGAAGTAGTCCTACAACACTAGGGAAGAGGAAACGATTCAAGCAAAGAGGTTGATTTGCTAAAGAAATAGCTGCATCAGACACAGGCAAGAGGTACAGGTAAAGGCATTAAGGAGAAAAGGGATAAGGCCCAATCACACTTTTTGTACCCTATGTACATTTATCTATATGTCAAACACATACTTTTCATGTTAAATAATCTTAAAGGGGAAGTGGCAGAGTAATTATTGCTATCAGGTATAATGAAGGATATGTTTCATCTTCTGAGCCTAGAGTAAATGTCAATTAGTTTGACACTGGTCTGCAATAATAATATAAGTGTAGTAGCACTATTTAAACCAGAGACTGACTCTATGATAAAAGGGTGAGGGCAGTGCCATTCACAGTCTGTCATCCTGCAGGTTCTTTGGTTCCACAAAATAATAAAGCATGGCCCACTCTCCTCTTTCAATACCAAAGAAGATCAGATGTCTTACTTCTTTCATTCAGAGACTTCCTTTCATTTCACAAACACCCCACCAGTTTTAGAGAGTGATCTATCTGTTCAATTCATGGCCCAGGCCTAATTAGAAACCTAAAATTGGTGATTCAGCAGGCACTCACCATGCCTATAGTGTTTCTAAAGAGTATGTCACTAAACCAGCCTCATTCTGCCCTGCCCTTCCCCCCAACCAATACTTTCCTAGGTATCACAAATCCTACAATTTCTAAGTCTCCTTGGTAGGCCAGGGTGACGTAATATTTCACAATTAAAAAAAAAAAGTACAAAACTGAAAGACAGGAGGCCAAAGTTGTTGTACTGATTCTGCCATAGCTGTCTAACCTCAATTAGGTCAGTTAATGTCTTCATATTTTCATTTCTTTGTTTTGTCGAATGGAGATAATAATACCTTCCCAATGTATGCATTGTTGTGAAATACAACAAGATAGGAGAACACACACGGAAATATAACATAACTAGGTGAGATGGTATTCGTACTATGTTAACACAATTCATAAGAAATATGACTTGACAAGTTGGAAGGGCAACTTGCCTCCAAAGGGCATCTAGTCCAACCTCAACCTAAAGCAAAAATCTTAGTAGGGAACTCGCCAACCTTAGGGCAGCCCATTTTGATTTTGGTCAGCTCTAAATGCTAAACTTTCTGTATGTTAAGGTGATGTGTACTTCCCTGTAAACTTTACCTTACTATCACCTAGTTGGTTCTAGAATTCTGCCCTCCAAGTATTGGGGAATCTAGGTGGAAACGGTTGAGAGGGACCAGAGTCTTAAGTTGCTTCCTCTTTTGAACTGGAAGGTAATGTTGGCTGCATACTCAAAGAAAATAACATAACTAAATTAATCATATACTTCCTCTCAAAACTTTCATCTTGTAGACCTCTTTTGGTTCTACAGCCGTCCTTTATTATAAGTTGAGCTAAGAAAAACCCTTCTATCTTTCTTGATCTTCCATTTTGCTGGCTTGATTAAATAACTTCTTTTGGGGTTACCTTAATACTGATAGGCAAAATGAGCTGCCTGTCTCTGGCTGTTAGCCAATTCCTCTGAGAAAGCCTTTCCTCCCATCTCACTAGTCTCCCCTCAGCCTCCGGTTTGGGAAGATTTCCATGCATTCATATTCAAAGGCTAGGCAGAAAACCATGAGCAGGGATGGAAAAAATGTGGGATTCCACCCTGGAATAAGGAGGAGTGAGGGAGCAAGGCAAGAAATGGGGAAGAGAGGCTCAGTTACCCTGAAAGTGAGTGGAAAGTGGGTGAATCGCTGCCCACTTAACAACACTTTGTTCTCCAGCCCACTCTCCCCCAGCTTTTCTGCCTCTTCTGGTCCCTCCTCCTCTCCCAGCCCCTTCCACCTCTCACCCAGTCAACACCCCTCCTCAATTCTGATCTTGCCCACCTGCCTGCCCACCCCTCCAAACCCCGACTCCTCCAGCCCCACCTCCCAGACACCTCGCGCGCGCAGGCGCAGTACGCACCGTCCTGGGAGCGGTCTAGACCCGTAGCTCCCCGGGCTCGGACTAGCCTGACCTGGCTCTTCGCGCTCCGGACTCCTGCTGGAGGTGAAGCGGCTGCGGTCACGCGCTGGGCCCTAAAGGCCTCTTCCCCGTAGTTCCTCGGAGAAGGGGGAAAGGGAGGGGAAGACTGAGCCCAGTCTTCATCCGTCCAAGGCACACTCTTTGCCCCGCCTCCCCGTGCTACACATCCCACCGGAAACACGTCGGCACGCCACGGCCCGCCTCCTAATGGGCTCTCTGGCCGGAAGGGGGGGAGAAGATTATTTCCTGGCCAATGAGAAAGGTGGAAGCTCTAGCTTGGCCCGCCTCCCCCCACCGGAAGTTTTCGTGATTCCGAAAGAGGACAACGTAGCTGCCTGGGAGGGGAGAGGACTCTACGTTTCCCCCCCCTAACCCGCCCCTCCAGCTGGGAAGGAAATTTTGTTACTTGAAATACCTCGAAGAGTGTCTTTAGGGGGCGGGGCTCCTTCCTAGAACTGCTCGCGTGCACGTGTTTCGCCTTGCGGGCTTGTTTGGCTGGAGTTGTGGTGGGAAGACGTGACAAGAGCTTCATTTGGGCTGCGACTCCCTCTCCTCTTGGCTCTTCCTTTTGAGCTCCTGGCTTCCTCTGCCGTCCAGAGGCCTCCGCTGGTCTCTTGTCTTCCCATGCTGGCTCCCGTAGCCTTCCCCATCTCCCCAGTCCAAAGACGAATCCCCTTGTCTTTGAGAATAAGGCCTGTCCGTCTCCTGGGGAGGCCAAGATAAGTTTGGTGAAGAGATCTTTTCGGAAGTCACATTTTTATACGCTCCCGTATACCCCTCAAAAGCTACTTCCTTCCCAAGGACGCTCGTTGAATGTATTCTCTCCGAGAGGTCTCAGGGACACAGATGTAGGGAACATGAGGGACCGAGGTCGACCGTGCCTGGGGGAAACAAACTTCTTAAATGAGCACAGACCAGGTAGAATGGAATGGAGATTAAGGGCTTATGTGCCAACAGGTTCTGGGATACCAAAAATTGAATCAGTCCCTGCCCTCAAGAGACTTAAATTCCACTGGAGAAGGTAGGTGCCCTGTAAACCCAAGGTGGTATTATCGTTGTTTTTCTTAATCTAGGTTTTAAATTATAATTATGGACACTTGGTATGTATATAAACATTTTTATTCTCAGATGGATAGGGTTCTTGCACATTATGTCAGTCGTTTATTGTTGCTATGCCAATCTCCTATGATTGTTGTAAAACACGGAAAATCTGGCATCCCGTTCCAAAGGCCCCTTTGGAATTAAGTCCGCTTTTTCCCTTCCCGGCAGAATACATACAAGTTTGGGGAGACTGGAGAGATGTGGGTGTTTCTGTGTTTATGCTTCCTTCAAGAGCCAAGGGTGGGTCAGTACTACAGAGGAAAAGTCTTAGAGCTCCCTCCTCCGCCCAAATGAGGACGGACTGTACTCTGGAAGGAAGGAGCCCATCCTCCAGGGATTAAATTATGCCACAGACCGTAAAAGACAGCTAAGGTATTGGAGTCAGTCAATAAACATCCATTAAGTACCTAGTATGTGTTAGGCGCTAGTGATACAAAGAAAAGGAAAGGCAGTCCTAGTTCCCAAGGAGCTCACAGTCTAAGCGGGGCGACAACCCGTAAACAACTATGGCAAATAAACGAGATACGGGACAAACTGGACCTAAGCACCAATGCAGGGCACTAGGATTCAGGAGGGTCGGGAGAGGGGCGATTTTAACTGGAACTTGAAGGCTGCCAGAGAGGCCGGGAGCTGAAGATAAGGAGAGTTCCCAGCCTTGGGGACAAGCGGATGAAATTGCCCGGAGCCGGGGGACGGCGTGTCTGCTTCGAGGACCCGCCGGGCGTCCAGAAAAGGGCCCTTGGGAGGCCTGGTAGGGAGGGCCAGAGAGCAGGATCTCCCTCCCTCGAAGGAGTGGCCTTGGGCCCTATCACTTTCACTCCGGAACCTGGACTTTAGAGGTCCGAGACGGGGAAGGGACGGGACCGATGGACGGGAGAACGATGCTTCCGAATGGCGGGCCGGCTCTACTTCCGCCAGGGCTTAACTTTCCGAGGTCCCTTTAACGCTGAGGGCCCGCCCCTTCCGACCCGGGACGCCGCACATCCCGGATTGGCCGGAGCCTGGGGGCGACCGTGCGGAGGGAGGGAGAACGCAGGAGAGGAGGGGTCGCGCGCGTCGGAACGGCGTCTCGAGCGCGTTGATTGGCCCGCACCCGCCGGACCGGGATACTTCCTGGAATGTCCGAGACTCTACGTTCCATTGGGCTGCATCCGGCCGAGGCTAGGACCCTGGCTCCCCCTGGGGGTGGCTAAGCGGCGTGCACCATCCTCCCCGCTGGGTGGGTGGTAGTTTGAGGGGTGGGGGGGTGGGAGGCAGGTCCGGGCCACTGGGTAAGGGAGGGGCCCCGTTCTCCTTCCTCCCACTCCTCCCCGTCCTAGGAATGGGAAGGCCCTGTCCCCACCCCAGGCCCAGGAAGCGCTACTTAGGCACCCCGCCTCTAAGCTTTGGGGCAACTTATTCTGGGATCCCCCATTACTAATTTGGGAGATGTCAAAATAGAGAGCAATGTTTTAACAATGGGGGGAGGCTGATGAATGTGTTGGAAGAGCTGGACAGTGGACTGCTGCATTCCCCCATCCTCACACTTTCTTCCCATGGGCAGGGAGTGAAGGCCTGGGCAGCATGACGACGGAGACCTTTGTGAAAGATATCAAACCAGGACTTAAGAATCTGAATCTCATCTTCATTGTGCTAGAAACAGGTGGGTGAGGGGTGTCTCAGGGCCTGGGGAGTATAACCACTTGTGATCTGGCTGTGCACCGGGTCCGGTGATGAAAGTGAATTGGTTCAAGACAGTTCAGAGTGGCAACCCACCCACCTGCCTGCTCAGGCTCAGGTATTGTGGAGCAAAGGTCAGAGCTTCTGTGTTGGGGGGAGGGTGCATGGTGGTATCCATCCCCTGTACTTGGAACCCAACGTTATATGTATTCCAGGTACCGCTGGTTATCTTCATGAAACCGTTTCAGTGGTGTTGGGATAGCTTGTGTCCTTCCTATTGTGAAGGGCCTGAAACCTATCCTATCACTGAGATCTCTTCATCTACCTCTGATTTCCTCACCTCCCCACCCCTTTCCAGGCCGAGTGACCAAGACAAAAGATGGACATGAGGTGAGGACCTGCAAAGTAGCAGATAAAACAGGTAGCATCAATATATCTGTTTGGGATGATGTTGGCAACCTGATCCAGCCTGGGGACATTATTCGACTCACCAAGGGGTAAGGCCAGTGAAGCACTCCTTGATCTAAGTATGGGAGTCACAGTGAAGGCAGGGGAGCAGAAGTCTGATGTGTCCTCCCTGCATTCCCTATGTGCTGTCTTCCCCCAACAGATATGCTTCAGTATTTAAAGGCTGTCTGACGCTCTACACTGGCCGTGGGGGTGATCTGCAGAAGATTGGAGAGTAAGGGCTAGATTGGAGTGGGGGGATTGGGTTGGAGAAGCATCTCTCCCCTAATGAAGGGGAGAAAGCCATAGTGTTAAGGAGGGTGGTAATTAAGGGGTATTCATACCTTGTATTAGTAAGGGTATCAAGGTATAGTGGAGTGATGGCTTTGGTGTCATCAGATCTCTGTTCTCATTCTGGCTCTGACACTTAACTGCCTATGTGAACTTGAGCAAACCATCTCTCTGGATCTTAGTTTTCTTATAAAATGAAGAGGTTAGATTCGGGGTCATCTAAGGTTCCTTCTAGCTCTAAAACTATGATTTTGTTACATGTCTTTTTGATACCTCTGGAACTGGCCCATAAGGATTTGACCTAGGTTTTGGTTGTTTCCTTTCCTGGTAGATTCTGTATGGTTTATTCTGAGGTCCCCAACTTCAGTGAGCCAAACCCCGAGTACAGTGCCCAGCAGCTCCCCAGCAAAACGGTGAGTCCATGAGATCCTTGTAAAGAGTAGGAAAAAGAGGGATGTTGTTGCTTTAACAAAGAGGTGAATAGGTAGATAGGTAGATAAAGCAAAAAGAAAGACAGCCCCTGCCTTTAAGGAGCTTGTATTCTAGTAGGAGAAGACAAAGCATAAAAGGGAGCTGAAAATGTAGGGGAGGGAAAATCCATGGCAAGGGGGAGCAGAGGTATCAGATTTGCAGGTTGCTGGCTGCAGAACAAAGTTTCTAAGAGTAGCAGATCAAATTTAAATGTAATTGGGAAATGTTTAACAAAAACAACTAAAAATACAATACAACATAATGTTAACTTGTGGTTTTCTAAGTCATTAAGTAGCCACAGGAATCTCTTTCTGTTTGAGTTTGATACATTTGTCTGGGGCATCTTGGTCTGCTTTGGGTTTCATTCAATTAGTAAACGTTTGTTAAGTGCCTACTACATGCCAAGCACCGAGCTACGTGCTGGGGATACAAAAAGAGGCAAAAAACATTTCCTACCCTCAAGAAGCTTGCAGTCTAATATAGGAAACAACATGCAAATATGTATAAACAAGCTCATACAGAATAAATAGGACATAATTAACAGATGGAAGGATTAGAGGGGGTTGGGAAAGCTGTAAGAAACGGGATTTGAGATGGTACTTAAAGGAAGCTAGGGAAGGTTGGAACCAAGGTCGGAAAAGAGCCTGATGGCTGGCATGGCTGCTTCCTCAAGTTCAGGTTCACACTTCAAGGCGAGGAGCAAGGGAACAGGGTGTAAGTGTGTTTTTGGTTTCTTCAGGTACAGAACGACAGTACCTCTGCCACTTCCCAGTCCCCTTCTGGCCCTCCTGCTGTCTCTTCAGGTAAAATTCTGCCTTGACCTTCCATCTCAATGAATGGAAAAGGGGCCCTCTGGAGATCATCCCTTGGTATTGTCAGTTCACACAGATGTGAATTCCTACTCTGCTTTTTGGTGAGGGTGACATCCAAACCCTTCTTTTATTTCTTCCTATTTGAGAGACACATCAGGAAATGCCCTCAAAGGTTCAGCATCCCTCTTTTTGCTGCCTGACCCTCCCCTCTGGGTGGATGATGGTTCTTTCCTGTCAGCACCTTTTAGAAACCTTTCAGAAATCTGGGCTCACACTCCCAAAACTCTTCCCTTTCCTTTCTACTTTTGCTTACTTCCACCAGGCCCCTGGGATGAAACAGGGTATAGCACCTTCTTTGGTCCATTGGTAGGTCTTTGGGCATCCTTCTGCTGCCACCACCTAAGAAAAAAGAATTTGGAAGTTTTTCTGTTAAAGAAAACCCCCAATTACCAGTTTCTTCCCCAATACCTTTTCTCTGGCAGTCAGTTCCACCCCCACATTTTTCATGGCAGTCCAGTATACGAGCAGTTTAGGTATAAAGCTAAAATTTGCTTTATCTACTTCAGCCATATATTGTTTACCCCTCAAATTTCCCTACACTCCAGTAAAGTTTTACTTACTCCTCTCTTTGGCAAGTGAAGGCCATCATCTGTTAGTTCTTCTCTGTTATAATACTGATAATAATAATAATAATAATAATAACACCTTTATAGATACCTTGTTTGATTCTCACAATAACCCTGAAGTAGGTGTTGCTGTTATACCTATTCTATAGATGAGGCAACTGAAGGTAAAAGATTAAGTGACTTCCCCAGAGCCACACAGCTGCTGTCTTGTCTTAGACAGGAATCACACTGGAGTCTTGACTGCAGGTCCAGCACTCTGTCCATCACGCTGCCTAGCTCTGCCTGATTATTAAGCCCTTCTAGGTTTTGGGCTTGAGGTTATACTTTTAATCTTCTAGTCTTGGGCCCAGCTAGTCTCCCTTTTTTTAAATTAATGTCTTTTATTTTTAGACCTCCTCCCTTTCCAAATATATCTAACCCTATCCAGGGAACTAGGGCACTGGCAAAGTGAATAGAGCACTGGACCTGAAGTCAGGAAGACTTGACTTTCTCAGTTCAAATCCAGCCTCAGACACTTGTGACCTTGGGCAAGTCATTTCACCCTGTTTGCCTCAGTTTCCTCATCTGTAAAATGAACTGGAGAAAGAAATGGGAAACTACTCCAGTGTCTTTGCCAAGAAAACCCCAAATGGGGTCATGAAGAGTCTGACATGACAACTGAAATGACTGAACAACAAGAAAAACTCAGGGAACCATTCGCCGTAACAAAGAATAAGAAACAGGGAAAACAATAAAATCAACCAAAACATCACTAAATCTTGACAGTATATACAGTGATCCACACCCATAGTCTCCCAACTCAGCAAAGAATGGAAGGAGGCTCCCCACCCTTGCCTGACTCTTTAACCTCTCTTTGGGCATCCAGAAGAGTGAGGTCATTTCCAAAGAGGACTTCATGATCTTTGGGTCAAAACTGGCCATTTAACCTTCCCTCATCAAGCACTTCGGTGTTCCCCCGAATGCCATTTCGTCTTTTCTCTCCCTCTCCCTTCTGGCTGCATCTGTAGCTCTGTTCTCAACTAGCTCACCTCAGCCATTCTGTTCTCTCTTTTCTTAGGCTGTGTCTCAGTCCCTGTGCTCTGGATCTGATTTGCCTTTAATCTCTCTTTTGCCAATGCCTTCCCTTCCAAGCATTCTCTGGCTTTGTACGGTTTCTCCCCTCTCCAAATCACCATCGTGCCTCACGTCTGTAGGCTGCTGGGATTCAGATCCCTCAGTTTAGAAATCCAGAGTGCCCACTATATTCAAGGCAGTCCTTGCCTACCTTCAATTAAACATTTAAGATTTAAATGTTTGTTTTCCCCCGATCTAGACGTGGAGGAAACATGTCGCCTCATGTTCTTGAGCCCAGAATTAAACAGTAACGGGGGAGCCTGAGTGCCACAGGTCGAGAGGAGACAAGGCACTTTATCCTGCTTGCCATCCATCTCCCACATCCACATCTCCTTTGCCTTGTGTTTTAGAGCCAGTAGCTCATCTTTCCTGCTGTCCCCTAAGGTGGAGTGGCTGGAGGGGTTCGCTAGGTCAGGGGAGTTGTAACCACGGGTCCATCTGTACCTTTGTTTCTTTTTTTGAGGGCAGGGCTGGGGGTAAACAGAAGGTCATTTGTTTTAATTCCTGTCCTCTGTATTTCTTCCCCTTTCCTAAAACCAGCCTCTGAGAATCAAAATGGGAACAGCCTAACCACGCCCCCTGGCCCAGGCAGTGGCCCCCATGCACCCCACGCCCCTACTCACCCTATCAGCACCCGCATCACTCGAAGTCAGCCTAGCCACACACCTGCTGGCCCTCCAGGCCCCTCCTCCAACCCTGTCAGCAACGGCAAAGAGACTCGAAGGAGCAGCAAGAGATAGCGAGACACCCTTCTTCCTCATGAAGACACCCCTCTTCTCTGTCTCCCCACTAGGAACAAAGACTGCCCATTGGGAGCTAGCTGGGTGTGTATGGTAGGGGGGTATTATAGCCTCAAACTTTCTGAGCTGATGTAGAGGGGGGCAGTCGTCTCTCCCCCTTATTTCTTAAGCCAAACCCCATCCCCCCACGCAAGTACTTTGTCTCCTGCCCCTTCATTCTGGGCACTCCCAACCTCCTCTGCCCTTTTTAGAAACCAAATTTGGGGTGAGTATGTTAAATATGTGTGATATAGGGGACTTCCCTAATAAATACTTACACCCAGTGTGCCTGAATTTTTTTTTTTTTTTGCGCCCTGTGGCTTTAATGTATGGGGGAGAACAGAGAGTTACTGCCTCTGGACTTGGAAAAGGTTTGGGGTAACCTTGGGATGGGAGAAGTCTGGGGAGAGAAATTAGAGGACAGGCACCTTGCAAGGCAGGCCTGCCCCTTTAAGGTAGTGTCCCTCCCTCAAGCTTTCAGCTACTGACCCTTGACACCCCCCACCCCTTTTGCTGAAAGTAAGAAGCCTGGATCCTCTTGCATTAGGGCTCCTCACGTCTGCCGTGGTCAGGTAATGCCAACCTCTGTCATTGGGCTCTAGGCCAGAAGTGAGGAACCTAACCTTCTCTCTGCATAAGCGTTTCCCTTCTTCAGTCTCTAGATATTTCTGGGTGGGGAATAGTAATGAACCATACCCTTCCCAGCAGTCTGGGACTTGTGGGTTGTTAAGCCTGGTAATCCTTGGCCCAGCTTTAAGATTCTTGGATCGTGGTCCTTGCCTAAACTAATTCTGGAAGCAGGGCAACAGGGAGATGAAGAGGCTAGTCCTCTTCTCTCCACCTGGGGGGAGTAAGGTGTTTGGCAGGGGTGGGTGCCGTACTTGGAAAAAGAACAGAAGAGGGGGGAACAGCTGGTGTGAGAGGTGGCAAAGCAAGGATTAGAAGGTGGGACAGTAGATTCAGAATCTGAGACCTGCACTCCCTAAATTGGCCTTACTTAGTCATACGGCTCCCCAAAAGGGGCAGAGGGTAACCCTTCCCTGTCCAGTGGCCTTCGACCCTAGCACAGAGTCAAGTGAACCATTAACTCCAGATATGAGCCCTCCTACCCTCACTCCACCCCCAGACAGGTGTGTTAGGGTGGCAGTCCTGGCCTTCCTGACGTGTCTTACGCTTCACTTTGGAGACTTGGGAGGCTGAGATCAGGCTTCCCTTCACAGGACTCCCAAACGCAGAGCTCCCCAAGAGAACCAGACAGGATCTATCCCTAGATGCTGACAGACCTGCGTGGAAGGTTCTCACACTGCTAGTGTGGGTGAGGCCCAGGGAAGGTGGGGTTAGGGAGGCCTGGGCAGTGCAAAGGGCGGAAGGGATGGGGAATGGGGTATCGATAGGATCCCATTTGAGGAGGGAAGCTGGGGGAGTAAAGGTCTGGGAAGGGGAAGTCCAGAAGGAAGAAGCCTCCTGGATGTTGGCAGACAGGGTGGGGTGGGGGTAGTGGTGATAATGCGGGGGTCAGTACTGTGTTATGAGAAGGAGATACTGGGAAGGAGGGAGATGGGGTTAGGCTGGACTAAAAGTAGGCCAGAATGGAAAATTTGATTGTGGGGGCCACAGGTAAAATAAAGAATAAATGAGAGTATTACGAGATGGGCAGGGGGACTCTAAGTGGCTTTGAATGTGGGGGGAAGTTTTCTCTGAACTCCCCTCTACCCTTATTCTCTCAGGTGTGCTAGGCCCCAGGATGCCCCAGGGGGAATAGAAGTCCAACCCTTGAAGCCTCAGCTGTGGGGACTACCTTCCCATTCTCCTGCTCCACCATGGGGCCCCTGTTGGCTGGACTCTGTGTTTGGGCGGCTCTAGGGTGGGTGGGGGGTTTGGACCCCTCCACAGGTCCTGCAGCTCCCCTGGGTCCTGCTGAACAGGAGCAGGGACATTATCTGGCACAGCTGTTTGGCTTATATGGAGAGAATGGAACCCTGAGTATCAGTGGCCTTGCCAGGCTCCTTCATAGCCTAGGCCTGGGTCGGGTTCAGGGACTTCGACTGGGACACTCGGGCCCCACAGGGGGTAGGGCTGGGCCCCCCCCCTGGGGACAATTCCACACACAGGTACTAAGTCCCCAGAGCACCGAATCACGTAGCTTCTGTTGTGTGCTGAGGCCCTCTAATCTTCAGTTCCCATGTTCCCCAAATTCTCCATTCCCTAAGTACTATTCTCCCCAATTCTCAGTCCCTGAATAAATCCCAGTCCCCATTTCATACCCTCAATCCTTCTGATCATTGTTCTAGCTTTCCAATTTGCCACTTTGAGCTATTCCCTAATTCCCCCTGCGCAGACACTCAGTACCCATTATCTCCCAGTCCAATCTCACTTTTTTTTCTATTTGTGAATTCCCAAGTCTTCCCCAGTGTTACAATCCTTAATATCTAGACTCCGGCAGCCATAGCCCCTATCCCACCCCCACCCCACTCCCTCCAACCTCATGTCCTCTTGACCTCCTCATAAGAAGTGCTTTTCTAACATTTCTGGGAGAGGTTTTCTGAGCCCACAGCTGACCGTTTCCATTCCTTATCGCCATCCTTTTCAGGCCAGTGGCCCCTGGACTGAGTGTGGATGTCTGGACAGGACTACCCCTGGGATCCTCAGAATGGAGGGATCCAGAGAAGCCAGTGGCCTCCCACTTGCCCCAGGGGCCACCATCTCCTAGTCTCGGCCTCTTTCACAGGCTGCTGCTGCTGGACCATTCACTGTCTGACCATCTCAATGAGGATGTGAGTAGGGGAACCCTGAGGAGGGAAAAATTAGGGGCCTTTCATTAACCACAAGTTTAATATGAACCAATAGCCATCTTACTCTGCATTAACAGAAGGATGGTGTCCAGAGCATAGAAATAGTATGTTATCTGTAGTGATCAGATGCTCATTAGGACCAGTACCCTTTGGTTAACAACAGTCTCTGGAGAATGATGTCTAAGTTTAGTCACAACATTTGAAGGACTCTTGACAAAGTAAAGAACATCTAGGCAAGGTTATGTGACCAACGTGAAGACAGTTTTTAGCCTGCAGACCGAGGAGAGAGGTGTAATCACTGTCGCCACATATCTAAAGAATGTCTCATTGTAAATTGCTCAAAGACCAGAATAAGACAATTGGACAGTAATTACAGGGAGATAGTGAAAAAGAAATTTATAAAAATGAGTTTTCCAGTTATTGGACTGAATCGATAGTGAGTTTCCTGCCACTGGAGATTGCTATAGTCTAAATAGACTTTAAGGACCATTCTCTCTTTAGGATTCTCAGATTTTAGAATGGGTGAGACAACAGCATCATCCACTCACAGAAAGTACCTCAGCTGTTGACTTGGGATGTATGTGGGAAACAAGGATTATTTGTCATTTCCAATGTTATTATATGCAGACCATACTTTGGCCAGATTTCCTCACCTCCACGTGCATGTAAAGCTCCCTTGTCCTCTCCTCCCAGTTCCTCGTGTGTCCATTTGTGTTGGTCCCGTCTTGAAAGACCAGGACAGACATGGTATATGCTACCCAAGGGCTTCAAGAGCCCCTTGGCCCAGGAGTTGAAACCTTGGGGGAGATGCTCTTGGGGGCAGAGTTTTAAGGTCCTCAGTCACTGTCCCCAGGGGTCCTCTGATCTCTGACCTCCAAATTCCCCAGTGTCTGAATGGCTCCCAGCTTCTCGTCAATTTTGGCTTAAGCCCAGCCACTCCACTGACTCCCCGTCAGTTTGCCCTTCTGTGTCCAGCCCTGCTCTACCAGATCGACAGCCGAGTCTGCATCCAGACCCCAGATCCTGCCCCTCAAGGAGACTTACTGTCAGGTCAGTGACCTAGATGGGTAGAAATTTCACTGGGGGTGCAGTGGTGGTGATGTCCCTATTAAACTTGGATACCTCATTCTCAGTGGAGAGTTGGGTACTATGCTTGGGCAAAGAGATCAGACTGAAGTCCCCTACTTTTCCTACCTCCCCTTTTAGTCCTTATTCCCAACTGTCTCCTCTTTGAGACCTTCCTGGCCCCAGCCTGACCTTTGACTATGCATCCCCCTCTCCCTGCCCCCACCCCCAGCCCTGGCCCATAGTGCTCTGGCTGTCCTGGTGCTCAGCGCTCTGGCTCCCTTCTCCATACTACTGTTACGACTCCTGGGGTCCTGGCTGCTGCATCCTCTGCTGGGCTTCTTGGGGGCACTGGCTGTGGGCACACTTTGTGGAGATGCTCTGCTGCACCTGCTGCCACACGTATGTGACATAAAACCCCAGACCTGAGACTCTCCAATCTTCCCATGGGTTTCTATCTTGGTTTTTTGTTCCAATTGCGTTTGAGCATCTCACTTCCTTGTTTCTTTGGTGCGCCCCCTTCTCTCCAAATCCATGGGCTTTTTCAGAGAGGAATATGAGTTGGGGGAAGAAGCTGTCTTGCTCTGAGGGTTGGGTGAAGTTTCCTCTCAGATGGAGACTCTTCCTGGGCCTCTGGTTCATCTTCCAACTTCCACGTCTCAGGCTCAGGGCGGACGTCACGGGGGGGACTTAGGCCCTGGATTGGCTGTTCTGGGAGGCCTCTTTCTCCTCTTTGTCTTGGAGAATCTACTTGGGATTTTTCGGCATGGTGGGCTACAATCGGTGAGTAACTCCCCTCTTGCCCACGAGCCCAAAACCAATTCATTCAACTGTCTACAAAATAGGCAGAGGTGGGGATGGGAGTGGGAAGGAGTAAGGGGTAATGTCTTCCTCCCATTACAAGTTGCCCATATTCAATAAAACTCGTCAGTTTGTGAGGGAGTTGGGTGGCAGTTCCTTTCACCTTACCTCCTGACAGTGTCCAGGCATCCTACCTCTTTTTCCTTTCTGAGGGAGACAAGAAACCAAGAGAGAAGGGTGGCCCATCGATGTCAATGATGGAACCAGATGTTGCACCTTAGCCCTCTGGTTTTACTTTTTTCCCTCTTAAGTCCTGGTCTCACTCCTGTTTTAGAGATGCTGTAAGCAAACAAGAAGAGATCCTGGGATTCAGGACCTAGAAAATGGCGGGGGAGCAACTCTTCAGCCCCTGAGGGAAGGCCCAGGTGAGTCCTAAGTGGAGCTAGACTTTGGGGAAAGGACAAATAGGAATCGAGGCTCCCCGAATTCAGCAGTAGCATCCAAACCCTTTATTTTTCTCCCTATAGATGCTGTGACTGAAGGACCACAGGAGCTGGGTAGTCAACTTTCCCCAGGCCCACTCCCACTACGACTTCAAGGTCATGGACACAGCCATGGGCACCCAAGCCATGGGAATGCTCAAGTCACATGGATGGTCCTGCTGGGAGATGGACTTCACAACTTCACTGATGGGCTTGCCATTGGTGAAAGAGAGGGCCCATCGGAAAGGGGATGGGAAGACAGAGGGCTAGACTGGGTGCTAGGGTACTGGTGAGGGAGAAGAGGAATGGGGATACGGGGAAGAAATGATACAACTGGTGAGGCTGAGTGGAGGACTTGTAGGTAGAGTACAGAGCCACCCACAGTAAGCAGAGCCTATTGGTGACGGATAACTAATTCATGATCCCTTCATGTCTTCCTTTCAGGAGCTGCCTTCTCTGAGGGTTTTTCCAGTGGTATCAGCACTACCCTGGCTGTCCTCTGCCATGAGCTTCCCCATGAATTGGGTACGGGAATGATAGAAACAAGGCACTAATGGAGGCCTCCAAGAAGGAAGGCCAGAATACCAAGCCCCACTACACACACACCCCAGTTACAGATTGGGGATTGGAGGGTAGTGATCAAGGAGAACAGAGGCCTGTCTTGGGTGGTAATGGTAGGGAGATGCTGGGCTAAGCTCAGGCTGAGATTTGCCTCATTCTGCCATCACCTTTCTCTTCCCAACAGGTGATTTTGCTATGCTACTCCAGGCTGGGCTACCCTACAAAAGGCTTTTGCTGTTAAGCTTGGTGTCAGGGGCCCTGGGACTGTGTGGCGCAGCCCTCGGAGTGGGTCTCAGCCAGGGCCCTGCCCCATTCACTCCCTGGGTTTTCGGGATCACTGCTGGGGTCTTCCTTTATGTGTCACTTGTGGATATGGTAAGGGGGCATGGAGTTGGCACCGATAAATATGGAGATTAAAAAGGGGGTGGTGAGGAATATCATTGTAAATTTATGGTGGTGGGTGGGTGGTGTACCATTCTCCACTCCTGCCCCCTCCCCGCTTCATGCTCAAAGAACTTGGGGAGATAGATGAACAAAGTGAGTAGCCCTAACAGGAAGGGCCCTGGAGATTGTCAGATATCACCTCGAGGCCTTTTCTGCTGCCGAAGGTCATGGATCTGACTGCCATTTCTTTCCTTCAGCTACCTACCCTGCTTCATCCCCCAGACCCCCTGCCTACATCCCACATCCTGCTGCAGGGGCTGGGACTGCTGCTGGGGGGATGCCTCATGCTGACTATTGCCCTGTTTGAGGAGCAGCTGGTTCCCTTGCCCTTAGATGGCTGAAATGGAACCACAGAAGGAGGGGGTCATGGTTCCTCTCCCTTCCCCACCGCCCCACTCCATCCCAGGAACAGAGGCCGGACACAGGGCCAACAGGAGCAATAGGACTTTAATAAACAGAACCCATCCCAAAGCCATGATGACTTAACAGTTGTTCTCACACCAAAAGAGGGTAGAAAACCAAGGGCTGGCCTGAGGCTCAGAGCAGGAGGCCATGGGGAGGGAAAGGAGGGGTCTTTCTTCCACCTGTCCCTCCACCCCCAACCTAGGTTTGATGGGGGCATGGGTATGTCCATTTGCAGGGAGTCTTTGTGCTTTACCCCAGGGCTAGGGGGACTACATGTGATGCCCCTCCCAGCCCCCTCTCCCCATGCTGCCCTTGACACTCTGGGTGTTTGCATCCCAGGCAGAATCTCTACCGGTATTGTTGCCCAGTAGTTTTAGACCCTCTCCCTCAGACCCCTCCCCAATTCCAACACTAGCACCATGGGGTGGGTGTGGGGCAGGGAGGAGAGGCAGGTGTGACAATTGCTTAGAGAAAGATTCAACTAGAATCCAGTGAATTGTGCTCAGTTCTCTTTACTTCCTACGACCGAGTACATGGGTCACGGGGTGGGGTTGGGGGGAGTAAGGGACGTGGTACATCCCCTCTGCCCCCCAACACACCTGCACACAGGATGGTGGTGTTTGCAGCATCACAGGTCATGCAGGTCATGAGGGGAGAGGAGCAGACACACAGACACCCACAGTGGGCACCATACAAAGAACACTCTCATGCCCCCATATACACAGCTGTACATGAGGAAATCCTCAGGCCCCATTCTTCCCTCTCCCCTGTCTTGCTTGGCTCCCAGGAAGGGGGAACTGTATTGCTTTGAGAGAGCCACCTTGGGGGGAAGGAGCCGCTAGCAGAGCAGCCCCACTTCATCCCCACCCCCACCCCAATTTGGCACATCTGCAAGACACATAGCATTGAGGGTAGATACCCTCACTCCTGGGCTCCCATGGCTTCAGGAAGGATTTTGTTCTCCATTCTTTTCCTATCTTCAATAACTGACCCCTCTCCAGCCAGATTCCCCCCTCCCTTGGCCCTGGACACATACACAATGCCGAGATATCCAGGTGTGACAAAAGGACGAGGAGATTAAGGGTGGGGAGCAGGGTTTGGAAGCAGAGACCCCACCCTGAAGTGGGGGCAAGACTGGCACAAAGCTACTTTAGTGCAATTGGAGATGGTGCCCAGAATGAGGGGGAGCCAGTTCCCCAGGAGCCAAGACAATTTTCTTGGCTCCCCGGGGAAGGGAGGCTCAGAATGGGCAGTCCAGTGCTCAGGCCCAGGGGGAGTGAGGGGGGTGGGAGGATTGGGACTGGGAAGAATCCACCCTCACTAGTACGTGCCCTCCCAAGTGCTAGGTACAGTTTCTATCACTTCACAAAAATGGGCAACAGCAGCCTTGGAGTTAGTACCTTCAAGTAGTTAAAAAAAGCAGCACCCCCCACTACCACCCCTCCCAGCCCCTGCCCTCCCCAAACCTGGCGTTTGGTCACTTCTCTGGGAAGGGATTTGGGGGAGACAAGCCAGACCCTCCTCTCAGACCTCTGGCCTTGGACCTCAAGTATTCATTGCCTTGACCCTTACTCTCCAGTGGAGTGCCAACCTGACCATGCTAAGGACCCCTTGGACAGAGAGGGCTGGAACCACTTTTACCAGGCAGAAGAAGGGGCTGCTTTGTTCTCCTCCCCATCCCCCACATTCTGAAAAGATAGGGGTGGGGAGATCCCCAAACTATTGTTCCCCCCGGGGGGGGGCTTCTGGGCTATTGTCTGTAAGGCTATTTTCCTTTGCTGGAATCAGGGAAGGGGGAGAGGATTTAACACACACTGGGGACCAGGGTTGGGTATGGCCAAGGAGGGGAAAGGAGGGAAGGACTTCCTTACTGGAACATGAGGTCTGCTGGAGCTGTTGTTAACAAAGAAACACTTGTGTGCATAATATTCAGATTTACCTTCTTCCCTCCAATTGACCACCCCTCCCCTGCTCTCCAGCCCAGCTCTCAGGATCGCTTTAAGGACTCTAGAGAAGATACTGGGGGCTCTGCAGAACATTTCCCATGGCCCTCATGTCCTCATTTCCCCTTCCAGGCCAAGGGAACGTATGGGTGGTCCAGTGGGGCAACATTGGTGGACATTGGTGGAAACAGTATTGAGTTTTCCTTTGGTTACATATTGAAGGCAAAGGTGAGCTGGACTTACAGTCTAAACGGAGGGGGTGAAGAGAGGGAAAGGGTCCTGGGGTGAAATGAAGGAAGGTAGGCCCTCCTCCATTCTTCCACCCCAAGAAACACAAGTCTTATTGGGGGTGGGAGTCCCTCAGTGTTATCTCCCCCACCCCCCACAGCACCAAACAAGAAGAATAGAAGCCCCTCCCCTATGGGCTGCCCCCCCCCCCAACCTGGGCTGTACATTCAGTGGTTTTCAGCAGTCCTATGGCTCGGGCATTGCAGGGTGGGGGAGGAAGCCCCATCAGTCTCAGCTGGACAAGTGGCAGTGACCCTGGTCTCTATCTGTTCTACCAGGACCCACAATTTGTGCCTTTCTTTTTTGGGGAGAGGGAGCACCCTCCCCTCCAACTGCCCAATGTCCCTCAGATCAGAAAAGCCCCCAAAATCAGAAACTAAAAACTGGCTCTCATTAGCTGTCTTTCCACTTTCCTACCCATTTCCTTTGTCTGTATCCTCCATAGCGCTCTTT
Organism: Vombatus ursinus; assembly: GCF_900497805.2. Lineage (NCBI taxonomy): Eukaryota > Metazoa > Chordata > Mammalia > Diprotodontia > Vombatidae > Vombatus > Vombatus ursinus. Next base: position 4,066,648 of record NW_020950547.1, on the reverse strand, counting down.
GCTGGGACCCTGGGGCTGCTCTCCAGGACCTCTCTAGAGAGGCTTTTTCCACAAAAAGTGCTTATTACTTGAAGCAAGTGCTTTAGAGCTTTTTTTTGGGGGGGGAAGGAAGGGGAGGGAGGAGAGCCTAGGGAAGGAAGGGGAAAGAGATGTCTACTCCCTCCCCTTCCTGGAGAAGGACTGGGGGCCATTCTGCCTTTGTTTAATTTCTCCACACCCGTTTAAGTCAAAAAGGTTTAAAAAAACCCTGAAAATTAAAATAAATATGCAGTGGCCATGAGTATGGGACAAGATGCTTCAAAAACAACAGGGACTTGGGAGCCCAGGGCGGGGCAGGGAATTTCCTTTGGCATAAGGAGAGGAGGCTGCTCATCCCCCAGGCCCCCTCACCAATGACATGAGGAGGGGCAAACAGTTTCCCTTATTTCCCCAGCAATGCTGACACTGTGCTGAAGGGGCAGCCACCAGAAATCTCTTTTAGCAAAATAATGGGGCGCTTTGCAGACACTCAGATTCTTACTGATGTGGCTGAGCATCAATAAAGGAGAACACGACTGACACACAGATGGGCCCCTCTGGAGAACCTGGGTTGTCCCTTCCACCCAACTCCCTGCGTCACAATGAGAATGGGGAGGGAGAGTGAGAAGGCTTCCAAGAAAATCAGCAGAGCGGGCCGGGCGAGGGCACTTGGAAAAGCCAAGCAGGGATTGTTTTTGAGGGGAGGGGCTGCAGCCCTTAGAGAGAGGTCACATTGATTGTCATTTAGGGAAGGAGGGAGTGTGGGAAGGACATAGGGGAAAGGGGCAGCACAAGGCCCTTTGGCTTTAACAGGATCGAAAACTAAAAGCTGCACAATCCTTCTCACCAACAATGGTCATTTAGAAGTTTTGAAATGGTTTTAGAACAATGATTGGGGAGGGGGGGCAGGTGAAGAGAATAAGGGGGACAGAGATAGTGGGGAACACAAAGAGACCAAGAGGAATGGCAGAGATGAGGTCTCAGACAAGCTACAGAGAACTGGATACATGAAAAGTTGGGGGATGTTGCAGAGGAAGGGGGCCCTGGGATGTCCCCTAATGCCCCAACATCATTCTAGGCAGAGATGGCAGAACACAAGTCTAAAACAGAAAAGTAAGTACAACTGTGAAGAATGCAAGCAAGATTGGGGGTGGGGTGGGCCCTTGTGTTTCTCTGTGGGGAGACAAAGCACTATGTAAACGAGGCCACTCTAGTTTTTGGGAAACAATACTGATGGCAACTGGGGGATACTGAGGGAGGGGAAGGGGCATGGCCTCTGTTCAAGTTATGTGTCTTGGCTCCTGGCTGAGGTATTGCGTGTGAGGAAGGGAACACTGGATGGAGGGGCTCAGGGGAATACTCTGGGAGGCTTAGCTGGGAGAGGGATGGTTAGGGCATTTAAGGGGACCAGGGCCAAATTCAATGCTACATTTAGAGAAAAGTTTGCCCCCCTCACCTTCCCTAGTTTGGTGTTGAGGGTGGGGCTCTAGGAATCCTGTTAGTGCAGCCCCTGGCCCTCCCCCACACGCCCCTGTCACTGGGAGTCAGGGGCTCTCTTCTGCCTTCCCACTTCTAAGCCAAGGGCCCGAGCTCTGGAGGAGGGCTCTAATCTGCCCCTGCCCCTCCCACCATCTTTGGCTTCAGATCTGCAGTGATTGGGGGTGGGCGTGTTCTTGGACATAAGGGGACGGTAGAGGCAGAGAGGGAGGCCCAGAGGAACTATGGATAGGGAGGCCCTCCTTCCACACGCACATACGAGCACATGCTTGAAACATACACAGGGAATACAAGAGGGCTGTGGCTTTGAAATGGACAGGAAATTCATCTGTTTCTTCTACTACAGGGTGAATGCTTACTTAAAAATTCATGATGAGCCTAAGTGGAGAGCTGAGGAGGAGGGAAGCCACAGCGATGCTCTCCCCCAAAGGAGCTAAAATGAAGAAGCGAGGTTAAAGTGCATGGTGAGGGGGCCAAGCCGGGCCAAGCCGGGGGAGGGGGGCAGAGCCAGCCCTTGATTTGCATATGAGGAAGTGGGGAGAGAAGGGAGCAGGTTTCAGAGTCCCAGGTACAGTAGTTGTTGCTTCAAGTGTTTTGCATTTGAATCGGAGGGGGTGGAGGGAGACAGGGTAGACTGGAGGGGAGAGGAAGAAGCTCCAGGCCTCAGTGCTAAAAGTCTTCCCCCCACCACCCAACTGCCCCTAAGGGGAGTGGGGAGACACCTCCAGAGTGCTCACACAGTACCAGAAATTAAGGCTTCTCACTGCTTCGGGGGTAGAGAGGCTAGCCGAGCAGGAAGGGCAGTGATCAGGATGGGGACAGGTAACTGCCTGGCTCCAGAGGCAGGAAAACTGGAGAGAGGACAAAAAGGGAAGAAGCGGGAGGGAGAGAGAGAGGAGGAAGAGAGGGGTGGAGCTGAAAGCAGACTGTCGGGGAGAGGCGGGTAAGACAAGGGGCAAGGGTGGGCAGAGCTAAGGGGAGCCAGGCATTTAGTAATTTTCTCAGATTACTTGGCAGAAGGGCCTGCCCTGGGGGCACCAAGAGCATCTGGGAACTCCCTGGTAGCCCACTAATACCCTGCTCAGTTTGGGTGGCAGAGGGGTGAGCAGTTTCTCTCCAACTCTTTCCCTCCTTTCCCCTTCACTTATCCCCACTCCCAGCCCCCCCATCACCCAAGTCGTGTTCTCCTTTAAAGTGCCCTATATTTATAGACATTTTCTAAATAAATAGAATAAGATATTAGGTCACCAGTGTGGGGAGACCCACGGAGGATCTACTCTGAGTAGCAGCCGTCCAAGCCGATGGCGCCGTGCCGCTCCTGGCTGTAGGGGCAGGAGGCCCCATGGGGCAGGGCACCGCAGCCACCCACTGTCTTGGCAGCGGCGATGCCACAGTTCTTGAGCAGGCTGAAGCTGAAGGGGCTGACAGCGTCCTTGGGTGGGAAAGGCTTCATGGTGGAGAGGATCAAGGCCAGACAGTCTGCCACATCTTTGTTGGGCGCACAGGCCAGGGCTGGAGTGTGACCTGCAGGGCACATCAGGGGAAAGTGAGGTATGGGCCCTTCAATCTCCTCCCTCACCAGCCTGGCTCCCTACAAATCTGTGGAGGTGAGCCCAGCCAGTCAAGTTTTTCTAGAACATTAAGTGTGCAGGTAAATGCACCCTTAGCCAGGAAAGAGTATACACATTTGTGTGTCTGGAATAGGAGGGCAAGAAAGGAGGGAGCAGAAGCATGCCTTCCTGAGAGTTCTGATGGCTCTCCTTTGTTTCATCCCAAAAGGGAAGCCCCGTCACTTCGCCTCCTTTCAGTGACCCCAGAATGAGTGATGGGGGAGCCCGGGCCCTCTACCCTGAATAGCTCCCCAGTATAGTATCCCTGACCCCAACCCAGGGGGGGCTCTGGGCCCCACCCCACCTTCTTCATCCACAGCCAGCACTGTGGCCCCACGACTGAGTAGTGCCTGCACCACAGAAGCCAGGCCATTCCGGGCAGCGATGTGGAGTGGCCTTGGAGGAAGGAAAAGAAGAGGAATAAGTTAGTGGGGCACTCAGCTGTCCTTGCAAGTTAATCCAGAAGGGTAAGGCATCTGCAGTTATCCACTCAGGCCTCCTGGGATCCCCTTGCCCCTGGGAGTACCCCTTTCTTTTTCCCACCTGCCACCCCAACCTTAGGCCCTCTTGTGTGAACACTCACATCTGCAGTGCACTGTTGGTGGCATTGATAAGGCCAAGGTCTTGAGTTTCCGCCAGGATTAACAGGGCACATTTCTCGTGGCCCTGAGAAAAAGTGGGGGAAGGAGGGCATAAAAGGATGGCTTCTAAAGGGAGAACGAAGTTGGTAGCATAGGGGAGACAACAAGCATTCCTGAGTGTGACCACAGTGTCAAGAACCCCCCCTGCCCACACCCACACCCACACCCACACATCTACAAACATGGTGCTTCCAGTTTCCTTGTCTTACCCACCTAACCAATGACCCTTTCCGCCTCCTCTCCTGGCGTGACAACCTGCCACTATCCCCTTGCCCACCCCCCATGCCTGGTTCCATATCCTCTCAGGGATGTTGCTCCCGACCTTGCTGCATGCCAAGTGCAGGGCAGTGTTCTTATTCCCATCCAGCACAGTAAGGTCTGCTTTTGCTTGATATAACAGAAACTCTGCCGGGGGAAAGAGAAAGATCATCACAAACCACACAATTTAAGGCCACAGAGCTACCCCTACCTTTTCAAGTTTAATAGGCCCTGGACTTCCTACCTGACACATGTGCCCACCATCTCAATCTCTCCTTACAATGCTCTTAATCATCAGCTACATACTCCTACCCTAAGTACTCCCAAATCCTGCTCTCAGGTAGAGGCCAGCCCAGCCCAGCCCAGGAAAAACTCCCAGGTGGGCTTCTTCTGCCCATGCCCTCCCACATACACAGCTCCCCCTCGGGCATGCGTGGCACGCACCGACAGCAGCGGTCTGCCCATTCTCAGCTGCTGTCATGAGAGCCGTTCTGCCAGCCTGATCAACGGCATCCACCTCAGCTTGGTGCCTCAGCAGCATCTGGAGCCCAGAGACATTGTCTGCGAAGGCAGCAGCATGAAGGGGGGTCCTGCAGGTGGGGGAGGGAGTAGAAAAAGCAGGGGAGGCTACTCAGCCTAGGCGAGTCAGGCTAGTGGTGACGGGGGTGGAGGGAACTTAGTACAGGGGCCCAAGTGATCATTCTGCAGGATTTGGTCACTCACCGTCCTTTGGCATCTCGGCTATTCACAATCTTGGCACCCAGTGCTCCCAGGAGCATCTCTGTGGTGCTGTCCTGGTTGTTAATTCTGAAGAAAGAGAGAAAGGAGTATTACTGAGGGGAAAGAAAAATTGACCACCTGCCTCTGGGTCCTGAGTCACTGCCCTCTGGGGATGGGATAGGAAGGAGTTCACTCACACTGCACAGTGCAAAGGAGTGAAGGGGTTTCCTTCTAGGTATGAGAACGGGCTGTGTTCAAGTAACAACTCCAGACAATCTTCATGTCCTGAATGAGGGCGAAGAGAGAAAGGAGGGACGGAGAACACGGGAGAAAGTAAGAACGAAGCTCCCTCCTTCCAGTCTGCAATCCAGCATTCTCCCAAATCAATCCCATCATACTCCCAGGTCTCAGTTTAGCTGTCTCCAGCCCTGACGCACATTCAGCCTTAGTCCCATCCCCTAATCCCCAGTGCCCACCCATCCCCAGGCCCCTGACCAGTGTAGGAGGCCCAGTGCATGGGAGAGTAGCCACTGTAGTCCACTACTGCATCCAGGGGATCTGTGGAGAGGGCAGCCTGTAACAAGGTCCTCAAGACAGCTGTGTGGCCACAGGCTGAGGCCAGGTGGATAGGTGTCCTGCCCTTAAAATCTCGGCATAGTACAAAGGCGTCATGGTCCAGAAGGGCAGCCAGGCAGTCCTCACAGCCAGTCACCGCCTATGAGCCAGCAACAGGGGTAGTTAACCTATCTCTCACCCCGAGTACTAAGAACCTGACCCTGACCACTGAATGCTGGGGTGAATTCCTCCTTTTCTTCACCACCCACCATCCTGTCTATCAGTGGAAGCCAAACGGCACGAACATGATCGATCCCAAGGCTCTGACGTGGGAGATGACAAATAACAACAAGAGGAAGAAGAAAGGGGCCCAGGAGAGGGAGCTAAGGAGGAAGAAAGTACAGGGAATGAGGTGGTGAAAACTTTGAAGTCCGTTAGTCATCTGTCCCATGGAACAGGTCAAGAGTATTTAGGGGGAAAGAGTGGGTTGATGGGGATACACGAGTGTGTGAGCTACATACATAAGCACACATTATAAAAATAATAATAATAGCTCACATTTACATATATATATATATATAATTATATAATTTTAAGGTTTACAAAGCACTGCACTTTGAATAACCCTGCGAGATAAGTTCTGCCAGAGTTAATAACCCCATTTGAGAGAGGAGGAAGCTCAGCGAGAGCAAATGACTTGCCCATGATCACAATGTGTTGGAGACCATATCTGAACCCAAGATTTCCTGATTCCAGGTTCAATGTTCCTTCTACTACACTATGTGGTCTCCCAGCAGGATGTCAGGAAAATAGAATGGAGGTTTTAATAACCTACCTAGAGGACGATAAGATGGCTCACTGCCCACGGCCACACTGGGGGTCCCCAAATTGATTCCCGAACACTGGTTGGCCCATGCAACTAAATCTTCTACCTGTTACCATGGCTCTGCCTAGCAAGATCTGTCACTCACCCCACGGTGCAAGGCAGTTCGACCCCGGCGATCAGCTGCATCAGCCGTTGATCCTTTTTCTAGCAGGAGATGCACACAATCTACATGGCCATTCATGATGGCCAACATTAGTGGGGTCCTGAAGGCAGGACAGGAAAAGGGAAAGAGTGTCAGGCTAAGAGATGAGAAAGTCTGCCATAAACCAAGGCATCTGGACCCTCAGCCCCTACACTCACTGTCCATGGGCATCCATGACATCAGTGATATCGGCTCGCTCTCCACTGTCAATCAGCAGGTGCAGGGAGTCTGTGTGACCAGAAGCAGCTGGGGGAAAAGGAGGCATATCAGAGCAGGGTGGAGACAGGGAATGAAGAACGGAGACAGGCCGAGGGAGAAAAAGGGACCAGGGAAAGAGACAAAGGGGGAGAAGTCCCAGAGAAAAGCAGTCAGGTCATAAGAGGGGCAGTATGGAGGGTTCTTCTGGGGAAGTCAGAAGAGGAAGGGACCTTATGGGACACAGAATAGTGATCCAGCACTGGAACTTAATATCCCAAATGTGATTCAGAATAACACCAAACAAAATGGACACAGAACTTGACAAAGATAGTTCTAGTACTCTCCAGATTGCCTCTACCCTCACTTTGGACCTGCATAAACAGGGGATTGCTAAGGTGTAGCAGAGGTGTTTAAATTCTGGCTTGAAAAATTCCCCAGTTCCTACAACTAGACTGAAACATAACTGGGAAATATTTAACAAAAATAAATAACAATACAATAAAACAGATAATGCTGATTTTTGGTTTTCTAAGCCAAGAAGTGGGCAGCAGGCATTGGCTTCTATTTGAGTTTGAGGCCAGTGGTATCCAGTAGTGCTGTCAAAGTCAAACAGAAAAGGGGTGCCACTAAGCCATACATGAGGATGCCTGCAGGCTGCATGGTGACTTAGAAAACCACATATTAACATTATCGATGTTCCACTGTATTTTTATTTATTTTGTTCAATATTTTCCACTTCTTTTTCACCTGGCTCTGACCCGTTTGACCCCTCTATCGTACAGAATGGCTGCGTGAGTTTCTGAGAGGCCCCTACCGGCAGCATGGAGGGGTGTCCACTTCCGCTTGCGCTCCTTGACCAGGGCAGAGGCTCCATGGGCTGTGAGCACCTCCACACACTCAGTGGAGCCTCGTTCTGTGGCCAGGAACAGTGCAGTCCGGCCTTTGTGGTCCCTCACATCCAGGTTCACCAGCGTCTCTGCCAGTGTCTTCAGTGCTTCACAGTGACCATTATAGGCCTGGGAGAGCACGGGAACCAAAACAGAGCTAGTCCTCGAGGTACACAGTCAATCCCTTACCCTTACCCCCTTACCCCCTGGAGGGGCCCTGACAAAATCTCTCCTAAACTGCTAGGCACCACAGGCTTGACATTTGTGCTTAACTCTCTTTCCCAAGTCGGTGCCTACCCAGACTACTGCCCTCAAGGCCACTCCCCCAAAGAAGGCAAAAAAAAAAAAAAGAGGACTCTAAGCTAGGAAGAGGACTCGGGGGTGCTGGTACCCAAGGCCATGGTCCCATGAGGGAGGTGCAAATTAGCACAGAAGAAGGACTCACAGCTAAGTGCAAAGGGCTGACTGGAATGGTGTTCTCCACATCTTCCAGGCAGTTAAAAGACATTTCTAGGAGCTGAAAAGGATGAAGTGGATGTGAGGATCGGGAGCTGCCTGAGGGATGCCCCCAGCGTCCTCCCACTTCATCGTGAACCCCGCCTCTTCTGGATCTGAGGCCCCGGAGGCCATGTCAGGTCCCTTTAGCTCCCAGACCTTTTCCAGAACTACCTCCCACCTACCAGCTCAAGGTTCTGTCTGTTGCCATAGGCGGCTGCATAGTGCACGGCTGTGTAACCCTGCCTGTCCCGCAGGGAGGGGTCTGCACCGTTATCCAGTAAAAACTCCAGACAGCTGAGAGGAAGGATGCATATCAGAGAAGGACCCCAGGAGAACCCAGAGCTCGAGCTAGAGATAGGGGCAATGATTTTCCACTACTCCCCGGGACACACCCTCTGCTCCAGTCCGGCTGATTCCTCACCTGTTGTGCTCACTCCTGTCCTCCCTCCTTTCCCTCAGGTGACTCCCCACATTTGAGATGCCCTGCCCTCTCTCAAAGCTAGCTTAGATGCCAGCTTGTCCATAAGACATTTCCTGTCATCTACACCAGCCCTCCCTGGTCTTCTCTCTTTTAATTTCCTGCCTCCCTCAGCTACAGTTCCACTGACAGGCAGAGTGGTGAGTGGAAGAGCCTCACTCCCTCACTCAATGGCCATGTGACCCTAGGTCAGTCACACCACCTCTCTGGGCCTCAGTTTTCTCATCTGTAAAATGGAGACAATGGCCTTACACTGCCTCCTTCATAGGCCTCAGAAGGGTCAAACAGAGTAACTGTTTAAAAGCACCTCCAGACTCCAGACAGGAATATTGCACAAGTGTAGACCCATCATACTACCTCAATCTCAACTGGAGCATGAGCTCCTTGCCTCACACTCCTTGAGGATCCTGGGGCCCAGCTCGATGTGCACTGAATGCTGGTAGAGAAACAGACTAGGGGGAGCCCAGGCAAGAAAGACAGGACCCAAGGGACATAGGTGATGTGGGGACTTGTGAGGTCCTTGAAACTACTCACAAGAAGGCCTCCTTCCTCCGGGATGCCTTCAGTGGCTCGTCCTCTTCAGGATCGTGGCTGGTGGCCGCATGCGGCTCCGCTCTAGGCACAAAGAGCAGACTCAGTGTGGACAGGAGGGAGGAGGATGCTGGCTGGGTGGGTGTGGCGGTGAGAGAGGGAGACTCACCTCCGGTAGGTGTCGGAAGCGGCAGCATAGTGCAGAGGGGAGCAGCCTTTACAGTCAGCCTCATTGATGCCTGCTCCAGCAGTCACCAGTGTCACCGCACACTGGTAGCTGCCATTGGCGGCTGCATAGTGCAATGGGGTCCTAGGGGAGATGGGGAGGGGGAGGCAAGGCATTAATGAAAACCTCTTAACTCGGCTAAAAGCCAAGTCAGAAGCTATCCGTACAATACTCATGGCCCATCGAGCCCTTCCCACACACCTTCCAAACTTATCTCTCCTTCTCAAGTCAGCTCCACTGCTCAACAGCAAATTAAGACATTCAACATTCCTGCAAAGAGGGGGAGGAATGAGCAAGGGTTAAGAAGAAATTGGGACTTTCTGAGGAAGAAGCAGGCACTCAAGGAACTCCTGAATGGACAAAAAACAGCTGGCACTCCCTACCTGCAGGTTCCATTGTTGGAAGCAAAGAAATAAGATTGGGCAAGAGGAAACAATGACCTGCAGGACTCAGTCCAGTTCTCTTTCCCAGAGCACAAGGGCAAGGGAACTCACCCTCCAGAAGCAGCAGCATGGAGACAGGTTCGGCCAAGGTTATCAGGTGTGTTGATGTCAAAACCAGCAGACAGTACATGTTCATTGCTGAGTGAAGACACAATGCTGTACAGCTGACCTGCGAGGGGAGAAATCTCCACAGTTCAGACCTCTGGGCAATAATCAGAGAAGGGATGATACTATTACCCACCGATCCCCAGCTAGAAATCCAAAGAGGACGTACCTGAGGAGAGGAGCTTACGACAACAGTCTGAGAATCCAAAGAGAACAGCTAAGTGCAGGGGGAACATGTCATGGATGCCTCGCCTAGAAAAAGGAGAGGACAGCAGTCAGCCCTCGGGTCAGCAAGGCGCTGGGGAGAGCGAGCGGCAACTTCTTTTGTCCCAGCACCACCTAGGCTGGGCTTTGAGGGCTGGGGAGGAGGGAGACGGCTCACCGGGCAGTATCAGCACCATTGGTCATAAGGGTGCTGATCAGCAGCTCATGTCCATAACGGGCAGCCACATGCAACGGTGTATTCCCATATTTGTCAGCACAGTCAATCTCACTGCCTGAGAAAGATATATACTAACTCAGACACAGAACAAACCTTAGGATTGAGGCTGATAACAAGCTTTGGAAAGCAAACCTATAAAAAGTCAGGTGATAGAAAGTGCCTGATCATAAGACAGAGAATTAGAAAGAAAATAGGCAATATTCTATATTATCTAGGATGGCTCTCTGAGAAGGAGAAAGGAAAAGAGACATAGGAGAAAATTTAAGCAATGTAAAAACAAAAGATATCAATAAAATTTATTTAAAAGAAAGAAGTCAGGCAAGAATGGTCAACATAATAGAATCTTTGGAAAGCCCAAAGATCTAGAATCCCTATGGAAAGGAAGACAATTCATAATCTCTGAGGTCCATACCATTTTGGATAAGGATCTGAGATCGGGTGAAACGCCCATGGATGGCAGCCATATGCAGGGGACTCTTTCCTTCCTTGCTCTGTAGAAAATAAGACCCCTCAGTATAAAATAGAGAAAAGCCAGACACCCAAAGAACCAGTCCTTGGGTCCAGAAAGATCAGGTAAATTTGCAGACCCTGATGCCTTGAGCCCCTGGTTCAATGTGATCACTGTGGGGAGCAACTGGGCATTTCCCTGGAGACTTGCCGAGTATTGCATAAGGTTCTGAAGGGGAGGGAGTAACTATGGCTTTAAACTCTGGAAACTCTTTCTAGTAGTTTAATAACATGGGAATTTCCCAGGCTTGTCTGAGCAAGATCTTTCATCTTTGTCCCTGCAAAACAGATCCCCACATTCCATCACCAGTTCCCTTCTCCCCACTACTCCAGGGCCTCCGCCCTCCCAGTCACCTGGAAATTGACATCTGCCCCGTTATTGACCAATAGTTCCAAGCAGAGTGCACCATTAGTGGAGACTGCAGCCACATGTAATGGAGTAAATCCCTTGTCATTGGGCTGGTTGACGTTAGCGCCTGCATTCACCAGCTCGTTGGCCACAGCATCCTGGCCCAGGTAGCAGGCGATATGCAGAGCTGTGTTCCCATAGGCATTGGGCTCATCGATCTGGAATGGTGGGGAATGCCAAAATAGGGAGGATGGCATACCTGGCCAAGGAAACCCAGAATCCCAATGCTCCAGTTTCTGCCTACTTAGGTCCCCAACTCCCAAGATCTGTGGCTGTCAGTACTGGCCTCTCAAACTTCCCTGGTGCCCATACATCCACCAAACCTAAGCTTCCTTAAGCTGACCTTGTCTCCCCACACAACCTCTTCTACAGTTCTTAAGCCCTTGATCTTAGTCCCCCAGCCCCCTGACCTCAGCCCCGAGCCGTAGCAGGTGCTTGACCACATCAATCTGGCCATTGGCAGCAGCTGTGTGGAGCAGCCCATAGCCCTTCCGGTCCTTGCAACTAGGATCTGCACCCCGGGCCACCAACAGCTTCAGGACCTCCAAATGCCCTAAGGGGGGGAATGAGGAGAAGATCAGAGACAAGGCAAAGCTAAAGAGAACAGAGAATAAACTCTGTTCCAGGCACCCTACCCCAGAATTCCCAAGTTCTAAATTATGCCTATGTAGGCCAAACGCCTTTCCATCTAGATTCTTCCTCACCTAAAAAGGCTGCCCAATGTAGTGGCTGCCGCTCCTTTTTGTCACAGACATTAAGACTGGCCCCCTTGTTCAGAAGCAGGTTCACCATCTGTGTGAGAACAGGGGACACTTCCATTCAGAGCCTGGCACAAGTCCCTTTCCACCCTTTCCTGTCCCTAGCCATCTTATACTAAAGCTTCTCCACTTTCTCAGGAAACTGAAGAGAGAAGTGACAAAATGCTGAAAGGACCATGGACAGGGACTAGTGGGGAAAGCAGACACTAGGAAAGGGAAAGGACCAGGAGGTGGGCATGGGAAACCAAGCCCCACAGCCACAGTGTCTGGATGCCCCAGGCAGTGAGTACAGTCCATACCTCCAGGTGCCCACTGTGCACGGCATGGTGCAAGGCACTGCGCCCGCTTCGATCGGCCACATTCAGGCTGCTCAGCAGCGGGGCCAGGGCTTCAGCACATTTGGTGGCCCGGTTGGCAGCAGCCACATGCAGTGGTGTCTGCCATAGCTTGTCCCGGGCATTCACATCTGCGGAATGTGCTAGGAGCAGCCCCAGTACTTTCTGTGAGTGGGAATTTGTCAGGACAAGAACAAAGAACAGGAGGTGAGGGGACAAATTAGCACGGGCTCCTTAACCCCAGAAATGAAAACAGCTACGACATCCAGTAAATACAGAATCCCTTCATCCACAAGATCTTACCCCCAATTCCCCTAAGAAAACACACAAACCACTTTAACACCAACTGCCAGTCACCTAATCCTTCCTCATCTTTCCAGGGTAAACACAGACCCTTCCTCAAGCACAACTAACTCCATTCTCCCAATCTTGGTAATCTTATTACCCCTCACATCCCTTCCCCAAGCAAATATAGACATCCTAAAGACTCCTCGACCTTCCCTACCCCCATGGGAATTCCAGGGAAAATAAAGCCTCCCACCTTCATGTACACACCCACCTTTCCACAACCACTAAAATCAACCTCAATAACAACCTAAGAAAACAGATGACCTCCACCCTCATTGCCCAGTCAAAACGTTGTCAGCCCCCTACCCCTCAATACATTAGCCTCAGCAACTCCTCCTGAGCACAGGGCTCTGACCTCTAGGATGATGGCTCAAGCCAGGCGAGTGCCAGGGTAGCCCTGGGAGGGGCCCTCTCCTCTTCCCAGGGCCCAAAAGGGGAGCAGGCTCTAGGGTGGCCCCTCAGGGAGGGATGAGTCATTTAGGCCTGGCATTGGAGCCCCCTGCAGTCTGCCAGCAGAGTGCTAAGCTGCCCCTGACGTCAAATCAGCTGGCAGAGCTCAGCCCCCCATAAACAGCCTGCCCAGAGGTCAGGAGGGAGGAGCCAAGATCTGACTTTCCAGATGGTACAGGAGATGAGACTAGAGAAGGAGGCTGACAGAGGAATAAGACTCCACCATCCACCTCCTTTAGCTATTCCTTTCGGGAAGAAGTGCCTAGCTGACCCTACCTCATTCCTAGAGGCGGCAGCACGATGTAGGGGGGTCAGCCACAGTGTGTCCTTAGCATTGACATTAGCACCTAGGGAGAAGCGGGGAGGGGTGGGATTGGCAAAGAGAACGAGGGTGCAGAAGACAGCCCCTCCTCGACGGGTGGCCCCTCCACTCCATGACTCCTCTTTTACCTGACAGCAGTAGCAATTGGAGGATGGGGACATCTCCTACATATGCAGCAGCATGCAGAGGGGTTCTTCTCTCTTGGTCCTAGAAAAGGAAAGGGCCGTGGCTGGGTCGAGCCCGGGCCCATCCCTCCATCACCTTCCCTCGGCCCTGCCCCTTCCCCGATGCTGGGGGCTCTGTTCCGGGCATGCTGTCTCACCCCGCCAGAAGGCGGGCAGCGGAGGGTTCCCCCGGCCTGGGGGGGGGGAGGGAAGGCCGGGCGGGGCCCCGGGCGGGGCGGGGCCAGCCCCCCGCCCCCCACTTGTGGGCGCCTCCCCCCGGGGCGGGGGAGGGGGTGGGGGCCTGGCTGCCCCCCCGCTCACCAGCACGTTGATGTTTTCCTTCTGCGAGAGGAGGGAGCGCACTTCCTCCACATCCCGGCTAAAGATGGCCTGGACCAGGGGCGGCTGCGGGGAGAGAGCGGCGGGCGGGCGGCTCAGGGGGCTGGCCGGGAGGGCGCCGCGAGGGGTCCGGCGGGAGCCCTGTCACCGCCGCAAGGGCAGCGGACCGCGGAGGCGGGGCCGGCCGGCCCTGCGGGCGGGCTGGGTGTGCGCGATGCGGGGCGGCGCGGGGCGGGGCGGGCCGAGGGGAAGCCGGCCCGGCCCGGGGTGGGGGCCGCGAAGCGGGGGCCCGGGGCCGCGGGAGGCCAAGGCGCGGGCTAGGCCTAGGCCGCACATCCCCGAGCTCGCGTGGCGGCAGCGGCCGGCGGGCGGCGGCCAGCGCGGTGACTAACCTGGTCCGTGATGCTGAGGATCCCCATGGCCCGGCCCAGGCTCCGTCCGCATCGAGCTCCCGGCGGCAGCGGCGGCGGCTCCACCGGGGACACGGGGCAGCGGCAGCGGCGGCGGCAGCGACGGTAGCGGCTGCTGGGAGAGCGGGGCCCCGCCTACCGGGAGGCGGGCGAGCGGGAGCCGGCAGCACCCCCTGGCGGCCACACCGGGCCCCGCAGCTCCGGCCCCCCGGACCTCCCGACAGGGCCTGCCGGCCCCACCGTCGTCCCGTAGCACCGGTGGCGACCAGACCTGGCTGCGCTCCGCCCCCTGGCGGCCAATTCTGGCTCCACAGCGCCCCGCGACCGACCCTGCGGCGCCCCCTAGTGGCCGTACCTAGCTCCGCAGCGCTCCTGGCAGTCAAACCCAAGAGCACAGCTCCCTCTGGTGGCCAAACCCCAAACCGCAGCGCCCCTGGTGGCCAAACAGCCCTGCGGCGGGTCAGACCCTCCCCAGGGTATTGCCTTGATCAAAAAGGCGATGGGGAAGTGGCGGGGAACTTTGGAAATTTAGCGTTCTAGGATTTAAAACTGGAACAAATTTAGCAGGCATATGACCGAGGATAATTTCAGAACTGGAAGGGAACCCAGAGGACTTCTAGGCCAATCTCTTCATTTTACAAATGAAGAAACTGCGTGGTTAAAGGACTGGCCCTACAGGTCACACAACTAGTAACAGAGTTGGGATTTTAACTCAAGTCTTCTGACTCCAAATTAATGCTCTTTCCACCAAACTATGTCTTCCTGGGAAAAAAGCTGGAAAGACTCTTTTTACAAGCTTATAACCTGGTCAGAGAGTTAAGATGCACATACTTCAAAGAGGTACAAAACATTTCCCCCTCCCAACAGTTGGGGAACACATTTTCCCCTATGCTACCTGGATCTCTGGGGAGAAAACAAAACTTTCACCCCAGTAAATTTACTTCTGAAATGTGTGTAGCCAACAGACCAAAATACTTCCTTGCTTGCAGGACTCAGCAATTAAACATCACAGTAAATACATTGCTCAGCGGCCCACCAGGATGGTAGAGTAAGAGAAAGCAGCATAACCCATCATCTCACAACTACTCCACAAACATCTAGAAAATGGACCTGACTGAATCCTGATGGGGAAATCCAAGAAGAAGAAAAAATCATGGAGTAATTTTTCCAGCCCAGGTTGGTACAGGAGAACAGAAATGTCTTCAGATTCTGGGGATAGGGTCTAGCTAGGAAGGCATAATGCAGAGCCTTCTAGTGCAGGGACTGAATGAGGGCCAGGGTCTGCACACTAGGGCAAGAAGAGCTCTATCACAGAGGGGCCTGATACTGTCCAAAGAGCAAGTAGAGATGCCGCCTGGAACATCTGTCCCTCGTATTCCAAAGCTAGGTTACAGATCCAGTGCAGACTGAGAAGATGACCTAGGTCTAGGGTCCTGGACAAGGAACAGTTGAGGGCTGAGGTTCTACAGTACAGAAGGGGCAGGAACAGAAGCAGACAGTGGCTGTGTGGCCCTGACCCTGGGAGAATAGTGGGATTTCAGATCCTACCTCCAGACCAAAAGACAAAGGAGAGCTTGCAGTCTATCACTCTGAATATGCAGATTCTTTTGGATTGCTGACAGTAGTTGAATCCTGCAGCTTTCTACTGGAGCTCCAACCAGGGGCACGTCCACAGTTATGTTGCTCAGACCCAAACTCAGATTAGGAGGTTGCACAACTCAGACCACAAAGAAAGCAATGAGACTTTGCCTTGCATCAAGGCCCTAACACAGAGTCTGAAATCCAGAAGTAAAGCTAGATTTCAGTAAGAATGGGCAAAGAAAAATAGAATCTTACCACAAAGAGCTTTTATGGTGTCAGGGATACCCAAGACACAAACTGAGAAGAAGAGAATGTCTCCAAAACATCTACATGCATAGCCTCAAGGTAAAACACAACTTGGGCACAAGTTCAACTAGAATTCCTGAAAGAAATGAGGCAAAATGATTTTTTTTTAAAAAGTCACAAAATTATTTTATAAATGAGAGTGTTAGAGGAAAAATTGGAAAAGAAGTGAGAGCTATAAGAAAAGTCTTAGAAAGAGAATTAGCAACTTAGCACGAGAGGTACAAAACTTACCTAAGCAACAAAATCCTTGAAAATTAGAATGGACCACATAGAAGTTAATGATTCCATGAGAGAACAATATATTACTGGGCTGGGTCCTAGCTGTTGAGGAAAATGTTTTGTCTTTCTATTCTTCCTATGTTTTCTTAATGAGTATTCCTTTGTAAAAGTTAATTGTTGTTAATTGGTTAAATGATATCAATAATACACTGTAACATGAGCCCAAGCCCATACTATTATTAGGAAGATACTCATTTCCTCCTCAGGTGTATGTTTAGAACCCTAAGGGAAATATATACCTGGTCAACACTCTGGGGACCCAACTCTTCAGTGTAGGTGGGAGTTGGACACAGTCTCACCTCCATAACTTCCTAGCTATGTAATATAGAGCACGTGACTTGGAATCTCTGAGATGTTTCATTTGCAACATGAGGTATTTTGACTGGATAATCTCTAAGGTCCTTTTCAGCTCTTAACAATGTATATATTTAATTTATATATTGATATATAATAGAGAGTTTGAGACAAGAAGAGGAGTGGATGAACTAGGGGAGGAAGGACAACTTCCAGAGGAGAGCTTTATCACTAAAGGACTGGCCCAAACACATGACCCAAAATAGCCCCTGGAAATATGAGGAACGCTAGTCAGAGGATGAACACAGGTCACATGTCTGGGTCTAGGATGGGGTGAAGGTGCATAGAAGGCACTTACTGGGTTCCATGAGTAGCTGGAAGAAGAGGAGGAGTTATTTTTATCATCAAACAGCATAGGAAGGAGATTCCCCAATGAAAGAAAAAGGAACATAGAATTGTAGAGACTTTTTTTTCCTGAGTCCAGTAAAAAGAACCTGGGGGGAGGGGAGGTAAGTGGGAGTCAGGATACCCAAGTTTGAAACTTCAGGCTCAAAGAAGCTTGAAAAGACCTCTCTAGAGACTGGATTTTATTTCAGAATTAGTGAAATAGAATTCAAGGCAAGTGTTTTACTGTTTCTGTGCCCAAGTTTTCATTTAGTTATTCATTTTTGGATTCAATAAATGGTTTTGAGGACCTACTGTGTGTAAAGCACTGTATTTTATTTGTTATTGGGGGAGGTACAAAAGAAGATAAAAGTTCTATAGTTTATAATCTTGTTGAGGAGATAAACACATAAGAAACAAATAAAGGATGTTTACAAAGTATAATATAAAATGCTAGTGAAAATAGCATAAACCACAAAGGAAAGTATTGAGTGATGATGTAAATAAGATTGAGGTAATCAAATTGGAGTAAAGTTAATCAGGGAAGGCTTCTTGGAGGAGATAAGTTTTGAATCAGAACTTGAACTGGTAAAGGTGAATTGGCAGAGAAGGAGCAGGAAATTTAGGAGTGAAAGTACAAGGGGCAGTAATTAGCAAATACAATTTTTTGGGAGGATAGCAAGCAAATTGGCCTGGCAGAACTAGGGGGAGATAGAATGTAAGGAAATCTGTGGTAGTGAAATCAGAATACAATGCAAATGAGGACAGGGATTCAATCCTATATCCCAGTTAATTTTGTTCTATTCTATGACCAGAGATTGTGTCCCAACTCAGTTATTCTAGGTCAGAGGGACAGGAGTGCCTAGCCAGGCAAGAGAACATGGGATATGGGCCCTCAATGTAGCAAGGCAATCCTTTTACATGTCCCTAATTGATTCACTATCTCATGAACCACAGCAGTTTTTCCAAACCTTTTCATCCCTCCTTGAACCTTCTATCCCTCCTCCTCTCCAACCCTCTCAGCTGAAAACCTTTCCTTATATTTTTGGGGAAAAAAAAAAGCTGAGTCCATTCACTAAAAGCACCTTTTTCACCCCCATCCTTATCTCACATCTCCACAGGCTTTCTGCCACTATCTCCTCCATCTCTGTCTCACTTCCTTTCCTTTCATTCTCCTTTTAATTCTTTTCTTTTTTCGAATCTTTTTTTTGGTGAGACAGTTGGGGTTAAGTGACTTGCCCAGGGTCACACAGCTAGTAAGTGTCAAGTGTTTGGTCCGAGGCTGGATTTGAATTCAAAGTCCTCCTGACTCCAAGGCTGGAGCTCTATCCACTGGGCCACCCAACTGCCCCTTCCTTTCAATTCTTTAGAGTCTGGCTTCTGACCTCCTCATTCACTGGAAACAACTTTCTCCAAAGTTATTGATGATCTCTTCATTGTGAAATCTAATGGCCTCTCAATCCTCACACTTCTTGATCTTTGACACGGTCAGTCACCCTCTTCTCCTTGATACTCTCTTTTCTCTAGGTTTTCATGACTCTGCTCTCTCCTAGCTCTCCTTATACCTTCTCTGTTTCCTAAATCTTTATCCAGGTCACACCCATTAAGGGGGCCATCTCCAGTTATCCTGATCTAAATCTTGTTACTGGACCCAGGTGGCTCCCGAGGAGAAAGTGAGGCTGGTGACTTTGCAGAGCTCTCCCTCACTTAAATCCAGTTCACTCGCAAGTCATGGCATCATCTTCCTGATGCCATGGTCCTCTTTGATAACAAAGGACAAACAACAACACCCATTAACCATGGTTTTGTCCAGGTTTTTCTTCTCCTCCCCCTCTATACTATTTCACTTGATCTCATCAGCTTCCATGATTTCAGTGATCAACTCTGTGCAGATTACTCTCAGATCTACTTATCCAACCCTAACCTCTGACCTCCAGTCTCATATCTCCAGTTGCCTTTTGGATGTCCTGTAGACATCTTAAACTCAACACATTCAAAACTGAACTCATTCTATTTCCCTCCAAACCCTCCCCTCTTCTAAATTTCCCTATTACTATCGAGAATATCACCATCCTCCCAGTCATCTAGTCTCACAGACCATCTCTAGCAGCCATGGACAAAAAACCCTCATGAACTTCAATCTGGACTGTCCAGAGTGTGGATCTTGTGGTCATTTTTCATCAGATGGTTACAGTTAAAGGACAGTGATCAGATTGGTAGAGGATGAGAATCACTGACCAAAGATGCTAGCAAGAGACAAAAGAGCTGGGGACAGCTAGGTGGCACAGTGGATAGAGCACCAGCCCTGGATTCAGGAAGACATGAGTTCAAATCCAGCCTCAGACACATTACACTTACTAGCTGTGTGACCCTGGGCAAGTCACTTAACCCCATTGCCTAGCTAAAAAAGAGAGAGAGAGAGAGAGAGAGAGAGAGAGAGAAGAGCTGGATCCAGCCAGAGAAATGTAGAGTAGATTAAGCCAAAACAACATACACTTGGGGAGACAATCCAGCTCCCATCCACAGCTCTCTTACTAGTCCCTCCATCCCACAGGGACTTGCTTCCCATTTACCTATCAACTGTTAATTTAATAATGTTTTCCCTTCTGATCCAGTGGGTGAAGAGGTCTTTTTTTGTTTTGTTTTGTTTAGGCAATGGGGTTAAGTGACTTGCCCAGGGTCACACAGCTAGTAAGTGTCAAGTGTTAGGTCTGAGGTTGGATTTGAACTCAGGTCCTCCTGACTTCAGGGCTGGTGCTGTATCCACTGGGCCACCTAGCTGCCCCTGGAAGGGTCTTTGAGGAAAGAAAGGTCTTCTGTCCTCTTTTTTGGCTGTCAAAGAAGCTAGCGTTTGGGAAGCTTCATTCCATGCTTTCTTTTGTTCCTTTGCTATTTGCAGTTATTAAAAACACACCTACATGCACAACAACAACAACTCTGGGTTTGTTGCCCATGCGTGTGCTGTTGTTGTTTGTCTTTTGTTTTCAAAGAGAACCAGCCAATGACATCATGGGGTGATGTCTTGACTTGCTCATGAATTGGATTTAAGTGAGGCAGAGCTACATAAATTTCTTCAGCCTCACTCTCTCTTACTGAATCATCAAAGTCCAGTGGCAGGACAAAAGTTCAGATGACTTGTGATGACCTGAGATGCAGTGGATGACCTTGGCGTCTTTGTTCTTCTCCGCCTGTTCCATCTTCATATGCTCGAGGTAGACGTTCTCCCGACTCACCCACAAGTCTGAGGCCCATCAGTTACCCTCAAGCTGGTTTCAGCCATCTGATGAGGTGGTTTTATGGGGAGTGGTCTCTGCACGTGTTACATGTGGCTTAGAGCCATGGGTGAGAGTTGGGTGAATCAGGTAGACGCCACAGGTGGACGAATAGTCATGAGAAGGGCTTAGCAAACCCTCAAGCCAGAGGTGCCAGTCCTCCTGAACATCCCATACACCCATGAATATGTAGAGTGGTCTGGAAAGGGTTCAGAAGTTTAACCCTAAAAGGGAAGGAGATTTTTATTTTTTCCTAGCATAGACTAGGTGGAGGTAAAGCCAATGATAGAGCATTTGTTATCGTTAATTAAATTCATGCTCAGATCTTACCTTGGACCTTTTCCTTTTTGAACCTAGAGAGATAGGGGGACTGATGAGGAGGCCCAAAGCCTTGGAGGTGGGTGGGTTTGGTGCGGTCTTTGAGGGAACCTTGGCACTGAAGGGGGTAAGGCTTACTGCTGTAGTCATCTTTGCTGTGCTCTGAGAAAGCTGAAGATTGCTGTCGCTGCTGACCCAACTTGTTAGCAAAGTCACCTGGCACACATATACCTACCATGGAAGCCTAGGTTCTCACTAGCTCTAGTCAGTTAATATATGCCCCTGTAACATGGAGACCATTATTTGTGGGGGTTTGTCTTGGATTTTTAAATTTTTTCCCTTATATTTTTTGAGTGTTAATTATTTTTATTTTGTTTTGTTTTTGTTTTTTGCTGAAGCAATTGGGGTTAAGTGACTTGCCCAGGGTTACATAGCTAGTAAGTGTCAAATGTCTGAGGCCAGATTTGAACTCAGGTGCTCCCGACTCCAAGAGTGGAGCTTGGAGATTTGGGTTTGGAGTTCTGGTCTGTTTCATTTGTCCCTTTCAGTTCTAAGTGCAGGAGGCAGAATCCCCCACCAGACCCAGACTTGAGCCATAGCAACCCTTGGAAGCAGGATTCCAGGTTCGATATTGCTGCCAGACCATCATGGAAACCCTGAGAAGCCAGGGTACCTGGGACTAAAATCCAAGGAAGGCTTGTAACTTGATGGGGTGATACTATATAGGTACTGAGCTGGTCCGAATGTTAACTATTTAAAAAAATGCTTTCTTTTATTATTTGAATTGCCTTTTAAGTGGGTTTGCAAAATGGACAGTGGGGTCACAAATTCTTTTTCCTTGATACTTCAGAGTTTGAGCTGAATCTTAGTTTAGCTTTTGGGTTTTGTTTTTGTTTTTGTTTTTTGTTTTTGGAAGACTTTTCTTTTTTCTTTTTATCTTTTCTATTTTTCAGATGTTTATGTGATTATGATTATCCTGGTTTCCCCTGTACCCTCCCCTATGTTTCTCTGGTACCCTTAAGGAGGGTTTGGGGGTATCCAGACTCTCTTCCATTGGCTCTAGACCCCTACTAATGATGTTCTCAATTTTAGGGGTGCCCTGCACCCCAGTCTCTTTTACCATTTAATAGTTGCATTAGCTTTTACAAAGTAATATTTATTTCAAAGGTATGCATATAGTAAGAATAAATATAAAATATCCCCCTGATTTCTGGGGGCATATTTCCCCTTTGTACTACCTCAGTTTCTGGAGAGGAGAAGAGGATTAGGTTCAAAGTTTAGCTCAGTACCTATATAGTATCACCCCATCAAGTTACAAGCCTTCCTTGGATTTTAGTCCCAGGTACCCTGGCTTCTCAGGGTTTCCATGATGGTCTGGCAGCAATATCGAACCTGGAATCCTGCTTCCAAGGGTTGCTATGGCTCAAGTCTGGGTCTGGTGGGGGATTCTGCCTCCTGCACTTAGAACTGAAAGGGATAAATGAAACAGACCAGAACTCCAAACCCAAATCTTGAGGTCATAGGGACTAATAATAAGGGGAGGGGAAGGTAGTCTTTCCTTCACTAGCTCGGTTCCTGATGTCTGTACTATGAGTGATCATATGCCCATGCCATGGATCTTCACCTCCTTTGAATGCCTCAGGAGAGGTAGAGAAAGACTGTTCCAATTTAGCCTGCTCATTTTAAAAATGCCTTGTATTTTGGCTATGCAACTATTGGAAAGAGAGCCATTCAAAAATTTCTCACACACTGACTGGAAATTAATCTTAGGACTCCCTGAGGAAGAGTTGCTTTAAAAAGTGGAAACCTTTAGAAAAACCTGTAAAGACTTACATGAACTGATGCAAAGTGAAGTTAGAAGAACCAGGAGAATAGTATATACAGTGACAGCAATATTGTAGGATGGTTAATTACGAATAACTTAGCTATTCTCAGCAATACAAAGACCCCAAAATTCCAAAGGACTTATGATGAAAAATGCTATCCACCTCCAGAGAAAGAACTGATGGAACCTGAATGCAGATATAAGCATACTATTTTTCACTTCCTTTATTTTTTTTCATGGTTTTTTTTTGGGGGGGGGTGTCTGCATTTTCTTTCACAAAATGACTAATATGGAAATATATTTTCCATGATTGCATATGTATATCCTTACCATCTCAAGGAAGGGGGACGGGAGAGAGGGAGAGAATTTGGAACTCAAATTTTTAAAAACCAAATGTTAAAAATTGTTTTTACATGCAATTGGGAAAAGATAAAGTATTATTTACAAGAGGAAAAACCTTAACAAGTGGAGACAGCTTGTCAGCAGAAAAAATACCAAAGCATCCTTAAGTGAGAAAAAGCCTCCTCGCCTATGGGTAAGACTGAGCTTAGGTCCCCTACAGAGAAGTATATTTTAAGCCAAAGTGTGGAATCTTCTCAATTTGGGAGCCACTTGGGGATTTGGGATGCCCTTGGGGAACAACCATGAGAAGTCTGACTCACTCCTATGATAGAATCAGTGCAGCACATTAGCAAGAATCTAAATTAGAAAAATGACCTCTCAATGGACTGTTCTATTCCAAACGATCTATGACAGACATTTATTTTTTTTTAGCATTTTTTTTTTTAGGTAATTGGGGTTAAGTGACTTGCCCAGGATCACACAGCTGGTAAGAGTAAAGTGTTTGGTCTGAGGTAGAATTTGAACTCAGGTCCTCCTAACTTCAGGGCCGGTGCTCTATCCACTGTGCCACCTAGCTGCCCCTCATGAGAGACATTTAAAGAAGTGCCTTTATGACTTATGAAAGGGTTAAGACTTGGTGGACTGAGTGACAAAGACTATCCCTATTGAGATAAATTAAAGTGATAAGCTTGAAGTTTCCTAAGGAATTTGTTGGTTTCATAGGCAAGCGGACACCATAGTTCTAGTTTGTCAAGGTTCACCATTACTAAAGTGTCTTCACTGATCGAAACCAAATCTAGCTTATTACTAGCAAATCCTGGCACCCTCCATACTTTGGCCCTTTAAGCAACATGGGCAGAAGTCTGCAGGAGGATAGAGGGATGTGGTGATGGTGAACACCGTGGATCTTCAAACTGAGAAGGAAACAATATACACACTCAGGTGTAGAAATCTACTTGCCATACAGGAAATAGAAAAGGAAGGGGATAAGAGCAAGCAGAGGGAGGCTGAGTTGATAGAAGGGAGGGCAGTTTGGGAGAGGTAAAAGAAACAAAATACTTTTGAGAATGGACAGGGTAAAAAGAGAGAAAGAAGGATAAACTGGGGGGAAATAAGATGAAGGGAAATACATAGTTTGTAATCACTACTGTGAAAAAAAATTTACAGTGAGTTTCTCTAATAAAGACTTCATTTCTCTGATGATCTAGATGCTCTCAGAAAAACCTGGAAAGACTTGCATGGACTGATGCAAAATAAAATGTACTTAGCACAAAGTAACAGCAATATTGTAAGATCATCAGCCTTGAATGACTTAGCTATTCTCAGCAGTACAAGGACCCAAGACAACTTTGATGATGAAAAATGCTATCCACACCCAGAGAAAGAATCGATGGTGTCTAAATACAGATTGAAGCATACTTTTTTTTAACTTTTTCTTCAGTTTTTTTTATTGTCTATGTTTTCTTTTACAACATGACTTATTATGTACATGTTTTGCATGACTACACAGGTATAACCTATATTGAACTGCTTGCCTTCTCAATGAAGGGGAGTGGTGAGGGAGGAGGGGGAGAATTTGGAATTCAAAGTTTTAAAAACAAGTGCTAAAAATTGTCACATGTAACTGGGGAAAAATAAATACTAAATAAAAGCCAAAAAAAAGGACTTCATTTCTCAAACCTATAGAAAAGTGAGTCAAATTTATAGAAATTAGAGTCATTCCTCAACTGATAAATGGTCAAAGGATATTAACAGGCAGTTTTCAGACTAGGTAATCAAAGCTATCTATAGCCATATGAAAAAATGCTCTAAATCACTATTGATGAGAGAAATGCAAATTAAAACAACTCTGAGCTACTACCTCACACCTGTCTGATTTGCTAATATGACAGAAAAGCAAAATGACAAATGTTGGAGAGGATATGGGAAAATTAAAACACTAACTTACTATTAGTGAAGTTGTACACTGATTCAACCATTCTGGAGAACAAAACTATGCATACCCTTTGACCAGGCAATACCACTACTAGGTCTGTATTCCAAAGAGACAAAAAAACAAAAAGGAAAAAGATCTATGAGTACAAAAATATTTAGAGCAGCTCTTTTAGTGGTAGCAAAGAATTGAAAATTGAGGGGATGTCCATCAACTGGGGAATGGCTGAACAAGTTGTTGTATATGATTGTGATGGAATACTACTGTGCTTTAAAAAGTGATGAACAGCCAACCTCAGACACTTGACACTTACTAGCTGTGTGACCCTGGGCAAGTGTAACCCCAATTGCCTCATCAAAAAAAAAAAAAAAAAGCAAGATGTGATGAACAGGATGCTCTCAGAAAAACATGGAAAAACTTATATGAAGTGATGCAAAGTGAAGCGAACAGAACCAGAACACTGTACACAGTAACAGCAATATTATATGATGATCTACTATGAATAACTTAGCTATTCTTAGCAATACAATGATCCAGAGGATTGTCCATCTCCAGAGAAAGAACTGGTAGAGCCTGAATGCAGATCAGATACTTTTTCTTAATGGTTTTGTTTTTGGTCTGTGTTTTCTTTCACAGAATGATTTCATATGGAAATGTGTTTTGTATGACTACACATGTATAACCTACATCAAATTGCTTGCCTTCTCAATGGGGTGGGAGGAGGGAGAGAATTTGGAACTCAAAATGTGGAAAAAAAAAAAGAATGTTAAAATTGTTTTTACATGTAATTAGGAAAAAAATATTAAATAAGATTAACACAACTCTATTAGTCTCTGCCCTGTACTCCAAGGCCAAACTTGCCTGTTATTCTAATTATGTTTTGATTTCCTTTTGTAGCATTCCAAACCCCTATGATGAATGCGACATCTCTTTTCTGGCGCTATTTTTAGAAGATGTTGTAGGTCTTCATAGTACTGATCAACTTTGGCCTCTTTGGCATCAGTGGTTGGAGCATAGACTTGTATTGCTGTGATGTTGAATGGTTTGCTTTGGATTTGAAGAGATATCATTTGGTAATTTTTGAGATTATACCCCATTACTGCTTTTCTTACCCTTCTATTGAGTATAAGGGCTACTCCATTTTTTCTAAGGGATTCTTTTTTTTTATTTTTAGTTTTCGATATTCACTTCCACAAGATTTTGAGTTTCAAATTTTCTTCCCACCTCATCCCTCCCCCCACCCCAAGATGGCATGCATTCTGAATACCCCTTCCCCTAATCTGCCCTCCCTTCTATCTCTCCCCCCCCTTCTCTTACTTCTAAGGGATTCTTGCCCATAGTAGTATATATAATACTATAACAATCTGAATTCAATCCACCTATTTCCATTCATTTTAGTTCACTAACACCCAAGTTGTCAATATTTACTCTTTCCATTGCCTGCTTGAACATATCCAGCTTACTTTGGATCATGGATCTTACAATTCCAGGTCCCTATGCAACTACTGGTTTTTGCAGCATCAGACTTTCCTTTAGTCACCACATGCATCCAGAGCTGGGCTTCCTTTAGGAAGTCAGTTCATTAGTACTGGAGCCACTTGTAGTTGTCCTCTGATCTTAAGAAGCTTTTTTTTTTAAATATCCATATTAGTCATGTTGTTAAAGAAAACACAGACAAAAAAAAACTGAAGAAAAATAAAGAAAGTATGCTTCAATCTGTATTCAGACACCATCAGTTCTTCCTCTGGGGATGGACAGCATTTTTCCGCATAAGTCCTTCAGAGTTGTCTTGGATCACTATATTGCTGAGAAGAGCATTCACAGCTGATCATCTTACAATATTGCCATTACTTTGTACACAGTACGTATCACTTTGCATCAGCTTCTGTAAGTCTTTCTAGGTTTTTCTGAGAGCATCCTGCTCATTATTCTTAAGAAGCATTTTGATAAGGGTGAAAGAAGAGAGTATAAAAGAGGGCTTGAAGCTTAACCAAAAAAAAAAAAAGATCATGGCAACTTATCACTTTCTGGCAAACAGAAAGAGAAGAAATGGAAACAGTGTCAGATTTTATACTTTTAGGCTCAAAGGTCACTGTAGACAGCAAGGACAGCCATAAAACTGAAAGATGCTTACTCCTTAAAAGGAAAGCTATGGCAAATCTGAACAGCATAACTTAAAAGCTATGGTTTTTCTAGTACCAATGAATGGCTGTGAGAGTTGGACTATAAGGAAAGCTGAGCACCCCAAAATTGTTGCTTTCGAATTGTGGTGCCAGAGAAGACTTTTGAGAGTCCCTTGGACAGCAAGGAAATTAAATGAGTCAATACTTAAAAGAAATTAATTCAGGCTAGTCACTGGAAGGTCAAATACTGAAGCCAAAGCTTAAATACTTTGGCCATATAATGAGAAGGCTGGACTCACTGGAAAAGACCCTGATGTTGGGAAAGATTGAATGTAAAAAGAAAAGATGATGGCAGAGGATGAGATGGACAGATAGTATCATGGAAACAACAAATATCAACTTGGACAGATTTTGAAAGATAGTGGAAGATAGAAGGGTCTGCGGTACTATGGTCCATGGGATCATGAAAAGTCCGACATGACTGAACAACAACAATAATTTTTCAGAACCTCTCTCAATTATATGACATAGAATCATAACAATACATGATCTCTGGCCCAGAGGACATAAAAGCCCTATTGGATTGGCCATGTCAAACTCTGAGCTTTTCTAGGATTTTGTGGCTATTACCACAAATTTGTTAAGAACTATGCTGCTATTCTCTTTTTGTGGTGGCAAAGAATTGGACATTGAGGGGATGCCAATCAATTGGGGAATAGCTGAACAAATTGTGGTACATGATTATGACAGAATACCATTTGTGCTATAAGAAATGATGAGCAGGATGCTTTCAGAAAAACGTGGAAAGACTTACATGAAGTGATAAAAAGTGAAGTAAGTTGAGCGAGGAGAACATTGTACATGGTAACAGCAATATTGTATGAGGATCAGCTGGGCATGCCCTAGCTATTCTCAGTAATCCAAAGATCCAGGGGTGGCTAGGTGGCGCAGTGGATAGAGCACCGGCCCTGAAGTCAGAAGGACCTGAGTTCAAATCTGGCCTCAGACCAAACATTTGACATTTGCTACGTGTGTGACCCTGGGCAAATCACTTAACCCCAATTGCCTAAAAAAAAAAAAATCTTTCAAAAAATCAAAAGTGAATGTTGCAAAATTATAAAGAACAGACATGCCTCAAAAAAAGAGATATGCCAAGATATTCTCATCCAGCCTTTTACAGGTGCAGGAAGTCCACAAGTATGGTACATTACACATATTTTCAGGGTTTTTCTGATGTATTGGTCAGTTGTGCTGATTTTTCCTTCTTTTCTTTAAAAATATTGTTACATGGGATAGCTCTCTAGGGGGTAAAGGGGGAAGGGCATTGGGGGAAATTATGGTGATGTAAAAAAACAAATAAAATCTTATTTTAAAAATGTGAGCTACTGGAGATCAGATACTGTTTTCCTCTTTCTCTATTCCTAGTAGTGGGTAACTGTGATGATTTGGGTCCCATCCACTACCCCACTGCTATCTCTCCATCTTTGGATGTCACGGTGTTTTCCACTTAGTCAATGCTTAAATGCTTTTTGGTTCATTCATTTTGAACTGAGTGAGAATGATTTCCCGCGGCCACCGGCCACGTGATCTGTGGAGCTGCTCAGATCAGGATGGGTGGGGAGAATGCTGTTGGTCACATGCCAATGAGAGGTGGACAAGCTAAGACTGTCCGGAGGAGCAAAACTGATTGGGGCTGAAACAGCAGAGGGTAGTTGTCATGATGATCTTGGGTGCCCCGATATCCCTGGATCATTAGGGCTTTGCTACACCCCTCTACCCCTGGAGTTGGGGAACCACTTCTCATTCACCGGTTCATTACTCATTTCCTGTTTTCCCCTCAGATTCAGATTTGGGGTTGGGGGAGGGATGGAGAAAAGGTTTTTGTTTCTTCCTCGATTGCCAGTCAGCATTTTGGAAGTTTTATTTTTTTTTTTGTTTTCATGCCTACGCTATTTACAATTATGGAAAAACAACAAAGCTAGATGGCGAAAGGGGACAGAGGAGATTTTGGTGTTTGTTTTTTCTCCCCAGCATAGGCTTGTATGGGGGACTGAGATAATTAGAGATAGAGCCTTTACTATTCTTAATAGTTTTCAGGGTACATATGAATATGTTCAAGTTGTACCCCCTGGACCTTTTCCTTGAACCCAGGAGACAGAAAGACTGATAAGGAAAGCGTTGAAAAGTCACAGGTGGTGGGAAGGAGGGCGGGAGGAGGTTGGTGCTATTTTTTGCCTGAGGACACTTCGGCTGAATTGGCAGAGGTACTAAACTGTTGCTTAGCCTTGTTCGGTGCTGCAGAGGCCAACCCCTGCCCGGCGCTGCAGGAGGATAGCCACGCCCGGTCCTGCAGCGGGCTAGCCTCGCCCGGTGCTGAAGTCGCTGAGGCTTGCAGTAGTTAAGGAGGTTAGCTTTCCACGGCATGCAGGCACACACAATAGAGCCCTAGTTTCTCAAGGACACCGCGCCATTCGACACACGCCCCTGCACCACCGCGGCATGCGACTAGCCAAAGCGCAGCAAGGTCCGGGTTAGCGTGAGTAACTTATCTGGTGAAGTGATGGCATTGAATTGAGCTACGGGGAGACCTGAGGATGCAAGCATCTATTTGAACCGCCACACCCCAACAGTCCTAGGACAGGGCAAGCCCACGCCTCAGAACTTCAAACGCTGTTAGGTGACGTCATAGGGTAGTGCAAAAGAGAACAGAGCGATGTGCCCCACGTGGGAACATCAAGATAGAGAAGCAACCCCTTGCCTTTAACCTATAAGCCTAGGAAACTACAATCCCCAGAAGCCTCCGCGAGCCCTGTCCTTCCTTCACCTTTCATCCACCCTCTGTAGCATGGCAACGGCGTGACGTGACCCGGGGGACCCGAATTGGAGCTGCCGCGGTCGCCGGCTTCAGTCTCAGTCAAGCGGGCTGACCGGGAGGAGTGGTTGCGAAGCAGAGCCCCCTGCCCTTCTAGGCCTGATCCCCCTCCGGGGCTTCTCCCCGACCAGGCTGCCGCTCCCAGCCTGCAGGGGTGGGGAGGGCAAGACGGCGGCTTGAGGAGAGGGCGAAGAAGGCAGGACCGCGCAGCGCACAGCGCGCATGGCGTTGGCGGGCGCGCGGCGGCTCCCCGCTGGAACGCGCGCTGCAGCCCGGCGCTGCTGCTGCCTCAAGCAGGGCGCGCACCCCGCCCCGCCCCTGGGTCCTCTGAGAGCGCTGCAGCCAATGAGGTGAGGCCGCTCTCCCGTCTGAGCCGGAGCGGGTTGGGGGGACCGGTTGCGGTTGGGGGCCGGCCGCGGAGCTGCGATGCCTGTCACGCTGTGCTGCCGCCTCCCCGCGCGCCTGGTAGGCCCGACGGAACCGAGCGCGTCTCGCATGGTCCAGGCCCGGGGGACTCCGCTTCGGCCCCGCGCCTCAGCCCAGTTCCCCGGCCAGCACCCCGGCTCCTCCCCCGGCCCTGTCCTCAGCCGCCCCCGACCTTTAGCACTCGTGACCGCTTGGCAAGGGGGCCCGGCGGGTTGCAGCTGGTGCTGGTGCTAGGGGCGGGGAGCAGGGAGCTCGCCCAACTGACCTTCCCCCTGGGAAGACCCCCCTCATCCGGACCCGATGGCGGACAGGCATGTAGTTGATTCGACGGCGTTGCAGGGGCGCCCCGTGCTTTGCAAGCAGCTCCGCCTGGGCAGGCTGACGCTGCCTCCTTCCTCTCCCCCCCAGGCTCTTGTCTTCCTGCAGCCTCTTGCTGCCCAGAGCTGCCCAGGCCTTGGGGGCTGAGGCTGGGCTTTCCCACAGCCGTTCTTTTATGGGCTTCGCTTCCCCATTCATCAACAAGCGCAAGGCATACTCCGAACGCAGGATTATGGGGTGAGAATCCTCTGCCCTTCCCCTTGATCCCTGGTGTTAAAAAAAAATAGGGTACCCCACACTGATAGGTCGAAAGGTTTACTGTATCACCCACCATGGTCATGCTTTGCCTCCTGCTCACTCGGCATAACCTAATGATTCACTTCAAAGATCTGAGTACTAGCCACAGATCAGAAATACAAAGATTAAAGAATTGACCCTTCTAGAATCAAAGACCTTACAATAAATTATTCTGTTCTCACAGTTCCAGGCCACTGATGCCATTTTTCCTACTCCTGTTACCTTCAACCTCTACAAAATTATCAGTGGTCAAGACAGCACTGCCTTGCCACAAGACACCTGAATATTTCCCAGTGGCCTGAGGATTAAAGCAACCTTTTCCCAATTCTCAGTGCA
Source organism: Vombatus ursinus (assembly GCF_900497805.2). Lineage (NCBI taxonomy): Eukaryota > Metazoa > Chordata > Mammalia > Diprotodontia > Vombatidae > Vombatus > Vombatus ursinus. The sequence continues at coordinate 4,035,565 of NW_020950547.1, read as the reverse complement.
GCATTGGCCTAATTTTTAATGTATTCTCTTGGTTTGGAATGGGGGGAATTTGCCATTATAATTTGGGAAGGTCAGCTGATCTCCATATTCCTGGGATGGATGGGTTGTGTAAAACATGTCTGTACACAGTCAATGGTAAGAATTAACAGGAGCTGGACCCCATACCTAGATCCTTGGCCCCTCTCTTTGAAACCCCCCTCCCCCCACCCCAATTGCCCCCCAGGTACTCAATGCAGGAGATGTATGAGGTGGTGTCCAATGTCCAGGAGTACAAGGAGTTTGTGCCTTGGTGTAAGAAGTCCTTAGTGGTGTCCAGCCGAAAAGGTTACCTGAAGGCCCAGTTGGAGGTTGGCTTCCCACCTGTTGTGGAACGTTACACTTCAGCTGTCTCCATGGTCAAGCCTCATATGGTCAAGGTAAGGTACTGCCCCATTCTTGATACCGTGATACTTGGGGGCGGGGCAGTAAGGGGACAAGTCATTTTCCTTCACTAATTTAAATTTACTACTTTATGTTTACTTTGTAATTTTCATTTCACATTTTGGGCTTTGCCCAGTGTTAACTATACATTGACTGACAACCCATCTTTTTACCAGGCTGTCTGCACTGATGGCAAACTCTTCAACCATTTAGAGACTGTCTGGAGATTCAGCCCTGGTCTTCCTGCCTACTCCCGAACTTGCACTGTGGACTTTTCGGTGAGTCAAGGTGCTGTGGCTGGGAACTGGTGTATAGGACTGTTAGTTCTTAGCCTCAAGTCAATTCAGCAAGCATTTTTATTTACTTAACGTGCCAGGTACTGTGCTAAGTTCTAGCTACCACCTAGGCCAAAGGTGTCAAACTCTGTGGCTGCCCAGCCCTCAACAAAACTCCCCAGTGCAAGCTGAATCAGATTAAAATCTAATTGGGAAATATTTAACAAAATAAGTGCAACAGTTTTCTAAATCAATGTGGACATCAGGGATTTTGTTTCTTTTAGTGCTGGGCCTGGAGTCACGACTTAAGTTCAGATCCAGCTTCAGATACTAACTAGCTGTGTGACCCTAGGAAAGTCATTTAACTCATTTGCCTGTTTCCTCACCTGTAAATTGGGGGACAATAGCACCTCCTTCCCAGGGTTGTCCTGAGGATCACATGAGATAATTGCAAAGCTCCTGACAGTGCCTGGTACGTACAGTAAACTATATAAACATTAGCTACTGATGGCATGCTTCCTAAGGGCCTACCCCATGATTGAAGTCACACTTTTGTTCTACCTACTGCATAGTTTTTGTTTTTTTAATTTTTTTAGTGATGCAATTGACGTTAAGTGACTTGTCCAGAGTCACACAGCTAGGAAGTATTTATTATGTGCCTGAGGCTGGATTTGAACTCAGGTCCTCCTGACACCAGGGCCAGTGCTCTATCCACTGTGCCACCTAGCTGCCCCCCATAGTTTATTTCTGAATGGTCACTGTGTACTTTGAATTAAAAGCTATGAAGAACAGCATCATTGAATTTGTTCAGGGAAGTTATCCATGCTAAAGTGAGGGTTTGTCTCTTTTTGTCCCCATCCCCAGGTTTCCTTTGAGTTTCGATCATTGCTTCATTCTCAGCTGGCTACCATGTTCTTCGATGAGGTTGTTAAACAGAATGTTGCTGCCTTTGAGCGCCGAGCAGCCACCAAGTTTGGTCCAGAGACAGCCATCCCCCGTGAACTCATGTTCCATGAGGTGCACCATATTTGAGACCAGCTCCATAACTTATTTATTTGGTTTGATCCAAGCTCCATTCCCTGGGGCAAGTCTTGTTTATGTCCGCCTCCCTGCCCCCCTGCCCCCCTGCCCAATAGTTCTGGCTCTCCAGGGAGAGAGAACTCAGGAATCTGGAGTGAACTTCTCAATTAGCAGATGCTGAGGGGTAAGGGAGATCCCTAGGAGTTGGCCAGCCTGACTCCAGGAACTGAACTTTACATGCCTGTCTCCTTCTGGAAACTGAACTCAGAATTGCTGGGATTTTTTATCTTTGGCCATGTCTTGTGAGTTAGGACTCTATTCTTGGTCTAACTTATGGTGCCTCAGTGTCTCTGGAAGGGTAAAGCAGTCCCAAGTCTCCAGTGAAGCCATATTACACTGTTCCCCTCTCTCGTTAAGGAGCTAAGGGGATAGAGGCAGTTCTTATTGTCTTGATAAAGAAGCCTTATGAGGGAAAAGTAACTTCCATTTTGGAATCCAGGTATCTGAACTTCTATCTAAAGTCTGCTTTCCAAAAAAGGAAAATTTCCCCCTCCTGGCTAATATATGTAGGATGTCAGAGGAGTTTTTTCCCCCTACCAGGGTGGAGGGGAGGCTTTGAGTAAAGCTGCACTTCTAGCCTGTACCTTTCTTCCACCTGGGCTGAGTGTTTGGATGAAGAGCCAATAAACCAGTTGTGTGGATTTGGTTTTGTAGTGCTTCTTAGGTAAGGAATACAAGGCAGGAAAAAGGTAGCCCTGTACTACAGTGTCTCTGGACACACTGTCCCTGCTAACTATAGCCCCGCATTCCCCTGGCTGGGCCCACTCTTCACTATTTATAGCCTCTCTTCAGAAGGTCAATTGTAGCAGGAACCTAGTGGGGGAAGGGGTTGGGAGGTAGCGGCACAAGGGAGAAGGGATCCAGACCAGGGACCAAGCCTGGTCTCAGAGGTGCTGGGAACAAGAGCCATTATAACGTTTTTTGGTGCGATGGCCTCTCTGCCGTTAGGGTAAAGAATCCTATGGACACTCTTAGAATTATGTCTTTAAATGCAAAAAAAAAAGATACATGTGAGTGCAAAGGAAAACCAATTATAGTGAAGTCAAGTTATCAAAATACTAAAGAAAAGTTCACCACTGGGAAACAGGAAGACCTGGGCCAACACTATCTTGCTCTCCGAACCCATTTCCTATCAAAATAGTGATAATTTCTAGCACTAATAACCTCACAAGAAGTGGCTCAAAGGAGTTAATTTAAAGCACTATGTGTGTCATGTCCTCCTAGTTTGTGAAGGTTATTGCCACCTAAGCCCTGGCCTACTCCACCCTCCTCCCCCATCCTCCCAAGAGATACCTGTAGTGTAGACTGTAGCCATTTTCTGGCAAGAGGGCAGAATTGTCAGCCCTCACCCCCAAGGTCATGCTTTAACTCCTTTCACCCACTGAGCTTCGTGGTAAAAAGGGAAGGAAGTAAAGGTAGGGAGTTACTGTCCAACAGACTTCATAGACCTCCCCACCCAAGCTAGTAGTTATACTATCAATATCCATCAGCTGAAAAAACATGGATTATGGATTCCTTTCCAAAAATCCATGGTGTCTTCTCCAAAGAGTCCAAGGCTGCCAACAAGTTGGAAATTACTGGTCTAAGAGTTCTGATACTTGAAGAAAGATAAGGAAACTATTGAATCAGGCATTTCGAAGCCTTTGGCCTTTTATCTCTATGGCTTATATGACATCAAGACCCAGATTTGTTAATAAAAACATTTATTTTGTGTTTTATACAGAACAACCTGAAGTCTGCAACAGGACTCTCGACAATTACCCAGGGGTTCATAGACAATGTGTCCATCTCCACAGCTTGGTTCTAGGGACAGGGGATCCACACAAATACAGGCAGGATTGGAGGGGTTGGATGAAGGGGACACAGTGAGAGGAGTGTATTTCAGTCCTTTCTCAAAGAAGAGGCAGCAGAGCATTCTGAACCACTGAAAGACCTGTGCAAATGGGGCTCTAAACAATGAACCACATGGCGGGGAGGTAGGGGGGAGGTTAAGGGTTGGGAGGGGAGCTGGAAGGAGATGATGACTTGGATGAACAAGTTTGTTTTTGTGTGCATGGGGGGAAGTTGTGGTTATTTATATTAATAATGCCCTAAACCCTGGGGTCTAATACAGGATCAAATCTGTTCAAGTAATTTTCACCTCCAAGTTTTAAAAAGAAAAGATTATCCCTGTGGGCATATCATAAAGACAGCATGCTAGGCCATTTGCAGGCCCCTGCTCTTTAGAGTACATATGGAAAAAGTGGATAGAGGTTTGTGGCCTGATCTGTCTATTTGGATATGAACAGAGTTCACAGTAAACATGGGGTGGGGGGGGTGCAGACAGAGAGGCTTCGACAGAGGAAGAGGCCTAAACCAGTGGTATGTACAAAATGAAGGATAAGAGAAGTCCCCAATATGTTAAGTCCAAAGCTCTTTTAGCCCAGGGTAGCAAGTACATAAAGTCTGCATGATGGTAGTTTCTTTAAAATAGTAAAAGGTACCCAAGACTTCATCTTTTAAAGGTGAAATAAACAAAAAAGTCCAAATCTTAACAAATGCCATCGTCTCTGTTCAAATGGTAGCAGATGCCAAAATGTCCCAACGATTAACAGCTCAGCCATGTATGTGTGTGTGTGTGCGCGCGCACGTGCGCATTATTGGGGGGGGGAGAGGCAGCAGAGCAGGTTGTAATGTGTTTGGGGTTGATACTGAGACTCCAACATGATTCCTATGGAAAAGTGATTTGGGGGTCAGAGTTCTGGTTTTTGGCCTACTGGTGAGGAGATGTTTGGTTGGGTGTGGGAGTAGGCTAAGTAAAACAAAACCCTACATCTCCAAAGTAAAGAAGTGAATGCAGATTCCCTGTAACCAGCAATGACCCTGTTGGGGTGGGGCATACACTAGGCTTCCACTCTAGATGAGGCAGGGGACCTGTCCTGACCCGTATCTGTATTAGTCTAATTCAATCTATAATCAATGGACAACTCCTATACTGGGCAGGGGAGAGGGACTAGTTAGAGGAGATAGTCTCATCTCTGTCTTTTTTTAACTCTTAATTTACACTTTAAATAATCTCAAACTTAGTGTCAGTGCCTCAAATATAATTTAATCCTAAAAGTCTTTAAAGGCCCCCTGAAACAAAAACAAAGAAGTATGTCCTGTCTCTCTTAAAAGTCTCCTCACTCTAGCAGGCATTCTCTTCCCTCTTCCTGCCCAGTCCCCATCTTTACCCTGACTTTGAGCTTACAAACTGCATCAAGCCATCTGTGCTCATAGACTTGGGCCTCTCTAGAGGGAAACCCAGAGCTCTGCTCCAAATGAGCTGTGCCAGCACCCCCAATGCCCTTGAAACTCCAAAGAGAACCGTGTAGTAATTCATCTCTGTCATGCCGTAATACTGCAGGGTAGAAAAAGAAAAAAAGAAAAGGATTTAGGATGAGGGGTAAGGATGGCAATGAACTGAAAGTGGGATTTGGTGACTGTGATCCAGGGTTTCTGTTTTCCTCATAGCAGGCACTGGATTAAGTGGCTCAGAGCTGGGATAGAGCTGGGAGAGCCAAGACAACTTGAAAACTAGAAGGGAAACACTTGCCATGGACATGTTACAAAGACTTTGAGAAGTGTGTGAAAGAGAATTGGGGAAACAGCCTGGAGAATTTGCTTTTGGAGTGGTCAAACGTTTGATTTGTTAGTAGGGCTTTTGATGTGGCTGGCCAGCCAGCCATGGCAAGCAGATCAGGGAGGAAGAGAAACAGAAGGTAGGAGGTCCTTACCTGCAGAAGCACCCCACTGTGGGCATCTACATTGGGCCAAGGGTTCTTGGCTTTGCCCTGCTCCAAAAGGACATCAGGTACAATCTTGTAGAGTTGAGCCACCAGTTTAAACATGGGATCACTAGGCAGATGTTTCAGAGCAAATTCCCGCTGACAGGTATATCGTGGATCAGTTTTTCTTAGTACAGCATGGCCATAGCCAGGAACCACCTAGAAGGGTGTGAAAGCTAATCTGTACTTCTAGAGAACTCCCATTCCCTTCCTCAATATGGGCAATGAGAAATCAATGATCTAATGAGAAGTTTAGGCAGACTCCCAACTCTCTTGTCCCAGATGCCAGGGAAGGCTGGAATTTATTCTCTTCTCCTACCCAACTCTTCTCATCTAGGAAGTCTGGATCTGATATTCCTCTCATCCCACCATTATCATGCTTTGCTTACCCTGCCTGAGTTGAGTGTGCTCCAGATGTAGTCACGCAGTTTTTCATCAGACACATCTTTGCCAACTTCTTTCTGCAACTTCGTCAGCCAGACGAGTACTTCCTGTGGATAATGTGGCAGGGGGAGGAGGTGAACACATAGGTTAGAAGAAGACAGTTGGAGGACCAGGAATGGCAAGAGCTGAAAATACAAGGGCAAGGAGCCAAAAGAGTTGGCTATTACCTGATTGGCTAGTCCATGGAGGGGCCCAGCCAGTCCATTCATGGCAGCTGCAAAGGACAGATAGGGATCTGAAAGAGCACTGCCCACCAAATGGCTAGTGTGGGCACTTACATTGCCACCCTCGTGGTCACTGGAGGAAATAAGAAAAATCAGGTCAGTTATCCATATATACCTGTGTACAGAGGATGGGGGTGTTGGCAAAGAACGAAGGCAGAAGACTAGAAACAATGACTTTGTTGCCTTCCAACATAGCTCTTGTTCTTGGAGTAGCTATTTTGATTCCCTCCCTTGACCTTTTTATAATAACCACTATAATCCCTGGATCCAAGTTTTACGTTTATTCTTGCCCACAGCTCTTTCCCTGAAGTAATAAGTGAATTTTGGAGTGACTTTTCCCAAAATTTTCCAAATATCCAGATACTTGGTACCCAAGTCTGGCTCACCTGTGGATTGTGAGGTATAAGCGCATGAGCTCAGTGAACTGGGCATCACTGTAGCCCAACATGCTGGTGAAGTTTTGAGACCAGTCAAGTTTGGTGTCTATAGCCCCAATGCTGCTGCCTTCACGATACAGATTCCGATAGATCTTTGCTGCAACACAAGGTAGCTTGGCGATGAGATCCATGCAGTCCTCATAAATCAGCTTGGGAAGGGGAGGGTGAAGAAAAGGAAAAGGAGGTATTAACTTCAGAGAGCTGGATAAAAAGAAATGACATCTTATGCCATAATTGTTCTCCACAATTATATCTATGGGATGCTCAGATTATTATTGCATCAATGGTGTTTGTTGAGTGTGTTAAAACGTTGCCTGATATACCAAGCTCCTTTTCTGAACTACAGTATTCATACTATTTAAAATACTTGTTATCTAGTTGTTTCATGATAGTCTTGTCTCATCGAGATTTTAAGGCTGGGACACAAAGAAGGTACTCAATGACTTGTGGTTTGATTTCAAAATGATAATTCAATACAGCTTAATTTAAATGCTAAAGAATAAGACATGCCTAAATAAACAAATCTCTATGATAATGTCTACCATTCATTAACCCACTATCAGGTCCCACCCAGGATTGGTTCAGAGAGAGTGTGGCTGAAATTAAAAACTTACTTGAGGAAAAAAAATCAGAAATACTTAGCTGATTTCTTGCAAGTTCTCAAGGAAGACAAATACTTAAGAGTATTATCCTGAGATCAGGATATTCACCTCTAGCTAAGAAACACCCATGAGTCAAAGACTGGGTTTAGGCAAATCTATAGAACACAAGATTCATGCACAGAACCCCACCCACCCCTTATCCCCTCTGCCAAAAAGCCTTGCAAAGAATAAATGATCACTTTCATCATAAAGAATATGTACAGAAAGGACAATTACTAATCAACATTTCCATCATTTCTAAAGATACCAATTAAGAGAAAATGCCCTGTTACCACTTGTCAAAAAGCAAAAATGGTAAATCTTTTAAAAGGGGAGATGATACTTGCACTTAACGATATGATCTTTATTACATATCAGATACACAGCAAGAACACCCTTATACTATATTCAAAGATCTTACAAAAGGTGGTAACATTAACTGGTGCTGTGTGAATAGGTACTAAGCAAATCTGGCTATATGGGTAAATTCATCAACTTCCAAGCTATACCAGGCTGACCAAGTTGAGTATTCAGGAGTATTCTAACTTATTTCCTATCATTAGAGTGAAGGTGAGTTACATATTTATGCAGTTTTATTCTGTATCCTGATAAAGGAACAAAGCTAGTATTTTTTTTTAATACAGGTGATATAACAAGTTTGAAATGTCACTGAAACTCTAAACAAATAGAAAGGGTCACATCATAGATTGGAGGAAAATGGATGGAGGCCCCTCTCTTACATTTAGAGAGGGGAGAATTCTTAACTGATGCAGATCTATTAAGAGGTTAGAGGAAGTCACAAAAAAACAAAACAATTTCAACTACATGCAACTGAAAGTTTTGCAGAAAACGGTATCAATATTTTTAGGATAAGAGACTGGGGAAAATTTTTGCATTAAATATCTGATAAGCATCCAATATATAAGATATATAGGAAATCAGTGAAAGATTACAAAAAGTGAAATGGTTAATGTTAGAGGGGCTTGGGGCAGCTAGGTGGCCCAGTGGATAGAGCACTGGTCCTGGAGTCAGGAGGACCTGAGTTCAAATTTGGCCTCAGACACTAGCTATGTGACTCTGGGCAACTCACTTAACCCCAATTGCCTCACAAAAAGAAAAAAAAAACAGTTCATAGTTTAGAACAATTCAAGAAATACAAAAAAAAAGAAAAATGTTAGAGGGGTTTTGGGAAGACAGGCATGGGTGAACTGTTCCAACCTCTGTGAAAAGGAAATTGGAATTATTCAAAGAAAGCTACTAAAATGGCATTTACCCTTTGACCCAGAAATCCCACTGCTGGGTATATATTCCAAGAAGGCAGACAGAAAGTTTCCATATATTTTGGCAAATATTAATTAAAGCAGCTTTTGTGTTTGCAAGGAACTGCAAACAAAGTAGCTAAACTATGACATGTGAATGTACTTAAGAACAGACAAACATGAATTCAGAGAAACATTGAAGTCTCATATAAAGTAATGCAAAGTAAAGTAAGCAGAACTAGAAAAACAATACCATGACTACAATAATATAAACAAAAAGAAAAACTTCACACTATAATTATTAAAACTTGGCCTAGTTCCTGAGTGAGAAGATATGCCTTCCCCCCAAACTTTGCTGCAGAGTGAGGAGAGATACATGAAACATTGCAAACATGGTTGGAGGCAGCGTAGTCACTGGATGATTTTGCTGAAACATTCTTTTTTAAAAATCTTTGTTATTGAGGCAGCTAGGTGGCACAGTGCATAGAGCACCGGCCCTGGACTCAGGGAGGACCTGAGTTCAAATCCAGCCTCAGACACAAAATACTCACTAGCTATGTGACCTGGGCAAGTCACTTAACCCCACTGCCTAGCCCCCCCCCCCCAAAAAAAACTTTGTTATGAGGGAAGGCTCTACTTGCTGGTGGGGTGGGGGTTGGACATAATTAGAAATTTATGTGACATGAAAACAAAAGGTATCAATAATTTTTTTTTTAAATTAGAAGACTCAGAACTTTTATATAAAGGTATAAATATATTGTATATATATTTATGACATAAATGTTATAAAAAGTATAAATGAAAGAAACACAATCTAAGATTTTAATGAGAAATGAAAGCCGTCACCGAATCTCACTCAGACAGCACATTTATGTGAAACACTAGTCAACAAAGTGAAAAAATAGAATTGAGGAACGTGTATCCTTTGGGAAGGATGACAAGACAACGTCACCAATAGGACATCAAACTCAACCAAACTAAAGGTCTAGAAAAGGTGATGTTCTTAATTCTTTTCATGAACCACCCAAAGCATAAAATCTTGCTAGCTGTTCAACTGCATCAAACAATAAAACTCAGCTAGGCAGTCCAGTAGATTGAGCAATGAGCTTGGAATCAGGAACACCCGAGTTCAAATCCAGCCTCATATACTTAATAAGCTGTGTAACCCCAGGCAAGTCACTTAATCTTTATTTGCCTCAGCTTCTTCATTTGCAAAATAGGGATAATAAATTCCCTCTCAGTTATTTTGAGAATCAAATGAGATGTTTGTAAAGCACTTAGCAAAATGCCTTGCACAGAGCAGGTGCTTAATAAATGCTTATCCACCTTGCCCACCACCATTTGTCAATGTCACCACCCATGATTTGCCTAGGAGAGATGCCTATAGATTGAAGGTTGAACAGATACCTAATTCCAGCCCTCTCCTCCTCCACCCAAGAAAGGGTAGCTTTTGAAAAAACTACAATTCAGTAAGCTTGACATCAATCCTGACAAAATGATCACTAGGAGGCAGCATAGATCCACTAAGACTTAAGTCATGCTGTAGCGATAATACCTAGGTGTCAGCAAGATTAAAAATATCTGATGGTTACGCATTGTATCCTTATGGAGAGACGAAGAAATGTGGGGTTGATGATAGTTAAGGGGACCTTAAGTGGTAGAATGACACTGCTCAAAAAATGCTGATTAAGTGTTTTAGATGACAATAAGCCAGGTGGGAAAGAACATAAAATTGTATGACAAAAATCAGACCCTGGCTGTCCTAAAAAGATAGGCTGAATCTAATGAGATTAAATGTGGGTAATAACTATAAAGTCCGCTACTCAGGCTGAAAATAATTAAACAATTGTAGAGTTGGTGAGGTGTGCCTAGATAGCAGTTAATCTGAAAAGGTTGGAGCTTAGTTTACTGCAAAGCTTAATGTTAATTAACTATGTTTTTTAGTAGCCAAAAACCCTCCTCCTTCACATAATTTTGGGCTGCATTAACATAAATACAGTATTAGAACAAGGGAAGTAATTTTCTACATCAATCAGACAGCACATAGAATGCCATATTCAGTTCTGGGCACTGACAATGTGGAGTATAAGACAATTACAATAATACCATCCTATATTTGTATAGCACCTTAGAATTCTCAAAGCATTTTCATGTATATCATCTTATTTGAGTTTTATGATAATAGTATGAGGTCAATAGCTATCAATGAGGAAACTAAAGCTCAGAAATGTCACATGTACTACTAAAATTTACATATTCACTGCCATATCAAATTACCTTTATGGGGTAAAAAAGATAAAATTCATTTGGAGGAAACAAAAATCAAAAATCTCAAGGGAAACAATGAAAAAAAGTGAAGGGGGCCCAGCAGCAATAGATCTCAAACTATAGTACAAAGCAACAATTATCAAAACCACTTCACATTGGTAAGAAAAAAAAAGATGTCAATCAGTGGAACACAGTTATGACAGGCAGAAGTAAATAAGCCTAGTAGCTTAGTGTTAGATAAACCCAAAGACTCCAGCTACGGGAGTAAGGACTCATTATTTGATAAAAATTTCTGGGAAAACCAGAGAGCAATCTGGTAGAAATTAAGTTTGGGCTAACACCTCACACCATATACAAGATAAGCACCAAATGAATATGACTTAGATACAACTGTGGTTAAAGGAAGTGTTCATATCATACAAGAGATAGAAAGGATTCACAGAAGATAAAGTGGATAATTTTGATTACATAAATATTACAAAGTTTTTGTACAACAAAACCAATGCAGCTAAAACCAGAAGGGAAACAGTTAACTGTAGGAAAAAATCTTTGCAGCAGGTTTCCCTGATGAATGTTTCACTTTTAAGATTCAAATTTATAATAAGAGCCATTCTCTAACTTATACACGGTCAAAGGATATGAATAGACAGTTTTCAAAAGGAAGAAATCCAAGCTGTTTAATAGCCATAAGAAAAAACCCTTCTAATTAAGAGAAATGTAATTTAAAGCCACTCTGAAGGGCATCCTATTCAGAAATATAGGCTATTTGCTCCCTCTTTCCACAGACAGCTAGAGAATGCTCAGAGTTGTGGCTGATTTGGAACTAGTCCCTTGAAGGCGATGGCTTTAGTTCAATGGCAGAGCCTGAGAAGGAGAGGAAGGTGTCAGGGAGGAGAAAAGAGGAATAGTGGTCATAAAAGCCCAAGATGAGTCTGCTTTATTCAGTGCTCTGGCAGGTCTCAAGAAAAGCTAACTCCTAGGCTCCCAATCCTACAAGTCATTTCCTTCACCTGCCCGCACCTCGCCAACCTCACTCTAACTTCCTCTCCTTTGACATTATCATTATCCTACCTCCCAGTATTTGGCCCGACTGATGCCTTCAGCATAAGCCCGAGCGAAGTTACTCTCACTGTTGAGGGCCGTGATAGCTGAACTGAGCTGAGACATTGGATGTAGATTAGTAGGGAAGTTGTCCAACATGGTGACCACATGTGAGGGCAGAGCAGCTCGTTTCGCCCATTCTTTGGAGAGCCAGCTCACCTGGAGATAAGAAAAAAATATGCAGAACACTGGGAATGGAAAAAAAAAAAAGACAGGATAGAACGGTAAGCAAAAGCTTACCAAAGAATGTCAAGGATAGATCATCCCAATCCACTTAAATAGTAGATCTCTGTACTCAATTCTATCCCCTCATCTTGTCCTCACAACCACCCAGATCAGGATTAAGTGTCCAGTATAAAGAGAAAAGGGGAAGGGGAAAGGCAAAATATATTGCCTGCGCATGTGGAGGGAAGGCTAACTGTCCTCCTGCTTTACCTGTTCCTCATTTGGAATTTGTCCAGTCACAAGCAGCCAGAATAAACCCTCCGGAAGGGGTTCTTCCCCTCCCTTAGCCTTAGGGAGCAACTTCTGGCACTCTGGGATACTGTAGCCACGGAAACGGATACCCTTGAAAGAAGGAAGAATGAGAATTGCAGCTTTGTGGATTTGTCAGTTTGGAAAGACACTACACCAAGTACTTCATTGTTACAAACTTGATACTCAGACCATATGGGTCTGCTTATCCTAACCTAACCTACTTTTGGCTTGGCTTTTCTAATATGGTCTTCAACTCGTTAATGTATATGTAAGTCTGTCTACCCAACCAGATCAGAAGACCATGAAGGACCATATTTCTGTATTTTCTAAACAGCACCTTTGCACAACTACTCAATGATGTGGACTTAAGAGAAGTTCTTACCTCATCAGGGTCTAGAACTGATGTTTCGTATATTAATCCTTTCATACCCCTCATACCACCATACATCTAAAGAGACAAACAGAAGCAAAATAAGCATAATTCTGTGAAAACTCCCCAGAAAATAAAGGTGTTCCCTACCCCCCACACCTGGCCATGTAGAGGAGACCAAAATGACTCTCTGTAGAGTCATGAACTGGAAGGAGGGAAAATACTGACTCTATGTGGAATGATGAGAGTAGAAATGAGAAGAGGGGGAGGGGGAGCAGAGCCTAATTTCAGACTCTAAAATTAGCTCAAAGGGGATATTATCCAGGCCCCCTCAAAACTCCGACCTCCAGGTGCTTCTTTGTTCTTTTTATGGAACACTGTCAGTGTAGCAGCATCACCCCCCATTCCCAAAAGAGAAAGAGAAAAATATCTCTAAAAGGATTAGGTTTGGGGTCCAGTGACTAAAGAAAGCAGTTTTCTGGGCTGCTTAGATTAAACTTCTGAATGCACTGGGAGATATCATCAAGGTTTACAGCAGATAGTATCATCATCATCATCATCATCATCATCATCATCGTTGTTATATTATCATCCTCTCCTAAGCAAAGCAGAAACTCCACAGAAGGGGTGGTTACAAGGGGCTGAAAAGCAACAGCAGATATTTATCTTTCCTCACTTGTAGGGGCTTAGATTAGATTCAAGGCTATTATATAAGGATGGATGCTTCTCGACATTACCGATTCTCCCAACGCAGCACCCATAAACTCTCACCATGTCCACAGTGATCTGCCCCACTACAGTCTTGCCATGCTGCTGCCTGAAGTTCTTGATTCTACTTTGTTCCTTAGGTATCATGTCGCTGAGGATGTCCTTCAGATTCTAGGAGTAAAGATGTAGAGGCTAGGGCTCAGAAAGCCAATGAACTTGTACCCTAAGATATGGAACAATGCCTACCCTTCCTCTTTCCGAACTGAAACACGTATTTATCTATCACAGCAACTGATTCAACAACCTAGTCAAATCAGGGCACGCTTCAACATAGAGAATATTTCTCTTCCATATCTGATCTCCCTATCCTAAGCTCTTGTGTATAGCACCAGTCAATATCTCTGAAGTTAGTCTTCATTCCTAGAAGACAGATAAAGGCTATTTCCAAATAAAGCCAAGTAATGATCCCATAATTATATAGTACTTAAGGTTTACCAAGTGCTTGCAGCACAGAAATTCAGTAACGGCATTATACAAGTATTAACTTTAGTAGACAAATGAGGAAACTGAGGGTCAAGGGAAAGAGAAAGGAATAAGCATTTACACAGTGCCCTATTATGTGCCAGGAACAGTGCCAAAGCACTTTATAAACATTATCTCATTTGAGCCTCACAACAACCCAGCAAGGTAGATGCTGTCCTTATTCCCATTTTACAGTTGAAGAAACTGAGGCAGAGGTTAATTGATTAAGGGTAATACAGCTGGTACATATACTAACCCAAATGATAATGGGATACTTCATAGAATTTGATAAAATTATAAACTACACAGAAACAAATAGACAAAACAATCAAGAGGAATAATTAAAAATGAGAACTTGACATGTTATATTTCAAAATATAACCTAATTACAAAAAAACTAGAAGTGAATTTTTAAAAAGATCATTAGAATAGAATCCAGAACCTAAAACAACTCATGTTTAATTAGCTCAAGATTATAAAACACTGAAGGAAAGCAATTACTGTTTAATGAACTGTTGAGAAAATTAAGTACAAAAAGGGCAAAATGGTTAGTCCTACATTTCATACCACATAAAATGCTAAGTTCAAATGAATCAATATGTAAATATTTGTTTAAAAACCATCTTAAATGTGGCAGAATAAAGAAACTGTACATTTATACTCAATTACCAAGGAAAAAACTGATGTTGAGTAAACTGGGGGCCACAACTTGTTACACAGTAATCAGGACTTTTTGGGGAGTAGAAAAGGGAGATTACAGACATAGCTCATGCTCCATAGGAATACTGGAGGGAAGTAACACAGGACAGATAGGAGGCTCATTTACCTAATCTCAACCACCTATTAATGCTCTGAATTAATAATAATCAAGTGGAGTTCTATGGCCTGGTCCCCCCAATCCCTACTGATCTTCAGACCTATACCAAGACTTACTGTTGTAGAAGCACTGGCATGTCGGGCAGCAAGAACAAGACAGGATGAATTCTACAAGAGAAAACAAAAACGAGAAAAGGTGAGAACTCAGTATTAATCAAGTGTTCCTGCCAGACTACTGTGCCAATCTTGAGAAATTACCAAGAGTTAACCAAAAGTGACATTATCTCTTCTTTCCATCCCCCAGTCTGGCATCCTAAAAATAGACTGGACATGAGAAAAATGTAAAAGAATTGTCCCCTGACCAGTTAGGAAACAACCACCAAAGTACTTGGCCAGAGGAAGCAGTCACAGTCCAATTAGTATTCACTGAAGAGAGAGAGCTTCTGTCATCTGGGCTCCAGGTCAGGGCTTTGCTGCATACAGTAGGGAGGGCCAGTTAGACAGGGCTTATACTGCCTTTTGGAAGCATAGCATGGGAAAGCACAAGGCTAGTGGCTAGCCTGCCTTATGAAAAGCCAACTCTAAAAATCTACTAGTAAATGCTCCTCAATTGCAATGAGAAAAGCAAGTACTGCAAAGTCCTTAGTGCTGCTGCTAAAGCAACTCTAGTACATATAATCAAGCCTTTGAAAGAAAGCCTGTAAGTGGAAAGCAGCCCTTTGCACAATTGTTTTCAACCCTTAGGGAAAAGAAAGTAAGGGGAATGTCTTCTGGATCCAAAGTAGCTCACACCCCAAAGTGCTTTTACTTTCAGGAGAAAAAAAAAAAACACCTGGAATCTCTCAGGATGGAAAGTAAGGCTTCCCACAACTGAGGAAAGAGGAATATAGATAGCCAAGTGATTTCCTGAGAATATTTTAGACTTAGTATGAAGAGAGCACCTGACTCAGCCTTTGAGCCTAAATGAAATCTGGGAATTAGGGACTGTAACTATAATTTCTACCAATAACATGGTCAGCACTCACACCCTCACTAACAATTTCCTTGACAATTAACACAGATATTTTCCCCCTTCCCAAAGAATACTAAGGATATCATAACAACTATTAACACTTAGAAAGCATGTACTGAGACAACCTCAGCTTAACTATTAACTTTTTCTCTCATCACTTCTTTGTTTCCTTTCTCCCTACTCCAAAGTAAGACCAAAGTAAGATCCATCATCTTTTCTATAAGCATGGGCCTAAACAAGCCAAGACAATACAATGTTGCTTTTTTAAGTCATACTGATGAAGTCTGGCTTTTTAATACCAATCATTTCCTGGACATCATCTCTTTTCACCATTCTCCCCACCCCCCCAGCTCTCTTGAAGCAAGAAAATACCTAAGCAAAACCGACCCAGTGGCCTGCCACTGGCAGCATTTGCAATATTCGACATTACTTGCTGTCCACTGCTACCAATAGTGGGTAAGTGTATTTTACCATCTATTTTCCCAGACTGGCAGCTATCCAAGGCAACGAATCTTTTTAAAAAAAAATCTTATTAAAATTTGATACAACTGCTAAGCCCAACTACTTCTTCATGGGGGTAAGGAGTGATATAGTGATTATCACCTAGAAAACTTTACAGAGGGAAAGAAGCCCACTAGAAAAATACAGTGATTCTATGGAGGTCTTAAGGTGCCTAGAAAACTTCAGGGACCTAATTCCAAAAAATAAGAAAAGGAGTGGGTGGGTTCTCCTCAAAATTCAAAGAATTCTAGGCAAAGATTGGCTTGAATACATCATATATCCTTTTCCTACTGGGGTTAAGGAAGGAGACACACCCACCTCAAATAAGAAAGCAGATAAACTGCCGGGATTAAGGAGCGCCAATGTGCCTCCCCTCCCACCCTCCCCCAAGGTAAAAGTGAAGCTTCAGCTTTTGTTAGCCAGTGGACTCACAGGTGTCTCTTTAGTGTTTCCTGCTAGCCTCTGAGGTTCACTTCAGCTCCACAGCACAGCGTGTGAGGAGAAAGTAGAAGAAGGAATATATACTTCAAACTGCAGTCTATGTACACTACATACAAACTACACTATGACCTTGACTAAGGCAAGACATTCATTCTAAGCGCCAGGTAGTTAGTCACTGGACTATCAGAAGTGAAGGAACTTTTTTATTTATTTATTTATTTTTTAAGTGAGGCAATTGGGGTTAAGTGACTTGCTCAAGGTCACATAGCTAATCTGAGTCAAGATTTGAACTCAGGTCCTCTTGACTTCAGGGCCGGTGCTCTATCCACTGTGCCACCTAGCTGCCCCTGAAGGAACTTTAAAGATTAAGTCTAATTTCCTCATTTTATAGATAAGGAAATTGGGGTTCATAACTGTTAAGTGATTTTTTTCAAGGTCACAGGCAGCACTCCACCTGCCTCTGTGCCTCTGCACTAGTAACCCTCATCTCTTCTCACTTGCCTGGAAGAATCCCTTACTGACTCAAAGACCTTTTACAGTAAGCCTTTCCCAATCCCTCTGCTTATGCTTTCCTTCCCTAATTTTTTTTTGTCTACTCTGCATATACTTACATATATGTACAGGCTTCCCCACAAGACAATGTAAGTCAGTGCCTGGCATCCTCTGGTGTTTGTCAGGGTTTGTGGATTCACTGGGTGGGTAGCAATCGGAAGTCAAGTCTATACAGCCATTTCTGTAAGTCCATGGGACCACAGGTCTAGAGCTGGAAAAAATCTCCAAAAGCCCATCACTTCCTACCCTGACTTTTACAGTTGAGGAAGCTGAGGCCCAGGAAATTAAACCATCTCATTTCATCCTGCTCAGTTCCATTTACATATATCAAAACTTACAGCTCAAGAAAAGCAGAGGAGGATTTTAAAGACAAGAACCCATCAAGTATCAGCACTTAAAAAGGGAATAAGTATAGCTTAAACAAAATTGTATTGCCTTGACCTGTTGTTTAGGCCCATGCTTATAGAGGGAAGCATTTAACAAGGAAGCTCTGGTCAGTCAATCTTCTGATGATAAGCCTCATTTCTCTCATCTTGTAAAACAGGGATCATACCATCTGCCCTGCCTACCTCACAGAACTATTACAAAGATTGTAATATACTAGAAAGGGACCTGGAAGTCATCTAGTCCAACCTGCTAGGCTAGTCTGTCAGCTACAACTGTTTTTTAGTTATCCAGGTAGGCTTCCTTTACTCAAGTTATGAAGTCAAGACAGCGAACTCCCTATTTTATCTTCATTTCTTCATCTGGGTCTATACTTCCCAGCTCCTCACAGGATTGTCAAGAGGAACAAATGAGACAACATATCAATGTGTTTTGAAAAATATAACACACAATAAAATGTGGATTTCTTCAGGGTGGGGGGCAGGAGTAAAGGGGGTAGTGGTGAGGAAACCGCAACTACCAAATTCAGCCTGACAACTGTTCTGTGACTTACACAGTCTCAGAAAGTTGCCTTGGCACCGTGAAAGGCTGAGTGACTGGCAGTGATCACACAGCCAGTGATAGGACAGATGTGGGACTTAAACCTAAGTCTTTCTGATGCTGAATCTGACTAGCTATGCTCTGTGCCATGCTGCCTCACTACACAAAAGCATTATATGCCTGATTTTTATGGAACATAGAATGATGTTGGATTACCACCTTGTTGTCAGAAGGTCACCCTCTCTCCAAAATTCTGAGACAAGGAGAAGGCAATTAGGGCTTAGAGGCCTACTGCTACAAGTTCATATGATCCTCTGCAGTCAGGGAACAGGAAGTTCATCTCCGGTTTCCCTAGCAAATGGAGTCTCATAGAAGGAAGATCTTCAGAGAAAAGAAAGTATACATATACCAAGGAGTTGTTTCAACTGCCCTTTAATCTCCACAGGCAGTGTCAACCACAGAGAAAAAAATGAACTGGTCTGAGAAATGGGATGTTCCCCAAGACACAGCAAGAATCCACATCCTACTTTACTTGGCAGAGATTGCTATCTAACCTCTGTAAAAGTTGGCTCTAAGTTTTAACTGAAGTGAATGAACAGGTTCCAAACCTTTCAGGCAGTCCTGTCCTTTCCCCTCCAATTCTGAAGGAAGTATATTTGGGCTCTGACCCTCTGCCCTGGCCACCAGGCACAGACTACGTGGAAAGTCACTGTACTACGACAGCAGCTGTCAGGTGAGCCAGGAATTCATTCATTCACCTTACCCAATAGGTCAATTTCTTAATGGTAAGAGTCATTTCCCTCAATCAACACACCGGACTCCTCCCCTGGCGTGGTCCTGGCATGAGATATCTGTCGTACAGAGGTCTGAGACAACTCTAATGGAAATCTGAGAAAGCAGAATCTCACTTGTACCAAAGGAAACCACATAAGAAGTCCTTGTAACAACAAACCACCTCTCTGTTGGCTCTTTCAGTGTTCAAGGTAGACACATATCTTTCCATTGTTAAGACCTTCCCATTTACCTTCTATTCCACCCCACCCTACCCCAAATGGCTTTAAGTATATCAGAACACAGCAGGATTGAGATCTTTCTCAGATGAAGATAGAAGTGGAGTCTGCCAAGCCAGCAAGGCAAGCATAGCTCTTTATTAAATTAAGGAGGAAAGCTTTGTACTGCAGATGGCTCCCTGGGCAAATGAACAACTTTATTAAGAGAAAAACAAACCAGGACATCACAAAGGTGCTTCTCTCCTCAGAACCAGGTCAAAGAACTAAATCAGTATTTGTATTTCACAGTGGTGTTGTTTAGAAGTTTTCCTTGACTCCTTAGTCTGGTCACTTAAGGCCTAAGTCTCCATTTCAGATACTACACACACCCTAGGAAAGAGATTTCCTTAAGCATAGAATCAGAGTTAAAAGAGACTTAAAGATAGCTAGTCCAAAATCTTGCCTGATGGAATTCCTTCTACAACATCCCTAACAAGTGGTCATAGAGGCTCAGAGAAACTCAGAATTGTAAGGGACCTCTGGGGTCATCTAGTACAATCTATACATGAACAAAACCTCTCCACACAAATATGCTGTTCCCAATAGATGGTCATCCAGTCTCCACTTTAAGGCCTCCAGTGAGAGAATCCACCACCTTCCCAGGCCAGCCCATTTCACTTTTGGATGGTTCTAATTGTGAGGAAGGAAAGAGGCAGGTGGCTCAGTGGATAGAGTCTCAGCTGGGCCTGGAGTCAGGAAGACCTGAGTTCAAATGTGGCCTCAGACATCACTAGCTGTGTGATGCTAGGCAAGTCACTTAACCTCTGCTCACTGGAAAAGGAAATGGCAGACCAGTCCAGTTTCTGCCAAGAAAACCCCATACGGGGTCATGAAGAGTTGGACACAACTGAACAATGAAAATTGTTACAAAATTCGTCCTTTTTGCAAATCCGAAACTGCTGCTTAAACTTCCTAGTTCTTCCCTCTGGGTCTAAGCAAAACAAGTCTAATCCCTGTTTTCTACATGCCACCCATTCGATGAGATTATAGTCCACTAAACCCCATAGATCTTACTATAGGTTCTCCCATCCTATACCTGAACACCTCTAGTAACAGAGAATTCATTTACCACACAAAGTAGCTTATTCTGTGCTACTTCACAACTGTCTGCTCTCTAGTACGTTGCCAAAAGCTTCACTAAAGTCCAAAAACAGTTCGCTCAAACACTAGACCCCAAGTCCTTTCAAGAAGATGCACTTTCCCTCTTGCCTCCAGCTTCAGAGACCAAAATCAAATTAAACAAATACAATGCTACTCTTCTGTTTCCAGAATCCAAATCCACTTAGCAACTTTAGTTTCCAAACCTCTGCTCCATGAAGACATGTAAAGAACAAATCTAGAGAAGTCAGTTCAGAAGTGATATTCAAAATTATGTAACCCAGTGGCTACATTTGCAACATTAACTAAAAGAAATGCAGCATTACTACACACAGACATGTAATAACTATGGTATATTCTAATGAAATTAGAGGTCTTAAGTGTCCTAATGCAACCCAAGAGATTTGATCTGAAGAACACCAGCCTAGGGATGGGGGGTACTTTGGAAGAATGGGAGTTCAGGACCCAAAGAAAGAGAAAAGTTGGTGATAACTGAAAAGATGCTTGTGAAATAGGTCAAGAAAAATGTACTGCTAAAATAGCCCTTTGGTCTAACTGTTTAGCCTGATGGCGAATATACTGAAGAGAGTAAGGTATGAGAGCTGTCTTCAAATATATGAAGGGCTATCGTGTAGAAGAATTAAAATGGCAGAGAACCAGGACAACCAGGTGAAAGTATGGGACTCAATTTTGGTTCAATATAAGGAGGAACTTCCTAATAACCAAAGCTGTTTAAAATTAGAATGGATGTTTAGCCATTGTTATTTCTTCTTTCCACATCAGCATTTTTAATTCTCCCCATTAGGAGAAAAAGAAATTTCTGGTAAAGGAGCCATTCTTGCACTGGATGGACTAATAAAGCCTCATATTTACTTTTTTTCTTAAAAGTTTTACTGCACAGTACTGATTATGCTTTGCAGGTTCATAGGCTCACAGATTTAGAGCTAAAAGGAACTAAAGATGTCAATTAGTCCAAATCTACTTTACAGTTAAAGAAAAAAGACCTTTAGGTTGTGAGCCAAGATTCTCTTTTGGGATGAAAGGTGCAGAGCTAGGACTTGAACTGGAGTCCTTTGGATTCCAAACCTGGTGTTCTTAGCACTGTGCCATGCAAGACTTAAAGGTTCCATTCTAGGAATCACAGAAAATGCTGCAAGAGTAGGGCAAGTTACTTGGGAAAGCAAAGCACTTAATCCATGCATATTGGAAAAGGAAACACCCCACAGACAATGAGCTTTGGGCTATTTTCCTACTGCCAAGAAATTATTCTTTTCAGCAACAGTGGTGGCAAAGCCAAATAAGTGACTTCAGGGGACCAGAAGTGAATAACTAACTCTGTCCAACTCCCAGGAAGGCATCTAATATAGGTACAATAAGCTGTACCTGGGTAGGGCAGTCACATCACATTACTCACAGATTTTTATCACTACTCTAAACAAGAAAAGCTAGGTGATGGACATTACTCTTTAGGCATCAGCTATTTCAGATAAATGAGGTCAAAATCTCAAGCCTGAATTGGCACACCTATGCTTCCAAGGGATCATTTAAACTACCTGCCAGGAAAACAGAAGGAAAAGAAATTATTTGAACCTCCCAGGAAAAGGAACTGAAATCTCACCTTGGTGGAAGAGGGTCCATTCGACCTTGAAGCTCAAAGGGCTAAGGGACACTTCTTTGAGGTCAGATCTCTTTTTGAGACTCACATGATATAAAAATAACAATGACTGGTGACTAATCCTTCAGCTACCTCTGGGGCACTGAGGCAGGGGACAGATCCATTTGATGGAGCAATCGGAACATTTGTGAGGTTTTCCAGGAAGAGATGAAAGGCTACTTGCAATCTGGGTCACATGACCCCTGCTCTCAGTGCTTCCTCAATGTTGTTAATTTTAAGGGTCAAGAAAACTCCACTGAATTTCAAGTCTGGGCTCCTTGGGTTAAGCTTTAATAAGCCATTAAATAAAACAAATAGTAAGGCCAAATTCCAGCCAAGTCACTTCTCTCCCAAAGCACTATATTTAAAAGGTAAATGCCTGAGTTTTATTCTCTTTACAGTGAAGTTAACCTATCTGGTTTGAGTTACCAGCTTAGGAATGTGCTAATTTTAGCGTCTCCCTTTCCTCTGCCAATACACTTGCCCGAGTTTCCCAGGAGGTTTCCTCACCCTGTTCCCTGGCAGCAGTGAGAAATAATAGCCAAATATCCACTTTCCAAGTGACTGGCCACTATCTTCTAGCTAGAAAAGTCCCAAGGTAAGACTCAGATTCTACCTAAGCTAAACTACCAACCAGGCCCAATATCAACACAAAACTCCAAAACTCTTCTCTCCCTTCAGACCTTCCTAAAAAGGAAAGTGAGTTGTCAAAAGGTAAGATCAACTAACCATAGAACTGTTCCTTTCTTTATGTTGGAGGGCTAAGGCTTCAACACAGGTATTTTTCTCTGTAAAGGACATACTTACCTAAAGCCAAAGTTTCTGGTAATTTGAAACCTGAGACAAGTAGGACAAAAACTCTGCACTCAAGAGGTAAAGAGTTTCATAGATTTAGAATTGGAAGGGACTTCAGAGGTCACCTAGTGCACTCCCTCTCATTTTACACATGAGGAAATGGACTGGCAAAGTTGCGAAGTGACCGGCTTAAGGTCACACCCACGTGTGATCCAGGACTTGTAAAGAGTTCCTCTGCCTCCAGACACAATATACCGCGGAGCCCAGGCTTCAAAGGGTTTTGATGAGGAAGCAGCTTCGGCTTAGGAAAGCTTATAACTAGCAGTAAAAGAGAAGGTCACACAGCCAACAGTGTTAACATGACCTTGGGCGTACCCTTTTCTCTGTACCTCAATTTGTTCACCTGCAGAATGGGTGGAATCCCCATCCAGCTTCATTCTAGATGATCGATGACCTCACTGCCCTGCCTAAATTGTACAGAAACGTTCTGCCTAACCCAAGTCCTTCACGGTGATGTGAGGAGAGGAGGGGAAGCCCAAGCATGTGGTGGCCCCAAGAATAAGAGCCTCCAGCCCTTCCGTGAAGTGGGAGCCAACGGCTGACGGTAGCATCTTCCCCGCTGCCGGCAGCACGCCGGGCTTCCGGGCGTCAGCCTGGCAATTACAAAGCTACTTCTTCCCCCACCCCAGGACCCCCAGATGCAGGCGAGGCTCCGGCCCACGCACGCACGCGTCACGGGACCCCCACCCAGCGCCGCAGCAGAGACGCCAGTTCCGCCCCGGGGCCCGCGTCCGGGCCGCCCGAGGGTGGCCGGCTCCACACAGCCCGCAGACGCAGGGGATCAGCCGATCGCACATGGCCCGGGGACGCCCTGGCCCGGCTTGGCTTCCAGCCGAGGACGCGGCCCCTTTAAGGCGTGAGGACGGCGGGAGGGCGCAGAGCACGGAGGTTCGGGGGCGCGCGCGGGCCTGGCAGCCGCCTCCACCCGAGCCGGAGACAGCGCGCTCCGCCTCAGTCACTCACCTTGGCCCCAAGGAGCCGGGCAGCCGCAGTGAGTAAGGCCATGGCGGACAGCCTGGGGAGCCGCTGGGTAGGGAGAGAGGAGGGGACCCACGGCAGGGACCGGACCCGCGGCTACGCTAGAGGCCGCGCCGAGGAGCGGACAAGGTTGAAAGAAGGCGGCTGAGGGAAAGCGGAGACAAACCGGCGGCGGCGGCGCCCTGCCCGGGGTCCTCACCGAAGCCCCGCCTACTCCCAGGGACTCATTAGCATGGCCCCACCTCCCCAAGGCGGGGACCACCCCTCGCAGTGCATTGGCGAGGCGGGGAGGGTGGGGCGGAGCCTGTGCGGCGGATGGGGAGGCTGGAGGAAGCATTGGATTGGCGGAGTTGTAGGGTAGTGACAGGAGGGGAAGAGCGTGTAGGTGTCTACGTTTGTGCCTGAGAACTTGGGTATGGGCTCTCGCCTGGGGACCCAACTAGGACGGGAGATGAGGACTTAGAAGAAGTCTGTAGATAAAAAGACCCCAGACCCGGATCATCCTATGATGCCATCAGACAGCATTGATCACAGGCCTGCCCCTCCCTCTCCTGGAAGATTCTCTTTTGAGAATGTCATTGGCTAATGACATCACCCCTCAGATAACCTTAGTGAGGTCACTGGAAAAGTCATCTTGCAGCTTGATGACATCACCAAGAGACCAGCCCTGCTTGTCTAGGATTCTGACAGTAAGCTGTCAGTTCAGAGCTTGGTGCCATGGACCCAGGGGCTCTAAGGATGATCTTCACACACAACGCCCTGCCCCATATATATGTATGCATGTGTACATATATACACATACATACTTAAGTGTGTGTGCTTGTACGTAAAACAGGCCTGGACACACAGACCTGGACCCCAAAGTGTCCTCTTGCCCGGGCAGCGTTCTTAGAGAACACATCCCACAGACCACTCACAACTCATCAGGCCAGGAGTGCAAGGGCTGAAACCTGCCCCTCTTACACAGGCTTCCTTTTAATCACATCTTTTTGCAGCTCACTTTCTTCCCCCAGAACCTCTGGACTCTTCTTTATTTGGCTTCCATCTGTGATATGCCCTTTTCATCCTGTTCTTTTCACAGGTTGATGAATGATTTAAAACCAAGATCAGCTCTTCTTCTAAAACACAGTTCAACTGCAAAGACTATCTGACCCTCTCACATTTTCATTGGTTTAGCTGAGGTTGATTGGAACATCTTTTCTTAGCACCAAACTGTAAAAAGACCGAGGAATGTGACTGTCTGGGACTTAACTTGATTTGGGTAGCACTTGGCTCTCAGACAGTGGATCTTAGAAATAAAACTAAGGATCTCTGGTTCCCAGGTACCTCACTCACCCAGCCGCACACTTCTCTACCCATTGCTAAATTGTGGAATGGACACAGGGAAGGTACCCATAGTGTTCCAGGTTCCCTTTAGTTTGGCTTTAGGACCAGATGATGCCGAGCTTCCAGTGAAAGAGGTATCCCTCCAAAGAGAAGGGAGGTGAACTCAGCTGCCTCCTCGGCATGATCAAAGCAATAGGGGTCAATATTTACTCCCAATTTGTAGTGTCCTAGAGGATTTGCTCATAGCTCTAGCTCACAATCTGACCTGAATACATTCTCTCTGGTTAATCATCCACAGAGTCAACAATCCTCAAGGCAGGGCTTCTTCAGTGCCCCCAAGAGGGAGATTACACCCTCAGAGTGGGATGACACAGAGGGTAACTATAGGGCATACAGAGACAAGACATATTTGGTGGGCTTTAAGAGGTAAAGAAAGCTGCATGATTTATTCTTTGATACTTTTGCATAGTGTTGAATGAGGATTTCTTAGGAGCTAAAAGTGATCTGTTAAGAGTCGACATAACTAACTCCATTTTGTTCTATAATTGTTATTTTTTGTTATAAGTCATCACAGCAAAATGTCTCTTTCCTTTGTTGAAAGTGGATTTATAGAATAACATAAGTGACTCAATTTTGTCCTCTATTTCACATTTTTCCTTTTTTTTCTGCTGATACCTCTTTTTTAAATTAATTTATTTTGATTTATCAACAATCACTTCCATAAGCTTTTGAGTTTTAAATTTTTCTCCACTTCCTTCCCCACCTCCCTCCCCAAGATGGCACACAATCTGATATGGGCTGTACATATACATTTTTTTTTCTAATTTTTTTTTTTAAGACAGTTGGGGTTAAGTGACTTGCCAAGGCTCACGCAGCTAGTAAGTGTCAAGTGTTTAGTCTGAGGCCGGATTTCAACTCAGGTCCTCCCGACTTCAGGGCTGGTGCTCTATCCACTGCGCCACCTAGCTGCCCCCATATACATTCTTATTAAACATATTTTCACATTAGTGATGTTGTAAGGAAGAATTAGAACCAATAAGATGAACCACCAGAAAGAGAAAACAAAACAAAACAGAAGAAAAAAGTAGCAAATAGTATGCTTCAATCTGCATTCAAACTCCATAGTTCTTTCTTTGGATGTGGACAGCATTTTCCATCATGAGACTTTTGGAGATGTTTTAGATCTTTGTATTGCTGAGAAGGGCTACGTCTATCAATGTTAGTCATCGCACAAAAGGACTGTTACTGTGTACAACGTTATCTTGGTTCTGCTCACTTCACTCAGCATCAGTCCATACAAGTCTTTCCAGGTTTTTCTGAAGTCTGCCTGCTCATCATTTCTTTTTTTTTTTAATTAATTTATTTTGATTTAGCAGCAATCACTTCCATAAGCTCTTGAGTTTTAAATTTTTCTCCTCCTCCCTCTCCATCTCCCACCCCAAGATGGCATGAAATCTGATATGGGCTATAGATATACATTCCTATTAAACATATTTTCACATTAGTGATGTTGTAAGGAAGAATTAGAACCAATAGGAGGAAACAAAACACAACAGGAGAAAAAAAATAGCAAATGATATGCTTCGATCTGCATTCAAACTCTATAGTTCTTTCTTTGGATGTGGATAGCATCCATCATGAGGCCTTTGGAGATGTCTTAGATCCTAGTATTGCAGGGAAGGGTTAAGGCTATCAATATTAGTACCTAACTGATTATGTTATTCCCTTCTTGAGCCAAATCTGATGAGAGTAAGGTTCAAATTATGCTCATCTCCCTCCCTTCTTTCCCTCTGCTGTAATAGGTTTTTGTGTCTGTTCCTGTAATGTAATTTACCCTTGTTTTCTTCCTTTCCTTTTCTCTCAGTACATTTTCTCATTTAGATCCGATTAATCCATTTAACCCACTTGATTAGATTTTTTTTTATCATTACATCAAAGTCAACTTATACCCACCTCCTTTATGTATACTCCTTTGTGTACTAACAATATTATTCTCAAGGGTTACAAGTGTCATCTTCCCTTAAAGGGATGTAAACAGTTTGCCCTTATTAGTAACATGTTGTTTCTTTCTGTCCTGTTTACCTTTTTGTGTCTTTCTTGAGTCTTGTATTTGAAGATCAAATTTTCTGTTGCACTCTGGTCTTTTTATCAGGAAGGTTTGGAAGTCCCCTATTTCATTGCATATCCATCTCCTCCCCTGAAAGATCATGCTCATTTTCGCTGGGTCTGATACCTCTTTTGACTATACTATCTCCTTCAATACCTCCCTTCCCCACAATGACTTTAAGACTACAAAAGAAAACTCAGAGGACCTCAACAGTTCCAAGTGCTCCCTTTTCTTTATCCTGTCTAATAAACCACTAGGCCTTTAACAATTATTAATTATTAATTAAATTAATTAATGATTAAATGCTTCTGGACTGATTGATAAAGAAGGTAGTTTTCTTGTGTGTGGTGTGAATGGTTGTCCTAACAAGGACACATTCCTTCCTTTTTTGTTTTAATTAATACTTTTTCCCTGCTTTGTAGCAAGTACATCTTTCTGGCTTAACTGGCTTTGGAGAGGAGGACATATGAGTGTGTGTGAACAAATCAACTGAAGTTTATTTGTCCATCTGTAACCTGTGCTGGCTTATCTGGGTAGTAACTAGTAAGGACGCTGAAAATCATGGTGACCACTGGCTTAGATTCTTAAAGACTTTCATCTCCAAAGACATTCCAGCATACACATGAAAGTGAATACAAATTCTAGAACTTCTAGAGTTGCAGTCCAGCACCTTTATGTTTTAAATTGAGAAAATATAGAAACAGCTTAGTGTTTTGCGTATTTTGGTTCCTGAATTTTGGTTCCTCATTGTTTGTCTCTTTTATCTCTTGTGACTGAGCAAACTTAATGTTTCAAAGGGAGGGCTTCCTCTTTTTCTGAATAAATACCTGAACTAGGAGTAGGATTTTTTTTTCCAAACGTGGTACCCTTTCACCTTATTTTCTGCAGGCAAATAAGCAAGACATTTGTCTATCTAATTGTCAATCTGTCATTTGTGATCACTGTATTGTCTCACACCCTTCCTTTCTAAATTTTCCATTCCATTTCTAAGCTGATATTAGCAAATTCCATATCATTAATGAAATCAAACGGATGCAAGCCTCGATTCCAACTTGAGTATTCAGTCTTCATTTTGAGATCCTCCGAATTCTCTTGGCAAATAATGACATAATTCTGACATAAACAAAGTGGTCAGTGGTTATTGTCAGACCCAGTTCCAGAATAATGTTGGCAAATTGGGAAAAAAAAAATCCTAAGCAGGATTGGTCTTTCTTTCAGTACTTGTTGAGCTCTGTCAATCTAAATGGCCGACAATAGAGGCCATTATATGATACCTTTTACAAATTCTAAAGATTAAAAGAGAGTCAGTTCTGATGCTAAGCTCTCCTTTACAACAAACTGTGACTTCTACTGACCGTTTGATTAAACTTTCAGTGGGAGACAAGTGTTATGTTCAGTAGAAAAAGTGGAAACTTTTTTCTGTTGAATATTTCCAAGCTTTCAAAAGATGTAGTCTCAGCTTTCTGTTTTTAATTCTGGCTACATAGGAAATGCTAAGAGAGAGACAAATAAGAAAGAGGTAAATCCTTTCCCCCTTTGCAGAAATTTTTAGCATTGCAAACTAATTAGATACTAGATATATGAACTGAAAGGAAATCTATTCCCCAAAGTGAGATTTGAATGTTTTTATAAATGGTGAAATACGAGTCTTCTTGTACAAAATGACCAATATGGAAATGTTTTACACGATCACACGTGTATAATCTATTTTGGATTGCTTACCATGTCAGAGAGGATGGAGGAGAGGAAAGGATAGAATCTGGAACTCAAAACTTTAAAAAAAATGTTTAAAAATTGTTTTAACATATAATGGGGGAAAATAAAATATTATTTTTTTAAAAATGCTGAAATATCCTAGTGAGTTTTAAGGGTTACAGCCCCTTCAGACTTAACTTTGTGAAAATTTCCCTAGTGCAACTATTAACTCTTCTCTCCAGCTTGGAAAGAGATTTTTTAAATCAGAAAGCAAATAACTTGGAAATAAGTAAAATTTTATTTTAGGAGAATGTTTTTACCTTGTCAGCTTGTTTTTTCTGTGAATGATTTAACAGAACATAATTGTCTAGATGAATTGGAAGCAAAGTCAACTAAAGGAATTGGAATAGACTATGCATTTGCAAGCCCTTAAGTAATCAAATTGGAAAAGTTTTACCTGACAAGATAAGGGTACACCTTGAAAGTTTCTATTTTGATCTGAGAAAGAGTAAAAGTTTTTGCAATAAATCAGTTGAATAAGAAAATTAGTTCTGAAGTTGACTTGAGATATTATTGGGAAATAAAGATGTGAGAGATAGAGAAAGTAAATGTGAAGGAAGATATAGTGTTGAATCAGTCTGGAGAGAGGTGCATCTTGGAAGTCTGCCCGCCTTTAATCAAAGTCCATAGGAAGAAAGGGGGACAAAAAAACAACTTTTGTACTAACATAATGTGAACATGAAGCTCATTAAGAGCTAATATGAACTTAGTAATGGAAGGGTGAGAAGTAGAGCTAGCTCTAGATTGAGGGGAATGGACTACCAAGTTAATTCCCAAATGCTTGCTCAAATATAATAAAAAAACCTTAGGTAAGGGTCCCCAGTTGGTCTTCTTAACCTTGCAGGGACTTACTTGTTCAGGGAGGGAGGGCTTGGCTGAATTGGTCAGAGGCTGCACGATGGTGCCACCCAGTGGCTGTGAAGCTACAGTTCGATGAGGATGCTGTGAAAATGTTATCTGGACTGTTCCTTTCCCCACAGTCATATGTAATCAGTAATCAGGCATATGAGGGAGTGTAAGCGTTGGGGAAAGTAATGCCAAGTGTACCTATGGAGTTATTACTGAGCTCTCGAGCCATACCTCCTACTCCTCCCCTTAGGAGCTGGAGCTGGACAGGATTTCAGAGGACATCTAGTCCAAGCCCATTTTACAGATGAGGCATCTGGGGGGTGGGGTGGGTGGGGGTGAAATGACTTGCCCAAAGTCACACAGGCAGTAAACATCTAAGATGGGATGTAAACTCAGGCTCTTTGACTCCAGGACCAGGGCTCAGCCTGGGCTCATTCCTCTGTACCAAACATGCCCTTTGCTTTTTCCTTCATGACTTCCCTTTTCTCCCTGCCTTTCCTCTCCTCCTGTTGAAAAGTTATCCATATTTCATTGCTCAACTCAAATGCTGCCTTCTCCCTGATCCCCTAAGCCAGAAATAATCACCTATTCCTCTGCACTATAACAATTTGTTTGACTTCTTACAGCTCTAAACAGAATCTCAGATTTGGATGGTACTTTGCAATTTCCTTGATAAGTGGTTATCCAAACTGAACTTGAGTTTTGATCGGGACAGAGTACATATCACTTCCTTTGTTCGGTGCAGCATTATACCTCTCAATGCAGCAGTCATGGCATTAACATTTTTGGTTGCCATGTTGGAACTTTGACTCATAGTGGACTGCTCAGACCTTTTATTTTTAATGGGATAAATTTGTAACTTTCTTTTTATTGATAAATTGCAATTATATTCCATTGTAAAATAAGGAAACTGCAGGAAGTTTTAAAAAAGTAAATACAAATGAACAAAAATACTTTGCTTTTGAAAAAAATGTTTCAATTCCATAGCCCTCTTGTGATTTTACAAGATCCTTGTACAATAAAAGAATATTCTCCTCCTCTTCTGTCCTTGGTCTCCCAATACGGTTCCAATCCTCTTTAGATCAACTACACCTAGCTTAAAACAAGGAACAGCTAGGTGATGTAGTGAATAGAGTACCGGACATGGAGTCATCTTCATAAGTTCAAATATGGCCTCAGACACTTACTAGCAGTGTGACCCTGAGCAAGTCACTAAACCCTGCTTGCCTCAGTTTCCTTATCTGTAAAAGAGTTGGAGAAGGAAATGGCAAACCACTCTAGTATCTTTGCCAAGAAAGCCCCAAATGGGGTCATGATGAGCAGGACACAACTGAATAACAATAACGAAAGCTTAAAACAAGCAGCCATTTGCCAGTACACAAGACTTATCATTAATGGGACTAGTAAATAGATTAATAATAAAAAATGGGACTAGTTACTTATTTTGTGTACATTTGCAAGTACTAGTTAGGTATAGTCACTATGCATTTCCTTAACTGTCAGAAAATGTTTCACTTTAAGTATTAAAAATAAAATACTTTTAGGGAAAGAAATTTCTGGTCTCCTAGCTCAATTCAGACTTCCTTCAATGATGTGTACCTATAGCACCATAAAATTGTTTTCAGGAAATGTTCAATGAATATTGTGTAGAGGGGAAAAAATAAAATAATGTAAATTTAAATTTACTGCAGAGCTCATATACTACCCTTCATTCCTTTTATTTAAAAAAAAAATAGAAATGTCCATTTAAATTGGGCTTAGTGCAGACCAAATAACTGATCCTACATGTAGCACATCTGCTGTTGCTTATGATGTAATCTCTTAGCTCTGGACTAGAGATTTGAAAGTATACAGAGATAACATATTATTTGTCAAGATCACATACCACAAATACTTGAGTCTTCCAGCTGCCCTTAGAGACCCTGAGCATTTTTTACCATGTGCCAAACTTCTGTGGCAACCAGTAAAGATAAGGGAAGTAAGGTATAGTCCTGTGGCTTATACTATTCATCCCTTTCTAATTTGTAGATTTCTAAAACATATTCTGTTCTAGTAGTTGAGTTCCTCCCATGCAAACTATTATTTTTTGCTCCTTAAAGTTTGTAGGAATTATTACATTCAAAGTATATAAACCCTTATACTTTTAAGAGAAATCAGTCAGAACTCATGTCTTGGCTACTTCAATCCCAGGAATTGACTGCCAAGGCAGAAATCCAAATCTTTAAGAAGTGTTGTCTAGGATTCCTAGAAGATGGTGGAGTAGGTCTGAAAATTCCAGGCTCTCCAAATGTTTTTCAACAAACAAGCTAATATCTCTAAGTGTATGTAGAGAGGCAAGTAAACAAAAGTAGGGGCAAAGGAGTAGCCTTCCTAAGCCAATGTGAGAAGACCTCAGGAAAGACTTGATCTCTTGGGGCAGAGGTTTAGCCCAATTGAAGTGCAGACACCTCCAGGCCAGCTCTGCAGAATCACCATTCTGTAAGCCCTGAGGGCAGCTGGATTGGCTAGCTGCCTCACCTCACCGGCAGTGTGGGGGTCAGACGGCTGAGCAGGGGAAGATTGAAGGACCTTTGGCTGTTGCTGGAGACCAGGCACTGTTGTGCTGACCAGACTCAGTCCCAGGCTGCACTGCAGGTGAGAAGAAGCAAGCACACACCAGCCGGGTGTGGTAGCATAGGGGCAGGGACCCTGCTGGCTATGGGCACTCAAAGGAGAGAAGAGGCCCTGGACCGAGGGGAGAGCTGAATTTTGCAGCCACAAGAGGGATCACAGGGAACAAGAGCATTTGGGGGACAGCATGACTGGGGGCCCTAGCCATGACTAGGTGGAGAGGAGTACCTGAGGTTAGGCCCTGGGACAGAACTCAGAAAAGTGAGAAGGACCTGAGGCCTGGGGCACCATTCCCCATACCTTAGGACTAGAACCTGATTACAGTAATAAGCTGCTAAAAAATAAAACAA
The DNA here is from genome assembly GCF_900497805.2 of Vombatus ursinus. Lineage (NCBI taxonomy): Eukaryota > Metazoa > Chordata > Mammalia > Diprotodontia > Vombatidae > Vombatus > Vombatus ursinus. Next base: position 4,002,656 of record NW_020950547.1, on the reverse strand, counting down.
AATAAAAATGAATAAGCAAAGAAGAAAGAACCTTAGATACAACTACTATGGGGATAGAGATGAACTGGGTTCATATTCAGAAGAAGAAAGTGAAGTTAAAAAAGCCACTACTGTTGAGGTTTAGGGGTGCTGGGACCCCAAAATCTCAACACCCAGGTCCTGCCCGAAAGAATTCGACCCACGCGTTCTTTCAGCGAAAGACAAGGTTTATTAGAACATCCGTCATAGTGGGCAGACTTTTAAGGAATCTGGACATTAGTGGGCTATTGGCTAGGTTTTAAGAATCTGAGCACCTTAATGGAGACAAGATGGACTTATATATAGAAAGACTGTGGGAGGGATCTAGGAGTGGCTAAGTAGTCTATAGGAACTGTGAGGTAATAGAATACCAGGGCCCTGGACCACTTTGGCCAAGGGAGAATGAAGCCTAGCTAGGATTAAGGGTGGGAAGTAACCAGAGACCCTAGGGAGGTAAGACAATAGAGGGTTTGGCTAGGGTAAGAGTAACAGAGAATTAGGAGATTGGGTGTGGCCACAATGAAAGGCCAGTTGATGGAATTATAGCCTCAGGGGAATGCTGGAGATTTGGCCCCTTGGGGAAGTCCAGGGTTTTTTCTTTTTAGGGTCTAGATCCCAACCTCATCTTGTAAGATAAACACTAAAGACCAATTATAAGAGACTCAATAAGGTCAAACTGTTTACTATGTGAAAATGTTATCAGTGTTCTTAAGAATCATTATTAATGAGGTAGTTTGGAGGAAAGGTTGGGGCACAGCTGAGTATGATGGGATAATTCTAAAAAACAAAATTGGGTAGGAAAAGGTAGAAAGAAAAAAGCAGTAATTATGAAGAGATTTACCTTTGCCCCTTTTCGACAAAAGGAATTTGACTCCTTGTTTACAGTTCCCAGAAAAACCTTAAAACTTTTAGATTCCTTGTAGACTCACTTTATCTCTCTCAATTTGAAAGCTTATTCAAATGCATCTTTCTTCTCTGGCCCTGAAAAGAACCTGGCTTCAGTTTGTTTGCCGATCCCAGGAAAACCTTACAGTTTCAGAAACTGCTTTTATTTCCGTTTGAAAGCAAACTCCCGCTTCCTGTTGCCTTCATTATCTATTCTTATTGTCTGTTCAAATCCCTCAGATGTTCCAAACGGGAACTCCCACCTGGGCCCTTTTTCTTTATCACCTCCCCCCTTCCTCTGGCCACCCTTAGTCCTAGCTAGGCGCCATGCATCCCAGACCCAGGAGTTCTGTTCACCCCAGCTTACTAGCCATTCCCATCCACATCTCCCTAGGCCCTGCCTCCCATCTCTCCAAACTGCTTGGCCACTCCTAGACCCCTCCCCCAGTCTTTCTGTACCTAAGTTTCACCCCAGCCCCCATTCAGACGCTGGGAATTTCTCATGCCCCTAGAGGCTGAGACCCCCATACCCGCTCCTTACCAGCGTCACCTGGCCTGCCACCTTAGCCCCCAGCCCCCACTCAGACGCTGAGCTTTCTTCATGCTGAGGCTGCCTCACTGCTCGCCTGGCCTGACCACCTTAGCCCCATTTAGATCACTGATGTTTGGGTTCCTTGGGAGTCTGGCCTATATGCTTCATTTTTAATAAACTTTTTCTCTGGCTGGAAGAAGATCTGGGTTGAATTCATTCAGGCAGATCCGCACTGTGATCTGGGCTTTTTCCCGCTATCTTGGGGTGCCTCTGTGCATCTTGGAGCATCCCAAAACCACCCTCCTCTTCAATTATCTCATACAAATGAGGCATGAAAGAGAGAACTGATACAGAGGAAGCAGGTGGGGATGCAGGGCTAGTAGTGCTGGAACCTTACTCTCATTAGGGATGGGGTAAAGAGGGAACCACATATACGTCTAAAAAGGTATAAAAGTCTTCTAAATTTATAAAGAAATAAGAGTGTGAGGAAACAGGATAAGGGTTGGGTAGAATGAGGAACATGGAGGAGGCTAAGGAAGGGATACTTTAAAATGGTATGATAAGGGAGGTAGTGTAGAGGCAAACTAGAGTGTAAGGAGGGACAGAGTAGAAAGAGGCTGAGAAGGATAATAGTGAGGAAAAATAGGATGGAGGGAAATACACAAATAGTAATTACAACTTTAAATGTGAATGGGATGAATTCTGAATAAAACTGAAATGGATAGCAGAATGGATTAAAAACCAGAATCCAACAATATATTGGAGGGCAAGGGCAAGGAGATAGGATAGGAAAAGTTCTTTTAGAAGGGTGTGTAGATTAAGAATTAGGAGAGTAAAGGAGAGGATAAGGAGAGGGACTTTTAGAGGGGTAGGTGGATTGATGGCACCTGACGGCAACTGACGGCAAGGTAGTGGGTAAAAGTAAATTAGATGTCTAAGAAGGGATTGGGTAAATAGGGCGAGGGTAGTGAAGAAAAATAGGATGAAGGAAGATATACAAGTAATTATGTTTTTGTTTTTTTCTAATTTTTTTACTTTATTAATTTATTTTGATTTATCAACAATCACTTCCATAAACTTTTGAGTTTTAAATTTTTCTCCCCCTCCCTCCCCAAGATGGCACGCAATCTAATATAGGCTTTACATATACATTCCTATTAAACATATTTTCACATTAGTGATGTTGTAAGGAAGAATTAGAACCAATAGGAGGAACCTCCAGAAAGAGGAAACAAAACACAACAGAAGAAAAAAGTAGCAAATAGTATGCTTCAATCTGCATTCAAACTGTGTAGTTCTTTCTTTGGACATGGATAGCGTTTTCCATCATAAGGCCTTTGGAGATGTCTTAGATCCTTGCATTGCTGAGAAGCATTAAGTCTATCAATATCTATCAATATTAGGTGTTGAAAACGTGGCTGTTACTGTGTACAATGTTCTCCTGGTTCTGCTCACTTCACTCAGCATCAGACCATATGAGTCTTTCCAAGTTTTTCTGAAGTCTGCCTGCTCATGATTTCTTTTAGCACAATAGTATTCCATTACATTCATATACCACAACTTGTTCAGCCGTTCCCCAATTGATGGGCATCCTCTCAATTTCCAATTCTTTGCCACTACAAAAAAGCTGCTGTAAATATTTTTGTACATATGGGTCCTTTTCCCATTTGTATAATCTCTTTGGGATACAGCCCTGGAAGTGCTATTGTTGGGTCAAAGGGTATGCACATTTTTATAGCCCTCTGGGCATAGTTCCAAATTGCTCTCCAAAATGGTTGGATCATTTCACAACTTCTCCAACAATGCATTAGTGTTACACTTTTTCCACATCTTCTCCAACATTTATCATTTTCCTGTTTTGTCATGTTGGCCAATCTGATAGGTGTGATGTGGTACCTCAGAGTTGTTTTGATTTGCATTTCTCTAATCAAGTGATTCAGAGCATTTTTTCATATGACTATAGATGGCATTAATTTCTTCATCAGAGAACTGCCTGTTCATATCCTTTGACCATTTATCAATTGGGGAATGACTTGTATTCTTATAAATTTGACTTAATTCTCTATATATTTTAGAAATGAGGCCCTTATCAGAGACAGTGGTTGTAAAAATTCTTTCCCAATTTTCTACTTTCCTTCTAATCTTGGTTGCATTGGCTTTGTGGAAAAACTTTTCAATTTAATGTAATCAAAGTTATCCATTTTGCATTTCATAATGTTCTCTATCTCCTGTTTGGTCATGAATTCTTCCATTCTCTATAAATCTGATTAGGTAAACTATTCCTTGCTCTCCCATTTAGCTTACAGTATCAGTCTTTATATAAATCATGAACCCATTTTGACTTTATTTTGGTATATGGTGTGAGATTTTGGTCTATACCAAACTTCTGCCATATTCTTTTCCAGTTTTCCCAGCAGTTTTTTTCAAATAGTGAGTTCTTATCCACAGCAAGTAATTATAAACTTTGAATGTGAATGGGATCAATTTACCCATAAAACAGAAATGGATAGTAGAATGGAAGTTTAAAAACTGAATTCAACTATATGTTGTTCATAAGAAACACAATAAACAATGAGAGCTGTACACAGAGTTAAAATAAAGGGCTGGAATAGAATTTATTATGCTTCAGCTGATGTAAAAAATGCTGGGGTAGCAATCATGATCTCAGGCAAAGTTAAAGCTAGAATAGATTTAATTAAAAGAGATAAACAGGGAAACTACACTATATCTCATCATTATTATTCAACATTGTCTCAGACCATTTAAAATAACTGTAGACAGTATGAAATACTTGAGAGTATACCTCCCAAAACAGATCCAGGAACTACATAAACATAATTATAAAACACTCTATACAAATAAAGTCAGATTAAATAATTGGATATATATTAATTGTTCGTAGGTTGGCAAAGCTAATATAATAAAAATGACAATTTTATCTAACCTATTCAATGTCATCCTAATTAAATTACTAAAAAATTTATTTTACTGAGTTAGAAAAAATAATAACAAAAGAACAAAAGGTTGATTTCAAAGAAACTAATAAAAATGTAAAGGAAGGAGATTTAGAAATACCAGATCTTAAATTATATTATAAGGCAGTAAATATCAAAACTATCTGGTACTGGTTAAGAAATAAAAGGTATATCACTGAAACAGAGAAGACGTACAATACACAGTAGTAAAGGGCTATAATAACCTTGTGTTTAACCAATGTAAAGATTTAAGGTTTTGGGATAAGAATTCATTGTTTGGTAAAAGTTGTTAGGAAAGCTGGAAAGCAATCTGGCAGAAATTGAGCATAGACCAGTATCTTAAACCATATACCAAGATAAGGTTAAAATGTATACATAGATATAAAGGGAGATATAACAAGAAAATTAGAAGAACATGGAACATATTACCTGTCAGACTCATAGATAGGAGAATAACATATAAGGAAACAAAAGAGGGCATTGTGAGGTACAAAATGATAATTTTGAATTTAAAAATTCTTGTACAAATAAAACCAATATATCTAAGATTGGAAGGAAAGTAGAAAATTGGGAAAAAACTTTCATAGACAACCTCTCAGATAAAGGTCTCATTTCTGAAATATATAAAGAACTTTGTCAAATGTATAAGAATATATGAGTCATCCCCCAATTAACAAATTGTTGAGGGATATGAATAAGCAGTTTTTAAATGGAGAAATTAAAAGTATATATAGTCATATGAAAAAATGCTCAAAGTCATTATTGATTGGAGAAATGCAAATTGAAACAACTTTTTTTTTTGGTAGGCAATGGGGTTAAGTGACTTGCCCAAGGTCACACAGCTAGTAAGTGTCAAGTGTCTGAGGTCAGATTTGAACTCAGGTCCTCCTAACTTTAGGGCCGGTGCTGTATCTACTGTACCACCTAGCTGCCCCCAAATTGAAAGAACTTTGAGATATCATCTTACACCTATCAGATTGGCTAAAATGATAATGCCCTTCCTTCAGTTGCGGAATGGTTGAGCAGGTTATGGTGTGTGATTGTGATGTAATACTACTGTGATATGAGAAATGATGAGCTGGTTGATTTTAGAAAAATATGGAAAGACTTGCATCTATGAAGGAAGATGCTCTCCACCTCCAGAGAAAGAACTGACAAATAGAAATATGTAATATGGTCTTACAGATATGTATATCTGTGTATATGTAGAAATATGTATATAGATATATGTATATATATTTATGTTTAATTGTAGCCTTCTCTAGGGTGGTGTGGGGAAGGAGGGAGAAAAAAAAATAAAAAATGTCCAGCGAGGAACAAAAGAAAACTTAGAAGGAAGCACAGAAAAGCTGGGTAGCTTTGAAAACAATGTATAGCATTTATTATATAAGTTTTTAAAAAAAAAGTAAACAGTTTGAAATAGAAATTTATTGTTTTATATTGAATCCTCTCTTTATGTTCTGTTGTGTACATGGAAATTTTCCTTTTTTGTTCTTTTCTCATTTTGTATTTAAGTTTAAAATGAATTAAAAAAAAGAAATGCTGTTTAAACACTGATTGGGTTTTTAAAAAGACTTTAAAAACTTTTTATAGTGATACCTTTTTTTCATTTCCCCATTATTAAAAAGGTCATTTCACCAAAAAAAAAAAATATGTGGATTTGACTGTAATATACACCTTAAATGAAATTATTTCAGCTAAATTACAAGAAAAACATTTATCAAATTAGTAAAGCAATAATTTGATTGTAGGTAGTCCTCATGTGGCACATGTAAATTAATATATCTTCTGCAAACTGCTTCAGCATCTAACCTTTTCTTTTGTTTACAAAAGCCTCATCTTGTTAATTTGGAGAGAACATTAATAATTGAATTCCTCTGAGAGCCTGGCTTTTTACAGTCATCTCTACATCAAAGAAGGAAATGAATCAAATGTTAGGCTGTTTTTGAGAAATGTACAGGTAGTCATGATTCCAAACTTTTTACAAGCTCCAAGAATATGTCCTACCCACCGATTTGAGGAATACTTTAAAAAGACATTAAGCTGACATCATTCTACAAAAAAATTAGGGAGCAGAGGACTACTGCGATGAATGTGTTCTGGATTTTGTACCTTTTTCTTTTGGGGTATGAGCACAGAGGACTATTGCCCTGCTGCTACTAGCAATTTGTGAAGAACATTGTAAATGTCTTTGGTGGTGGTGGTGGTAGTAGTGGTGAGTGTCCATATGTGACTTCTGTATAATTGAGTTGGCCATTCAGTAAAACCATTCTGTCATCCTGCCGAGTTTTAGAAGTATCCGCAATAGCGCCACTCCTGTCATTTGGTTCAGTTAACATGCTCTCTACTGATAAAGGATAATCTCTACACTCTGAACTGGGCTCCTTTGCTCAGCATCACTCTCCTCCTCTACTGGGTCATTTCCAATAGTATGAAGTGAGGGACTCTCAGTACTTCTTTCTGCTACTCCATCATCTTGGCTACTGTTTACCAGATTTTAAGCAAACACAGAAAAGAAGCTATGGCAAGTCAAACACAAGATAAACACAAAAGAATGACACTATTCATAAAAATAGTACGAACACTAAAACTCGGAATGAGCTGAATGCTAAAAACAAAAAAGTATTTTTAGCTATTTCAGGGAAAATGAGAGGATCAAGGAAGGGAAGGATGCTCTTTGGGTAGATGGGATGATGATAATGAACAGGTGAATGAACACAGAATTACTCAACTTTAATTTTTTTTCTGTTTTGTCTGCCAAGGAGAAAGATCTTTGGATTGGAAGGGATAGAGCAAAGGTGGAGAACAGGATGTTGATATTCAAGATAAGTGAGAAGATTGTAAGAGAACACCCAGTTGACTTTGAGGACTGAGGATACTTGTGCCAAGGGGCAGCATTCCAGAGTAAGGAACAAGTTCAGAAACAAGCAACAGTGGCTTGAACTCCAGAAGCAGAGTAGTTTTAATTCAGTTTCCAGCCCAGCCTGAAGCCTAAAGAAGAGTAGCCAGGGAGGGAATCCCAGACCAAAGGGAATCCTGTTCTGTCACTTAATCAGTAGAATTTTCCAGCAGGCTGATAATAGCTAGGTCCAGTAGCAGTCTACTGAAAGTCCAAACAAGGTAAGCTGACAGGCCTATGACTCAGACCCAAACTCAGGTCAGGAATTTACAGAGCTCAGACCAAAGAAGCAGTGATCAGACTTTGCCCTGGATTAGATTATTTTGAGAACAAAGAAAGTTTACAGGTTCCCAGCCTGAACTGTCCCTGAGATCCTGGATAACACAATATTAGTATCCCAGAAAGCAACAGTGGGACCAGCCCAGATATCCCCCTTCTTCTCCCCCTACCCCACATACACCTCAAAGTGCTTGGAGCCTGGGCCTAACATAAAGTCCAAAGTCAGGAAGTAGGTTGAAGAATGAGCAACAAACAAAAGAAAAGAATCCCACCATAAAAAGCTATTATGATGACAATGACACTCGGGACACAGACCCAGAAAAAAAGAATGACTCCAAAAACATCTACAAAGCAAGCATCTATAAGCAAACACTCAAAGAAAAGCATAGCTTAGGCACAAATTCAACTAGAATTCCTGGAAGAGAAGAAGTTAACAGTTTTGAAAAAAAGTTTAAAATATGTTTATAAATGAAATGAGAGTGTGAAGGGGAAAAATATAAAATAAATGAATGCAATGGAAGAAAGAATGGGAAAGGGAATTAACAGCTTGTCACAAGAAGTACAAAACCTTGCTCAAGTAACAAATTCCCTGAAAATTAGAATGAACTAAATAGAAGCTAATGACTAAAAAAAAAATCCAAGAAATATTAAAAAACAAAGTCAAAAGAATGGAGTGAAAAAAAGAAGAAAATGTAAGATAACTGACCTGGAATAATAGATCAAGGAGAAAAAAATTTAAGAATCACTGGATTAACCCTTTGACTCAACCATACCAGTACTACACCCATATCCCAAAGAGGTCAAGGAAAAGAGAAAAGGATCTATATGTACAAAAATACTTATAGCAGCTTTTTTTGTGGTGGCAAAGAATTGGAAATTGAGGGGATGCCTATCAATTGGGGAATGGCTAAACGAATTGTTGTATACAATTATGATAGAATACACTTGTGCTATAAGAAATGATGAGGGGGCAGCTAGGTGGCGCAGTGGATGGAGCACCCGCCCTGAAGTCAGGAGGGCCTGAGTTCAAATCTGGCCTCAGATCAAACACTTGACACAGACTAGCTGTGTGACCTTGGGCAAGTCACTTAACCCCCGTTGCCTCACCAAAAAAAAAAGAAATGATGAGCAAGATGGTTTTAGAAAAATCTAGGAAGCCCTATGTGAATTGATGCAGAGTTAAGTGAGCAGAAACAGATCGTTATGCACAGTAACAGCAATATTATAATGATGATCAACTGTGAAAGACTTAGCTACCCTGATCAATACAATGATCCAAAATAATTCCAAAGGACTCTTGATGAAAGAAAAAATGTTTTCCACTCTGAGAGAACTGATGAACTCTGAGTACAAATTGAAGTTTAATTTTTCATTTTCTTTATTTTTCTTTTTTTTTGTGTGTGTGTGTGTGACTTGGCTAATATGGAAATACGTTTTGCATGATTTCACATGTATAATTGATATATTGCTTGTCTTCTCAATGGGTGGGGGAGGGACTGGGGAGAGGGAGAGAATTTGGAACTCAAGTTAAAAAAAAAAGAATGTTCAAAATAAATAAATTTAAATTTAAAAAAATCATTGGATTAACTGAAAGCTATGCTACCCCAAAAGAGCTTAGACATCGTATTTCAAGAAATCTCAAAAGAAAATCTCCCAGATCTCTTAGAACCAGAGAATAAAATAGAAATAGAAGGAATTCAGTGATCACCTCCTGAAAGAAACCCCAAAATGAAAACTTACCCAGCAAAACTGAGCATAATTGTACAGGTGGGAAAATGGACCTTTCATGAAAGAGGACTCACAAGCATATTTGATGAAAGACCAGAGCTACGTGGAAATTTTGAAGTACAGGGGCAGCTATGTGGCGCAGTGGATAGAGCACCCGTCCTGGAGTCAGGAGGACCTGAGTTCAAATCCAACCTCAGACACTTGACACTTACTAGCTTTGTGAGCCTGGGCAAGTCATTTAACCCCAATTGCCTTGTAAAAAAGAAAGAAAAGAAATTTTGAAGTACAAACACACAAGTCAAGAGAAACATTAAAAGGTAAACATGAATAATCACAAAGGTCTAAACAAGGATAAACTGCTTACATTCTAATATGGGGAGATGACATATGCATCACCTCCAAATCCTGTCATTATCAGCAATCATAGAAGGAGCCTAATTAAACAGAAGTCCTGGGAGAAATTCTATTATGTCTTGATGATCTTAAAACAATGGAAAGGGAAGGGAAGAAGAATACAGTGGGAGTAGGGGGAAGAGAGTGAGGATGAGGGAAATTATCTCACATGAACAAGGTGAGCAAGTAGATGTCTATATAAACAAGGAGGAAGGGGTTGGAGGATGGCTGACACTTGAACCTTACTAATCTGGACTGGTCAAAAGAAGGAGGAATACATATTCACACATAGTTAGGTACAGAAATGATCAAGATCTCAGTTTCAGAGAAACCTGGGAAGACTTCTATGAACTGATGCAACATAAAGTGAGCAGAACCAGGAAAATAATTTATACTATAACATTGTAAAAATGAAACATTTTAAAAGACTTAAGAACTCTGATCAATGCAATGATTAACCCTGATTACAGAAGACCAATGATGAAAAATTCTGCCTACCTCCTGACAGAAGTGATAGACTATGCAAAATGAGAAATAAAATTTTTGTATTTTTATATTTATGTTTATTTTTGTTTGACTAGCATATTTATTATAAGGGTTTTGTTTTTATTTTTTTATTAGGTGGAGGAGGTCAGAGGGAGAGAAAATAAATGCTTATTAATTGGTGAAAAAAAATTTTAAAAAGAAAAAACTGTAATCAGTGAGTTGAGTACAACTTACACGGGTCTCTTTAGTTAGGACCTCCTTTTCTCTCTCATTGGATTATCAGAATTGTTTTCAGTTGAATCTTGAGAACTTTAGTTTTGAGAGCTTCCCATTCTGCTTATTCTTACTTGACTTTTAGAGTTTCAGACCATGAATTTCTGCCTACCCTTTATGTGCATGTCATAAATATTCCTATTATGGTTATTTATGTGCATGTCCTATCTTCCCTGATGGATTGTGTTGAAGACACTTTATCCCCTTCAGTTCTTTATACAGTTGGTACTTAATTGATTTTAATCTGTTTACTTTCATCTTCCTCATCAACCTTCCAGCACAGTGGCTTATTTAGTAGTTACTCAATAAATGTTGAATTATTTACAGAAGAAATCATTTACCATGTTCATGAAGATTATAGAAACAGAAAGCATTCAATAAATGCTTATATAAGATCCTTGTGTATTATAGACTCCTGCATGCACTTAGGGCCAGTATATCTCAAAAAAGTAATGAGTTAAAAACAGTTTAAAAAAAAAAGTCAACTAATAGCTAGTCATTTTAGTTAAAATGATTCTTACAAGGAAAGATGAAAAAATTGGGCTCTTTTCAGTCTGAAAAAAAAAAGGCTGAAAAGTGATTTAATAAAAGTTGACAAAGTCATGAAGGGTATAGATGGTGGGCACACAGCCTTATTCACCTGAACCCTAAATACTGGAACTAGGCATATCTCTGGAAATTTGGAGGTATAAAAACACAATTTTATAGGGGTTCCCCTCTACCATTCTTGTTTCCTTAGACTTTTGCCCATCTCTTCAGTTCAGTTCAACAAACATTTGACTGTGGGCTCTCTGCATGGCAATTATCCTTTCTTTCATCTTCATTATCTTTCTGTCTTGGTTTCTTCTCTGTCCACAAACATGTCCCTTACTTTAAAACAATACCCTATCTTGAATCTGCTACCCTCACAAGCCACTGTCTTTTCTTTCCTCCCTTTCAGTACCAAACCTTTAAAAAGAGTGATCTATATCTTATGCCTTGTTATACACTGCTTTACCAAATCATTCCTCATCCTGGATGCCTTAAAATTCAGCTTATGTGTTCACCACTCTATTCAAACTGCTCTCTCCAAAATCACTAATGACTTCCTACTTGCTAAATCCAATACTTTTTTTCCAATCTTCATTATCCATAACCTCTGCAGCACTAGGCATTATTGACTGTACCTTCTTGATATTCCTTCTTCGTATTCCATAACCATACCACTATGCTCTTCGTTTTTGCTCATATGTCTGTGATTACTCCTTCTTTGGCTTTTCTTATTTGGACATTCCTTTAAGTCTCAGTTTCTAGTTTTGACCTCTCCCCTTGAGGTCCAGTACCAAATTTCCAACTGCCTGATGAACATCCCTATCTCCACCGGATATCCTCTCACCTCATACTCAACACGTCCAAAATGGAGCTCATTCTCTGTATAACGATATCACCATTCTCTCAGTTGGGAGACTATACAGACTAATGTGAGGACCTCAGCTAGGTTCAACATATCCCTCTTCTCTCACCCCTATATTCAATCAGCTGCCTTTGGATTCCCAAACCTCTCCTATCAACCTCCCCCTCGTTTCCACTACCATTTCAAGCTCTTTTACTTGGGCTTTCATTCTCTCTTTTCCCGCCCTAATGAGTTTATCTGACTCTAGTCCCTCAATCTTTGAATCTTCACAAGACTGCCGGAATAATCTTAATCTTCCAGTCCCATACTCAAAACTCTTCAATGACTCCCCATCCTTCCAGGAAAACAAAACAAAACAAAACAAAACAAAACAAAAACAAAACCACAAACCTCTTCCTTACACTGACATTTAAGTTTCTCCATGATTTATCTCCAACCTACTCTATACCTCATCTCATGCTGCTCTACATTCCAGTTAAAGTCTCAGTACCCTGACCTACTCTGGTCTTTTCTTATTTGAGCCTTTCTGCTATCCCTTGATTCCTGAAATAGTCAGGCCCTGACATTTCGGGTTATTGAATCCTTCCCTTTCTTTCTTTTTTTTGGGCTAGGCAATAGGGTTAAGTGACTTGCCCAAGGTCACATAGCTAGTGTCAAGTGTCTGAGGCCCAATTTGAACTCAGGTCCTCCTGCCTCCAAGGCTGGTGCTCTATCTATTGCGCCACCTAGCTGCCCCTAATCCTTCCCTTACTTTAAGGGCCTGCTCAACAGCTTTTTTCTGATTGCCCTTCCTAGAATTAACTTCTGCATCCTCAGAATTTTATTTTACTGTGTGATGCTGCCCTATAGATTGTAACTTGTATTATACTTATAGGAGGTAGTGTCTTGTTTCCCCTCCACTATGTAACAATGTCTCATGCATAACAAGCATGTACTAAATGTGTTGAATTGACTTATTCTAGAGGCAGCTCAGTGGAGCAGTGGATGAGAACTGGGCCTGCAGTCTGGAAGACTGAGTTAAAATCTGGCCTCAGACACTAGTTGTGTGATCTTGTGCAAATCCATTTGTCTCTGTCAGTTTCCTCAACTATAAAATGAGGTTAATAACAGCACCTGCTTCACAGGGTTACTGTGAAGATCAAATGAGGTAGCATTTGTAAAAATCACTTAACATAGTGCCTGGCACATAGTAAGCACTATATAAATGCTTCTTCCTTTCCCTTTCCCTCCAGAACACTGTGGCTATTAAACATATGAAACTCATGGAAGGTTATTAACAATTGAAAAATATAAGATGTGCCTTATTTTATGAAATGTTCCACAAGTTATATGTCATCTTTATTTTAAAAATGATTTCTACTTTAAATTAATAGAATTTATCTATCAGAATGCTACAATAAACCTTATATAACCACCCCCATTTAAAAAAATCTGTATTTTAGTATATTGGACTTTCTCATATATACTAGAACTTCTTTTAATACTGTTTCGGGATCCAGTTCAACAAGCATTTATTAAACACCTACTGTGTGTAAGGTACTATGCTAGCCACACTGGATATAAAAAAAAACAAACAAATAACTAAAAACAACTCCTGCCCTTAAGGATTTTGCATTCTGTGGAGGTGAAGAGTTCAATCAATCACTCAACTAGCATTTATCACGTGTCTACTAGGTGCCAGGTATATGTGAGATGGATGTATATATGATAACTTGAGATATATAATATATATAATATGTAATATTCTTGAAAAACTTCCTGTAAGAGTTGGCACATGACTTAGGCCTTAAATTGAAGCTAGGGATTCTGAGGGGCAGGAGAGAAAGGAATAGGCTCCAAGGACTGGGGATAGTCTAAACAGGAGCACCAAAATGGAAGAAGGAAAGCCAAGTTCAGGGAATGGCAAATAGGTCATTGTGGCTGGCACACAGAAATGTGAAAAAAGTCACAAAAAGTAGGCTGGAGTTGGGTTATAAAGGGCTTTCAATGTCAGACTCCTTAATTGTATCATAATTAAACACTTGTTTTTAACAGGGTCCTTCTGGTACTTCCAGAAATAAAATCCCTCAGATGGAACCTAAGGCTGGTAACCAGAAGGGCACATACTGTCTAGGCAGGTATACAGTATGTGGATTAGATTAAAAATTATACCAACTATTGCAATATAGTAGATCAGGGGCAGCTAGGTGGTGCAGTGGATCGAGCACTGGCCCTGGAGTCAGGAGAACCTGAGTACAAATCTGGCCTCAGACACTTGACAGTTACTAGCTATGTGACCCTGGGCAAGTCACTTAATCCCATTGCGTAGCCAAAAAAAAAAAAACAAACCAAAAAATAGAGTAGATCCTACTATAGTGAGACTGCATTTTAAGTTCCAGATAGTTTTAGATCGGTTCTTGGACAGTTTCCTGTAGTGACATCATAGAATTTAGTAGTTTAGAACTCTAGAAATTTAGAAATCCCTGGACAGCTAGGTGGCACAGTGGATAGAATGCCAGGCTTAGAGGCAGGAAGATCTGAGTTCAAATCTGGCTTCAGACACTTACTACAGTGTGACCCTGGGCAAGTCACTAAACCCAGTTTGCCTAAGTTTCCTCATCTATAAAATGGAGAAGGAAATGACAAACTATTCCAGAGTCTTTGTCAAGAAAACCCCAAAATAGGGGGTCATGAAGAGTCGGACATGACCGAACAAGAGTGAAGGGCACCTCCCTAACCTTTCTAGGTCGTCAGGGAGGATAACTATCATTTCTTCTATGAAACATTCCTTGTTGCTGCCGTCAGAGACTACAAGGTTGGGAATTCTAGAAAATAAAGAACTGATCTGATTTGGCATGATTGGTATTTCATAGGACAGCTGTCTTCAATCAACAAATCTCTGGGCATTTCCTGTGTGCATAGCACCTTACAGACCTACCTACCAATTAGAGCTGTTAAAAACTGAAATGGGCTTCTTAGACAATGTGTCCCTTCTCGCTCCCATGTTTTCAACGCTTGCCCATTAAAAAGAGCAATTTCAGATCACAAGGCTGCAACAGCAGGTGTTCCTCCCCTGGATGATAAAGCCTCACCTTCGCATAGCTTAGTCAGATCCATAGGACGGTGTAGATTTTGCCTTGCAGGCTTATCATGGCTGGGTCTGCAAAGGTCATCCAGTTGAACCTCATTCCAATGATGAGGAAACCAAGGTCCAGAGAAGTTAGACTCAAAGTCACATGGGTAGCGTAGCAGGACTAAGATTTGAACTGAAATTCTGTGCCTCAAAATCCAGTGTTCTTTCCGCAAAGCTTAGCTGTAGTCTAGACCTCACAGGGAACACTGAACAAACAGGGTAAATCTAGAAAGGAAACAACTGCATTTGACCCATGTATACTGGAAAAGCAGACATCCTTTATGTCACCTATGGATCTTGGGCAACCTTTTCATACTGCCAAGAATTCACTCCCTTCGGATACAGGATGGCAGAGCTGGGTGCTAGGTCTCATAGGAAAAGCTGGTCTCTTCACTAGGACCAAAAGTTTCTTTGGGGTGAGTATATTCAACCCCAAATCTAAAGCATACTTACTCCCAAATGCCAGTCCCTAAGTGAAGAAGTAGGATTTGGGTAGACTGAGTTTCCTCTCATTGTTGATGGGAAGTAAAGAAGCCATAAAGCAAGTACTTAATCCACGTTGATGAAAAGAAAAATCACTTTCAGTAGTTTTGAATTGCTTTCTGGATCTGTTATCAGGGGATTGTACAACAGGAAGACAGCACAGACTGGTCACATGGCAAGAACAAGGAATACTGAGGCGGCTGACTGGAGAGCACTCTCATGGTGCTGGGAGAGAGTAAGTTATGCCTCCAGCACGTTGGGGAAACTTGCATGGTGAACTTCTGGCAGGACATAGATAAGAGATATATAGGATCGGCAGGCATAGAGGGGATGCAATCCGTATATAAGGGAACAAACTGGTGCTTTTGAGTAAAACCTCAGCTCAGCATTCAAGGCCCTCCACATTTTTTATGGTCATAGAATCAAGAGGTGGGAAAGAGCAAATAGGTCATCCAGCCTAACCTACATATGAACAGGAACCCCCTGGACATCCTTGAGAGGTCATCCTCTGTTTGAGCCTCTGTGTCTTCTGGTGATGGAGACCTTGGCAAAACAGCACAAGCCACTTGTGAACAGACCCTTTGGAAGGTGTTTCTGCTATGAAGTAAAAACTTGTCTGTAACTTTGGCCCCACTGCGCTGAGTTCTGCTTTCTAGAGCCAAACGACCAACTCTAATTTACAGGATAGCCCTTCAAATACTTGAAGACAGCTATCATGTCACACCTCATCTGTAAAAAAGAGGCTAACAGTAATTAACTCACAAGGTTGTTGGGAGGTGAAATGAGATAACCTACTATATGTAAAACATCCCCCACCCCCAAAAGGTAGGCAGGAGAGAGGGTAATTTATGTCCATTATTGTCTCTCCCCTTTCCGACCCTTTTGCTTTTTAGAAAAAAGTAAGCTGAACTCAGCTGTAAACTAAATCTTCCAGTTGACTAAACACTTCCTAGCTCCTTCATTGACCTTCATGGTCCCCTCACCATCCTGAACACCCTACTCCAGATGCATGCCAGCTTGTCAATATCCTTCCTAAGACATAGCATCTTGAAGTAAACAGAACTCTAGTTTCGATCCCACTGGGGCAGAGAATACCACCACAGGCTTCTCTCATTCTCAACACTATGTGATTAATGTGGTCAGCTGAAGGTGGGAGTCACTTATTTTGTTGCCACATCTAATGACTTTAAATATTATACTCCACTAAACCTTTTCTAAAAAAACAAAAAACAAAACTGCTACAGCCACCCTGCCCCAAGTCATCACCAGCTGTTTTCCTTCTGATATCCATAGCCATCTAAATTGAACGTGTAGCTCTTTCCACCCAAATTCTCCCCACTTTCCAATGTCTGTCTAGCCATGCACCCCCCTAGGCTTGCAGACTTTTTGTCACACTGGACTCCCCACTTGTACTCAACCCACAAACAAATGCAGATATCAAATCTTATCTTTCTTACATTCACAGCATCTCTTGTATTTTTTCTGTAGTCACACCTACTACCCTTTTACTAAGCTCTACTCTGGACTCAATAGTTGGCTTATTTTAGTATTGCTGCTTGGTCTTTTCCCCGCCAAATCCGTCCTCCATGCAGCTGCTCAATCTCAAAGTAATTTTCCTAAAGCACAGAGCTGACTATTCTCTGCCTTCTCCCTCCTAAACTGCAGTGGCCCCCTATTACCTCAAGGATCAAATATAAGTCTTGTCATTTAAAGCTCTTCCTACCTTTCCAATCTTATTATACTTGATTCCCCTCCAGCTAAAATGACCTAATAGTTCTTCACACAGGACAGATAACCTATTTTCCTATTCTGTATCTTTTTATTGGCTATCCCCCTTGCCCGGAATGCTCTTTACTAACCTGCCCCCTAGCTTCCTTCAAGACAGCTCAAATCCCACATTCTGCAGGAAGTCCACCCTACTTTTCCCAAATAGTGCTATCCTTCTGAGATTATTTTCCACTTATACCATATAAATCTTGGATGTCCATGGTTATTTGAATGTTATTTCCCGAGCTACTTGGGTGGTATCTTTTTTTTTCATATAGGCACTTAGTACACGGCCTGGCATGTAGTCAGCTCTCAATAAATGCTTACTGACTAGACTGTCGTACCTGCATGAATCTATTAATTTTCACCTCCATGTATTTATTTGCCCTTCTTGCTGGATTGGTCATCAATCCTGCCTTATAAGGAGGGAGAGCAATCTATATCCATTTTAAGACCAAGCCCAAGTCTCAGCTCCTCCAAAAAGCCTTCCTAACTCTACTCCACAATGAACAGTATCTTTAATTTTTGATTCTGTACAATTTGTACTCTGCCATGCTCTTTCTTTTTCTGTTCCCTGGCAGAAGTGCAGTGATGGAAAAGGTCATGCTATTGCACAGATGCCATCCATTAGGTATTTACTACAACAATTTTAGAGGGAGTTTCACTGCTTTTCAGCCGTCCTTTTACGTACTGCTCACCAACTCCCTTCTGTTCAACCAATGCATACTGTTCCCATTCTTGAACTGCCAACCTCCACCTCATCTTCACCTCCCTCTACTACTCCTTCACCTATTTGTTCATACTCAATCAAGTCTCCAAAGGGAAACATGTCTTTCCCTCAAGCCAAGGCTCTCCTTCCACTTCAGCACTTGGTCTCCTTTTCCTCTCAGCACTTTTGATCTCCATCTTAGAGTTTCAGTATCTCCTTCCCACAAACTCGTTGCTTCTCTGCATATGATGCTCAGATCTTATCTACTCTAAAAAACCCCAATTTCACTCAAGTTTACTATCCCCACGAGCTGCCGTATTGTGTATGTCCTATCTCTTCTCCTTCCATGCACAAATTAACCCTTGGTCTCTATTTCCTTCTTCTTCTCGATTCCTCACGCTGCATGGCTTCCATCTTCACCATTGCACTGAAACTGGACTCTTAAAGAACCCCGCTGATCTCATCCAAAACATACCAGCCTTTTCTCAAGATCTCTCCAGTATTTGACACCACTGGCCAGCTCCTCTCCCTTGATGTTGCATTCTTTAGTTTGTGATGGTACTCTTGTTTAGCACCTTGTCTCATTTTCTCATTCCTACAACGTAACCATAGGCCAAAGGCTGAACTTGGCCTTCTTCCCTTCTCATTTGGCAATCTCATCCACGTCCCCTGCCTCAGCTATTATCCCCAAAAACACAACATTCCAGGGCCTGACCTCTCCAACTTGCAGACTGCTATTTCCATCTTCATGGCCCACCTGACCCTCAAGCTCAGCATGTCTAAAACCGAATTAATCTTTCCTATGTCCCGTTTCTGCTGTTTACTTTGCTAGTTTTAATCAGCTGAACCATTGTTCTCCCAGTCTCCAAGCCCATCACCTCAGACATCTGATGTTTACTTTCCTTCCAACCAGTCCAGTTCCATTCTTACCATTCTTACTGCCCCTAACCTGTGACCTAGGCTAACAGGCTCCTATTGTGTTTACATGCCTTTCCTCTTTGCCACCTCCTGTCTATGCACCAAAGCTAGATTAGTGTTTCTGGTACACAGGCATCACGAGCTATTCTACTGCACTCCAATGCCTACCAAAGTCCATGGTCCTCATATCTTGGTTTTCAAGACCTTCCTCAATCTGGTTCCAAACTACCTTTCCCGTGTTATTTCTCAACACTCCTCCAGCATATTCCTCATGCTTCATTCATACCTGATTATCTGCAACCTCACAAACACATTCCAAGTTTTTCCACCTTGATGCCTTTGCTGAACCTGTTCTTTATGCCTGGAATGTCCTTCCATCAACCACTCCACATCTTTATTTACTGATATCCTATTTGTCTTTTAAAGTTTAATGCCCCATACTCCATGAAGCTTTCCCTAATCCCTCATGTGGGAAGTTCCTAAGCTGTTCATAGACCACTCATGGACTTACAATAAAACTACATGTAACAGAGGCTTATCTTGCCTACTCGAATGTAAGGGCAGAAACCCTCTCTTCTGTGTGTTTATACTTCTCAGATGCCCTCATAGAGTACACTAAATGTTTGTGAAATGAATGAACTTGTGTCCTCTAGTTCTTTCATATGTGAAAGAGTACTCTGTACTGAATACACTGTACTCAGCTCCATCATGGAGTAAGCATTCAATAAATGACTAAATGAATAAAACCAGCCCCCCATGAGAGCTAGATGGTTCAGAATTCATTCCCATGTTCATTCTACCCCAACTCCCAAATTCCTTCCCTGTCCCCCCCCTTCTGTAGACCCCCTAGCCCCAGACCTAATATAAGGGAGTGAGATTGGTAGGAAGACACGACTTCATTTGCACCATGGTTTCTTTTTTTTTTCCTCCTTTTTTTGGGTTCATTTTAGTAAAAACATCATATAAAAGGCATTGCAGCCCCTTTTCCCCTCCTGGGGGGTGATCCGTCAGGTCTGACTGGGTTGAGGGATGCTCCAGTGGGTCACAGCTCATCATGAGATATGTGCAGGGCGTGGTCACACAAATCTGCAGGCACAACACACAACAAAATTTTGCAGACAAATATTACCATCCTGCTGATATACTCCACTGAATACATATATGTGTATATGTACATGTATATACACACACATATGTATAAAAATAGGAATAAAATCAGAATAGTTCCTAGCATCACGCTGCCATACACACCCTCAAACATTCTTTGGAGTATGTGCTCATATATTAAAACTTCCCCAAACCTCTTCCCACTTCCACTCTCCTTCTCTTTATCCCACATGGGGACACATGCCACTGAGACTTGGGGGAAGCAAATAAGAGCTAGCAGTTGCGGACATTGAGGGGTGAAGGGTAGAGAGGCAATTCTGAAGCCCAGGTCTCCAAAGAAGGAAGGAAAAAACACAGGCTGTAGTCAAAAATATGGAAAGATGAAGACAGGGAAAGCTTACCTGTACGTTTGCTACAGAGCCGGTCTTTGACATTGTCAGTCTCTCGGGAAAAAAACTCAATGAGCTCATCCTCATATTCTTCTACGATGCTCTCACACTGTAAGCCCAAAGGACAAGTCAAAGTGAGGGGTGCTGGCATGGAGGCCTTTGCTCCAACCTCCCCAAGAGAAACTAAGGCAACGCTCTTAACTCTTTGCCTTGGGCCCTCTGGCAACCTCAGAACACTTGAAGCCCCACTCTCCCATTGGCTTCTCAGCCCTTACAGCAAACTTGAGGCTGGCTCTGATGTCTCCGTCAATTCGAACGCTTTCCACGTCTGGCTCATTAGCTCTCTTGTCCCGGGTCACTACCCGTACGTAATTCTTTCGATGAGTGGTGGGGTCGGCTTGTTCCCCATATTCCTTCATTTGCTCACAAACCCGTTCCAGCAGTTCTGTCAAGTGGGCTTCTGAGCGGGCATAGGGTACCTAGGAGGGCAACACACAAAAATCTTCAGCCTGGCTCAATCCCTCCCATTTCTGGGCATTCCCAGAGGTCATTTCCCCAAATTCACATCCTTCCTTTCCTCCTGAACATAATTTGAAACTAATGTTCTCCAGAAAGCCTTCCCTCATTAACTATTGTTACCTATATGCCATTAAGTACTGATGGACCAAGTTTACACAATATTCATTTTTGTTTATTGCTCTAAGAAATGGAGATAACTCAGCAAACACTTATTACTCTCCTAGAGTGTTTATAATATACTGTTCTGCTCACAGTGGATACTGAAATCGTCTGCTAGCAGCAAAGACAACAGGGTGGTCAAGGTCCCCAACCTGGCCATTAGGGATCAATCCTTACCCATCTTCTCCCTTAATGGAAGTGTGGAAGAGTGGAAAGTATAGCTCAATCTTTCCTATTACTCTCTGAGCCTGCGTCTCATTACTCTTAACAAGATCAAAGCCCATTCTGCCAGGCCAGATACCCAGGCCTTGCCCAGAGCCAATGGGGCTACTTAATTTTAGAGAAAGTATAAATTACCTCCACAAATGACTGGCTGCCATCAGGGTTGATACGAAAGGAACCCATCTGGATGGTCTTCTTGGGGTCTACTTGGGCAATTTCCCACTCCAGTTCATCCACAAGAGCCCTGCAGGCTGGAGGAATGGGAGCAGAGGAGCATAAAGGATTAGCAACCTTAGAGATCATTTAAATCAGGGTTTTCTTCTTTTTTTATTACTTTATTTTGATTTATCAATAATCACTGCCATATGCTTTTGAGTTTAAAATTTTTCTTCCCTTTCCTTCCCACCACCCTCCGCAAGACGGTGCTAAATCAGGGGTTTTTAACCTGGGCTTCACAGACTCCCAGAGAGTCTGTGGATAGATTTCAAGAAGTCCCTCAACGTGGATGGGAAAAATATTTTGATAACTGTATTTTGATATGATTAGTTTCCTGTGTAATTCTATGTATTAAAAATATACAGTTAACTATATGAACACAACTATAAAATCCTTTTCATACAAATGAAGTCAGATCTAAACAACTGGAAAAATATTAATTGCTCATGAGTAGGCCAAACCAATATAATAAAAACGACAATTCTACCTAAATTAATCTATTTATTCAGTACCATGCCAATAAAACTATCAAAAAATTGTTTTATAGAGCTAGAAAAAATAATGACAAAATTCATCTGAAGAACAAAAGCTCAAGGATACCAAGGGAATCAATGGAAAAAAAAATGTGAAAGAAGGTGGTTTAGCCATACCATATCTCAAACTGTATTATAAATTGGTAATTATCAAGACAATCTGGTACTGGCTAAGAAATACAGTGGTTTACCTGTCAGATTTATGGATAAGGGAAGAATTTAGGCCCAAAAAAGATATAGAAAGCATTACAGAATGTAAAATAGATCATTTTGATTGTGTAAAATTAAAAAGGTTTTGCACAAACAAAACCAAGGCAACCAAAATTATAAAGCAGAAAACTGGAAAAAATACTTGCAACAAGTATCTCTGATAAATGCCTCATTTCTCCAATATATAGAGAGCTGAGTCAAATTTCTAAAATTAATTCTTCAGCTGATAAATGGCCAAAGGATATGAAAAGGCAGTTTTCAGACAAAAAAATCAAAGTTATCTATAGTCATATGAAAAATATGACTATTGATCACTACTCATAATTGATCAGAGAAATACAAATTAAAACAGCTCTGAGGTACTACCACTTCACATTTATCAGAGTGGCTAATATGACAAGAAAAGGAAAATGGACATTGGAAGGGATGTGGGACACTAATGCACTGTTGTTGGGAGTTGTGAACTGATCCAACCATTCTGGAGAGCAATTTGGGATTATGCCCAAAGGGCTATAAAACTGTATATTCCCTTTGATCCAGCAATATCACAGCTAGGTCTTATATCGCAAAGACATCCAAAAAAGGGAAAAGGACCTATTTCTACAAAAATATTTATAGCAGCTCTTTTTGTGGTGGCTAAGAATTAGAAATCAAAGGAATGCCCATAAATTGGGGAATGGCTAAACAGGCTGTGGTATATGATTGTAATGGAGTAATATTGACAAGCAGGATGATTTCAGAAAAACCTAGAAATACTTACATGAACTGATGTATAGTGAAGTGAACAGAATCAGGAGAACTTTGTACACAGTAACAGCAATATTGTACAATGAAGAATTGTGAATGACTTAACTATTCTCAGCAATACAACGACCTCAGACAATCCCAAAGTTTTAATGATGAAATATACTGTCTGCCTCTGGAGAACTGATATTGCCTGAATACAAACTGAAGTGTGCTATTTTTCCCTTTCTTTCATTTTTTTCTTTTATTCGAGTCTTCTTATACAAAATTATTAATATAGAAATGTTTTACATAGTTGCACATGTATATATCTGATTGCTTACCGTCTCAGGGAGGGGGGAGGGAAGGAAAGAAGGGACAGAATTTGGAACTCAAAACTTTAAATAAAAATGTTAAAAATCAAAAAAAAAAAAAAAAAAGAAACTGATTCTGGGGAGGGGATCCACTGGCTTCCCCAGACTGCCAGAGGCGTCCGGGGCCCCCGAAAAGGTCGGCCAGGGCAGCGTGGCCGGGTCGGAAGCCCGGGGCGCTGACTCAGGTCACCCCTCCTCCTCCAGCCCCCCGGCCGGCCCGGGCCTTTACCTCCACAACGCAGGTCCTGGCTCCTTCGCGCCCACGCGCTGCCCAGCAGGGCGGCCAGGAACAGGGCCAGCCCCCCGCAGCCAGCCATGGTCCGCGCGGCGCCGGGACAGCTCCGCCTGCCTGCGGGGATAGGAGCGGCCAGGGATGAGCGCGGCCCGGCCCCGCTGCCTGCGCCTGCCCCCCGCCCCCCGCCCCCCGCCCGGCCCGCCCGGCCCGCGCCGCTCCCAGCTTTGCCCCCGGGCCCCGAGGCTCCAGGGCAGCAGCCAGTGCGGCCACCACACGTCAGCCCCTACCCCTACCCAGGCGCCGAGCGCGGCAGATCGGGCTGTTCCGGGGCTCTTCGGCGCCGCTCACCGCCGGGACCGCCCGACTCCGCGCCCGCAGCCTCGCGGCCCGTCCGCCCGCCCGGCGGGGCCCAGCCCCGCGGCTCGCAGCCCAAGCTCGTCGGGTCCGGCAGCGGCGGCAGCGGCAGCTGCTAAGACCCCGGTGCCTGGTGGCAGGACCTGCGTGGCAAAGGGAAGGAGGCGTGGCCCCAGGGGCGGGCGGGAGGGAGGGGCGAGGCCGAAGCCCGAAGAAGCCGGGCCCAGCAGGTGAAGGGAGGGTCCTAGGTGCAGCGGGAGCGGAGAACTACAGTTCCCAAGAAGCTTTGCACCAAACAGGAGCTCCGGCCATCTGCCACCACGCTTCCTATGCACCCTCCGGCCTTAAGGAACACGGCCGAGGCACTAGGGCTGGGGGATAGACCAGGTGCTAGCTCCGCTCAGCTGTCTAATCCATATTCCATCTGCCCCGGGAACCCCCACCTCCACTCCCAGATTTTAAGTGATACTAAGAATCCAATGCAAGGAGGAAAAGACGGCAAGAATAAAGAATTTGCCGCGTTGCCCTACAAAGATGGGCCAGTTATACTCCACCACTGAGATTTTTGCTTTTATTTTACAAAACATTCCATTGCAGACAAAGCTTAGGAAGAAGGTGTCAGCAGAAATAACCCTGCTGAGCTTTGTAGCCAAAGGTCAAAGGCCCTTGTGTTCTTTTTTGCTCTGGCCCCTGAAGCTGTACCTCTGGATCCTCCATACATTCGTCACTTAAGTCCAGAGCTATTCACCTGTCTTGCCATTGCCCGGCACTACTGTCCCTAGCCAGCTAGGGACCGAGTGTCCTGTGTTAACTGCTGTTAACTCTGTACTGCTTCTTCCTTTCTGGGCCAGTTTCCAGGTTTTGCTCTCCGTGCTGCCACAAGGGTGGAGGGGAGCTCAGCTCCTGCATATTTTGTAACATCCTAGCTGCACCGAGGAAATTCCAACAGTTCTAATGATAGCACCATCAGCAGAGTCCCTATAGGTCTGAGTTGGGGCCTGGGGCCTAAGCCCTGTCCCCAGGGCAGTGCTGGAGAGGGGGAGGAAGAAGGCCAGCAATTGGAGAAACCACCTCTCCCTGCTGCTGCTTCTGTTGTGTAGCCACAGAGCACTCAAGGAAGGGGGATGGAAGGATGTGGCTGGAAAAGAGCAGTCAGAGCGCCAGCACAGTGGAGAAGACGGCTGAATCTATTAAACACAAAAATGAGAACATGAGCCTTCAAGTGAATGAAGAGGTAGCACTTAGAATTCTTAATGCAAAGAAAATAAGAAGGAACAAAAGGCATGGTTTGGGCCAGGACAGGGAGGGGAAAATAGGACTTGCAGGGGAATAAACTTCTTTCCAGGGTAGTAGTGAATCCATTCACAGGCATGCACACACACAGACACAATACACACCCCAAAACAAAGCCAGCATTTCCCCTATCTCAGCTCTTACTCTTGGGGCTTGCTTGGCCATCAGGCTCAGGAACCTTCCAATCCATTTTTCGACCCTTCTCATAAAGCCCCTTGAGCACTTTGTGGAAGGACTCTGGTTCACTGCCATTTTTGCTTAACTCCAGATACTTTCGGTAAAGTTGCAGAGCTGTTCGGGCATCTTCAATGCTATCATGGGTCTCCCCTTGGATCTTGAGATCTGAGGAAAATAAAGTGGTTTGAGGGCATAGTAGAAGGGAGAAAGATTAACACTATCAACCCCTCCTTTTCCCTGATCGTTTCCCTAGGGAAGGAACAAATTAACTCCCCTACAGCAGAGATGGAGTGGTTCCTGGGCCTCTTCATCATCATTACATGAAGTAGAAGAAAAAGCATGAAGTCAGAGGACCAACACTGCTATTTACTGCCTGTGACTGGGCAAATCATTTAGCTTTTCTACACCTGGTTCCTTATCTGTAAAGTGAGAACTTGATTTTTTTAAAGTGCTTTTCAGCTTTCAGTCCTCTGCTCCTATGATATGCCACAATTATACTTTACTACCACTAACCAAAGTCCTCCTCCTTCCTTTTTCTCCCCCACCTCCATTCATTTTCCTCCAGCAATTTCACTGTGAGGAACCGTGAAACATGGCAACTCACCCAAGAAATACCAAGCAAGGAAGCGCAAGGAGATCATTCGTTTTCGGGGCATGTGGAAGAGGTAGACAGTATCAATGACCTGGTCTTTGGGCACCTAGAAAAGATGAAAGTGGGAAGTTAAGAGCTGAGACACTCAGTTCCCATCTTCAGTACCACAAGGAGTGCCCAAACTCCAGAAACATACCCCATTCTCTCTCCCTGCCTCTACACCCCTCTCCCCCAAATACTCAGGGAAAGTATAGTTCGAACCATGAGATTGATGACCCGGAAGTCCTTCTGCAATCCATGACCCACAAACTTGACACCAATATCTATAAGGAAGCGAAGTTTCAAATAGGTAGACTTGAGAGTGGTAAGGTGCTTGGAGGAAATCTTAGCATCAAGGTCTCCAGGCTTTATCCCCGAGTACTGGGTCAAGTAATCCACCACCTAGGAAGGCAAAGAATGGAAAAAGTCATCCCAGGAGAGGGAGCCCCCATGAGGTTTTAAGATCATCAGCACAAATCCTTCCTCTGTCCAAGCTCTGAAGTGTCCTGGTACCTGTTCCTGTGTAGAGATGTAGTCATCAATGAAGGGGACACCTTCGTTTGGCCCTTGACCCCGAACACAGGTGATTCTAGCCACTGACATCTGGCTTGGTTTGATGGTGGACTTGGTGCCATCACTACGCAGCTCTGCCTCCTCCTACGGGAGTAGGGTAGAGAAGGTTCTTATAGACTTCTCTATCCCTCCTGGTTCCTCAGGGTTCTGCTCAAATCCTCATAAATGTCTGGGCCCGGTTACCTCATTAAGGGTGACAAATTCAGCATCCAGGCCCACCAGGTCCCCGGCCTGTGGCATCTCACTCAGCATCAGTGGGATGAAGGTAGCATGGGTCTTGCGCTGCTTCCGGGCCAGCGAGGCCTCGGCCAGCAGCACGCTTGCTTCAATAGGGTTCTTGACTGGAGGGCAGAGGGGCAGACAGCCAGGGCAAGGATGGGGAGTGGTGAGGGGAAGGAGGCTCAGGGTGACTGGGGACTCTGAGTCTGCATCGTGGCCCCTCAGTAATCAAAGCACATAAGTAGAGGGAATGAAGCCTGGTGGACAGGCTGATGGAGAGGTCAAGCCAGGGAGTTATCAGGAAATACACAAAGTAGAGGCTGAAGAAGGGGCTGAGGGATGAAATAAGAATTTCAAAGTCAGGGTCCTAGTTCAGTTAGCTCAGGGCCAAAAAGAGAGAAGAAGAAAGGGTATGAGGGTGTTCACAGCTTGTGGACAGATAGGAAATCAAATACTGAGACTATTCAAAGGAAGTGGAGATGGTGGGGAAGCAATGGGGCCAGGCAAAAGGAGCAGAACAGCTGGATGATTAGTGACAAGGGAAAATCACTTGGCTGACTATGGGCTAAGAACATCTGGTAACAATTTAGGCCCAAATTTGTGGATCTACTTCCAAAATAAAATCTCTGCCCTGACATCTTTAACCTTAGTTAAGTTGATAAGCAGAAATTTCAACAGTATGTCCTAACATTAAACACTGATCCAAAAGCTATTAAGAAATTTCCTTGATCTCCTGCTGCCAGAGGGCCCAGTTTAAACTACCCATATCCTCTGCCCACCCTGTACCACTCACTGCTCAGGTTGTATTTGTTGTTGAGGTTCCTCTTGACATAATATAAGATAGCGGGCACCTTCCAGCTCATGTCAAATTGCACAGCCTCACACTGTAGAATGGAAGAATCATTCACTGTCCCTGGCCCAACCCTCTGTTTTTTTCTCAATGCAAAGCATGCATTTTCAGCTTTGCTAAATCTTTGTTGTACAACTAGCAACCCATCCCTCCCTCCGAGGTGTGGCTGGGGCTTTTCTAAGTGCCTTGAGATGAATATAGGGTTGGAGAGAGATGAGAAGACTAACCTTATCCACAGGTTCAATAAGGAAGTCATTGAAGAGGTACCACTGCTGGTGAGTAACACCCTTTAAAGGAGAAAGGGACAGCACACGTCTGAGCACAGTGGGTCCACCCTGGAATGAGGAGAGCTCCACTACAGCCACCATCTTAAAAACCTCCTTCCAATGCCATACAACTCACCTCTTTGCGCTGGTGGTAGGTCTCCCCAACTTTGATGTGACCTACCAAGCTGCCCCCTGTTCGTGAATCCAGAATGTGGACCACAGTAGCCATAAGGTCATACACATAGACGTTACCTTCCTCTTCCCTGAGTGGGCTCTGCTGTGAAGGGAATATCTAAGTTGTTAAGCTAGGTATAAAAGTGGGGATAGAAGCAGAGTTAAGGACGGATTACATGGTGCAGGAGCTAAGAGAGGCCTCCAAGATGTTGAAGTGACTCCTTTCCTTTGAGAATCCTTCCTCCTCCCACCCAGTCCTTCCAGCATAAGCACCTCATCCCCATCAGTCCAGTTGCTGACATCCAATCCCTTGTTCTTCGTCAGCTTCATTTGAATGGAGTATGGAAGCCAGACATTCTTTAGCTCCTCAATGGAAGTACACAAAGGCCGCCCTTTTGGACTTCCTAGGTCCTTCCTGCCAGACAAGCAGTCATGGAATGGAGTTAGAAATTCTTCCTGAGATAACAGGAGTTATTAATATTTCAGCATTCCAGCCACCAGTACATACCAATCAGCCAGAGCACTCTCTTTGCTTTTAGGGATCTCCCCACCTGCCTTCTTTACTGCCATCTTGAAGGCAAACTAGACAGAAAAGAGAAGATCAGATTCCTCAAAAAGGCCCAGGGATAGGTCCCATATTAGGAAGAAACCAGAAAGTATCCTGGCATCCCTGACTCCAAGCCCAGCTCCAGACCTCACCTCTGCCTGCAGCTTCCAGAAATCAGCTTCTTTAGAGCTGTTGACCTCACAGTTGATAACTAGAATATCTGGGAGATGGCGAATGTTGCGGGTCTGGATCTAGGGAAGGAAACTGGGAGTTGAGGCAATCTAAAAGGTAGAATGTTTGGGAGGGGATAAAAAAATCAGGGTCTGTACCCTTGGAATAGATTAATTTCCCCTGCCCTGAAACCTGAGGACAGTAGCTATAGGTGCTATCCTGCTTGGTCCTAGAGTAGACTCAGAGTGGACTGAATCACCAACGTAAGTGAGGGAGAGGATGTAATCCAATCCTGGACAACACAGGAAGGTGGTGTAAAATCCATGTGCTACTTACTGTGGGCTGGTACTTCTCACAGTTCTCACACCAAGCCTGTGTGTTCTGCTCCAGGCAGATGCTTCTCTTCAATACCTGAGCAAAGTCATAGTTCTTCACAGTCTTATCTGAAGAAAAACGAGGCCAGTCACTCTAGCTGCTTCCTTGACTCTACAGTCCTTTGGCAATGGTTATCAACTGTCCCTCTTACCGCATCCCCTCCCATGCCCACCACGTCTGTGATGTCAAAAAGCAGCTTCCCCAACCCTCTTGTCCAGAGCTATACCATTACTGTGGCTCTCAGGATAGGAGAGTGTGAAGAGCAGGGTAGATGACACACGCACTGTTTCTTTGCCACATCGGCACAGGCTACAGTTCTCCACCTCACAACTGAAGAGCTGCCCAATGACTGAGTCCCCTGATGAACAAAAGCTGTTAGAAACAAAGAAGAAGCACAAAGCTATCAAAGAAAGGCACTCCTGTATGTCAAGAGGCTGAGAGGACCACACACCTGAGGGACCCCCATGTTCCTGTCCTGTACCTGCCTCCTGCACCCCTATAAGCCTGAGGGCCTTCCTGTTCCTGCATGTCTTGGTGTAGCTGTGTCAGAATAAAACGATTCCACCTCTGGATGAGCCTGGCCAGATTGCCCTTGCCTGAAACCTCATCTGAATCAGCCAGGATTAGGCCTAGGGCTGAGGCTTCAGGGATGGTGCGGAATGCCCTCAGGAAGTTACTGCCCTATAAGAAAAGGAAGAGAATAAGAGGTAATGGAGATGGTTTCTCAATCCTAAGAATCTGGCACAGAGAAGCCTTACATCTCTACTAGGTGGGTAGCTTCTAACCTGGCATGGATCACCACGAGACAGGTCCAACATATGGAACAAGAAGCCCAACTCACAGCCCAGGCAGAATTCCTTCTGGCACAGGTGGTTCTGGATTAGACAGCGGACAGGCTCAAGGAAGTACAAGACCTAAAAGAAAGGGCAGAAGACCTCCAGAGTGAGAAAAGGCCAACAGTGCAGAGCAGAAGAATAATCATAGAAGAAGTAGTCAGAGACATCCTAAGACAGGGGTTCTTAACCTTTTTGTGTGTCCTGGACCTCTATGCCAGTATGGTGAAGCCTCTGGATTCCTTTTCAGAAACATAATTGAAGGAAATGCTAAATTTCAGTTAGAGGTTAATGAAAATAAAGATATAATTTTTTCCCATCTAAGTTTATATACTCCCTGAAATCTATCCATGGGCCCCAGGTTAAGAACTCGTGTCCTAGGAAAAGGGGTGGAAGCCAGAGTGGGCAATGAGTATAGCTGACAGAGCTTCAGAATATAGTAGTAGGCATATTCAGTCAGTGGGTCCTCAGCCCTTACCTGGATCATGCAGTTACAATAGGCATTGGGAATGTGGGGTTCCAGTCCAGCAAATAATGTCTTATTGTAGTGCTTAAAGTCAAAATCCTCCAGCCCTAGCTTTGAGTATTTGATGGTCACCTGGAATGAAGAAAATAACCTAGGTGAGAGGTGAGGATAAGTAGGCAGTTCCCCAACCACCCAAATAACCTTTACATTCCTTGGAACATCTTCCCTAAATTCAGGGTGGAAGACTGGGGGTGGGGTAGAGGAAATCCTACCACTCCT
Source organism: Vombatus ursinus (assembly GCF_900497805.2). Classification (NCBI taxonomy): domain Eukaryota; kingdom Metazoa; phylum Chordata; class Mammalia; order Diprotodontia; family Vombatidae; genus Vombatus; species Vombatus ursinus. Next base: position 3,971,911 of record NW_020950547.1, on the reverse strand, counting down.
GCCCAGTTAACTAATAAGACAGGTTAACTACTTTGGGCTCTCCAATCCTTTCCTATTATAGAACTTCTCTCTGCTTCCCAAGGGACACCAGCACAGATATCCCTCCCTTTCCCTGACCCTCAGTACCTTTCGATATTTTTTGGAAACCATATAGAGATGTGGCTCCTCTTCCCGCCCTATAGGTGACTCAGGAACCTGGCTGAAGTTGTCAAATTCACTATCCAGTTCCTTGAGGCGGTAAGGGATCTAAAGGAAAGGAAAAGCATGCAGGCAAGAAATCTCTTATTATCTCTGATTCTGACATCACCTTCCTCACCCCTTATGACCACTTAACCAAATCCTGTCAATCATCCATCATAACATCTCTTGGCTCGGACCCTTTTTTTTAAAAATTTCTACAGTCCTGGTTCAGGCCTTTTATCAACTCACAATTGGAGTACTCAGTAATTTCCCAACTAGTCCCTTGATGCCAGTTTATCCTCTATCTCGATATCTAAATTAGATCCATCTCCCTAAAACATTGCTTTTATAGTCACTTCCTTATTTTATAGCTGCCTACTCCTCAGAGGATAAAGTCTAAAGTATTACTCTGGCATTCAAGGTCTTCCAATTCAACTTCTATAATCTCTGTACACATACATAGTAAGCATTCAAAATATATGCTGCTTTACTGAAAATAGCAGCTACAAGGTTGTTAGAGAAGCAGAACAGAAGGGGAATGAGGTAGCACAAAGTAAAGAGGTAAAGGAAGCTGGAGTTGAGGCCTCCCCCTTTCATCTCCTCTCATACACACCTGGTTACGAAGCCTGGTTCGGGGATTGGGTGCATAGCCAATGAAGCCCACCTTCTTCATGGTGCGCAGAATCTCTGCATCCACGGGTGGTGCCCGCCTACAATGCAGCATGGCTCTGGGGCTTAAGGAGTCATTGGGCCCACATCTGCCCAATCCCCAAATCCCAGAGAAAGAAGAAAACTGAGGCCAAAGAAAAGGGGGATACTAGCTAATAGATGGGACAGTGACAGCAAGAAAAAAAGAATACCAGTGTCTTGGTCCCTCCTTCCACCTGGCCCAGAGGTAAGCAATTACCTGGGAGCAGGAGCAGAGTTGGCAGCTGGCCAGTCAGAGAGAAGAGTGTCAGTGGTGAGTGGAACTGGGATGAGAGAGAGAGGCAGTAGGTCCTGGTTCCAGTCCAGGGGTGGCAGTGAGTCAACAAGGCAAGGTAGGGCAAATTCAGTTTCACGGGAATAGGGGTTGAAAGATGCCTCAGGAGAATCAGCCCAGAGGTGTACACAGCCCTCTGAGTCCCCAAAGGCCAGGGCTTGCTTGCTGGCTGACACATCAAATGTCATCAGCAAAGGCCCCACAGGATTCACATGGAAGATGTCTGCTGGGTTGGCCAGGCCTGTGGGCTCACAAAATTGGCACTGCCCTGGAAAGAGAAAGTGAAGACACTGAGCTCATGTGGAAGATATTGAGGTATACCCACACCTAGTCATGGGCAAAATTAAGCAGGGCTATGTCCTCACTCTACTAATGGGCAGAAATCTCCCCACCTATAGAGAGATCCATTAGCAAGTAGCAGCCTGATTTGTGATCTCTAAATACCATTTTTTTCCTCTTTCGGTGTTGTTGGAGGAAGGAGAGAAAGTAAGGGATTACAGCTTCGAGTTAGATCTTACAACCCTGCAGAGAGGTTCCCTCCCTTGTCCCAAGGCCAGGTTGAGCTCTGCTATACCCTGCCCCCTTCCCTCTTCACTGCTGCCATCCAGTTCATCTCTCTATAGAAATTCCCCTTCCCCTGTCACTGTGCACCTGTCTGGGAGATGATGGCAAGGCGGGAGGTATAAGTTGGGATGAAGCGCAGGAAGGCAGGGTCAACGTGCACTTGGAGTGGTGTAATGGCTCGCATCATTCGCAAATCATAGACCTTGAGGAATCGGTCACAGGCCAAACCACTCAAGCGGCTAGAGAAGCCACAGGCTGCTAGCAGGTTGCCATGCACATCAAAGTCTGACAAACTCCCTGAGAAGGCATCAAATTCATGCTCCACCTTGAAAGTACGAAGATCCCGAAGAGATACCTATAACAAGAATAATGCAATCACCCAAGTCAGAAAGAACTAGAATAAATGAAGCAGACTTCAAAATCTGGGGAACCAGCTTGAGAAGAGAATAAAAGGAGAAGCTGAGAAAGAGAGGGACTAAAAGAGACTATTTGACTGCTCCCTTGCCTCTGTGGCACCTGGCATACCGAAAGGAAAAAAGCAGCCAAAATCTGGGAGAAAATGTCCAGTAAGGCATAGGATGAGATAGGACGAGAGCAGGGCAGTTGGGCCCAGTTAATCACCCAGTTAATCAGCCAGGATTGGAGGGGCTGGAGGAAAACAAACACATTAATGCACTGTTGCTGAAGTTGTGAATTGGTCTAGCCATTCTGCAAACCAGTTTGGAACTATGCCCCCAAAGCTACTAAATTGTGCTTCATACCTTTGCTATGCCCCAAGAAGATCGAGAAAAGGACCCATATTTACAAAAATATTTATAACAGCTCCTTTGGTGATGGCAAAGAACTAGAAATCAAAGGGGTGCCCATCATCTAGGGAATGACTGAACAAAGTATGGCATATGAATATAATGGAATACTGTTGTGTGTGCCACTGGAAATTATGAAAGAGATGGTTTCAGAGAAACCAGGAGAAAACTTACATAAACTTATACAGAGTGAAGTAAACAGAGTTAAGGAGAACAATTTGTACAATCACTACACTGTAAAGACAAACAAAGACTTAAGAATTCTGAACAATGGAATGATCAACTATGATTCCAAAAGACTGATGCTGAATGATGCTGCCCCTCTACTGACAGAGGTGATGGATTCAAGAAGCAGAACAAGACATACATTTTTGGATATGGATGATGTGGTAATTTGGTTTTTTTTTTTTGCCTGACTACGCATATTGGTTATAAGAGTTTTGTTTTTCGTTTTTCTTTTTTCTTTTTAAATTGGAATTGGGTGAGGGAGAGAAAATACATGCTTGTTTAAAAAAAAAACACAAAAGGTTCCTCCTACTGGTTCTAATTCTTCTTTACAACATGACTATCGTGAAAACATGTTTAATAGGAATGTGTATGTCGAGCCTTTATCAGATTGCATGCTGCCTTGGGAAGGGAGGCAGGGGAAAAAAATTTTAAAACTCAAAAGCTTATGGAAGTAATTGTTGAACACCAAAAATAAATTAATTAATTAAAAAACTTAAGAGCCAGGCTAGAGGGTGGCCTGGGCACCAAAATGAGAGAGAACAGGCACCTTGCCAGATGTGTGACCACAGAAGAAAAAGCGACTTGACTGCCTCATGATGGTGATGCCCGGTACCTCCACAGCATACTGGGGAAGGAAGCAGAAGGGAATGTCGAGGAACAGAATGACCTTTCCCATTATCTACTCTCTCCCAGCAGAGGTGCAGAACCCCCATCTTAGGCAAGGTCCCAGCCCAGGGATTTTTTTCCCTGCCAGGCCTCTGAGCTCAGCAAGAGAAGATCCCAGGCTTCCCCCACAGCTCCTTCTTGCCCAGGTCTGCACCTTCTGTGTTTCCTGGACAGTGTTGAGGTCAATCTCCAGTACATGGTTTTGTAGTCCACCTACAAGCAGGGTGCTGCTCTCAGTCAGGAGGAGGCTGTGCATGTCCTCACTCTCATCCAGGCTGTGGAGGCAGGGAAAGGGTGAGGACCCAGATACCTTAGATTTCCAGCCCAAAGTCCCCAACTTTGGCTCTGAGCCTTCTCACAGTGAATGATGACTAGGGGAACAAGCTTCAGGTTTTCTTTGTCAGTTCAGGGCTAGGGAGCCACTTACAGGTAATCAAAGATAATGAGTCCCCCACGGGCCATGTACTTTAAGTTGTTCTTAGTAAGAAAAAGAACACCATTCTCCAGGCTCTGGATCTGCCGAATGTCATCACTGCCATTGACTTGGAAGGATGAATAGCGCTCCAGGGCTGGGCCAAAGAATGAGGTGGCATGGCCCTAGAAAAAGGAAAAAGGCAAAGAAAGAGACACACACTGAGTCAAAATACAAGGCCATGACAGCCAGCTCCCCCTTCTTCCCTTCACTACATAGTATGCTGTAGCAGAAAAAGGGTTTGGACAGAAAAGCAACCTAGCAATCAATTAACATCATTTACTACAAACCTACCAAAAAAAGGCCTACCATGCACTAGGTAGACAAAGACAAAACTCAAAGTCTCTGCCCTCAAGGAGCTTATATGCCTTTAGGAGAGGCAATATGTATACAAATATACAAATACAATGGAAATTTTTGATGGGGAGAGGACTAGCAGCTGGGGGTAAGGCTTCATATCAAAGGTGGTGCCTGAGCAGGGTTTTGAAGAAAACAGGGTATTCTAAGAGGCAGAGATGAGGTGAGAGTGCAGAGTAAAGAGATGGAATGATATGTGGAGAGTAGAGCAAGAAGGCTAGTTCGGCTGACCATACTATGTATGTGGGGGAGGAGGAGCATTATATAATAAGGCTGGGAGGGTGGGTTGGGGCCAGGGTGTGAAGGGCTTTAAAAATTAGACAGATGGGCTTATATTTTATTCTACATGCAACAGGGAGCCACTGGAGTTTTCGTAGGAGAGTGACATGATCAGACTTGCACTTCAGGAAAATCACTTTGGCAGCAGCTCAGAAGATGGGCTGGAAACAGAAGACACTTGAAGTAGAGAGACCAGTTAGAAGGCTTTTGCAGTAGTTCAGGTGAAAGGTGATGGAGGTCTAAACTTCGGTGGTGGTAATCATTTAAATAGAGAGAAGAGGAATAGGAAAGATACTATGAAGATAAGAGATATGGAAGTGAGAGAAAATGAGGAGTTAAGGATGACAAGGTGTGAACCCGGGTGATTAGAAGGACCGAGGCACCCTCAATAGATATAGGGAAGTTCAGAAGGGGGATGAGCTTTAAGGAAAGATCACAAGTTCTGTTATGGACATGTTTAATTTGAGATGCTTACAGGACTTTCAGTTAGAAACAGTTGTTGGAGATACATGAATGGAGCTCAGGAGAGACTGGACTAGATATATAGATTTGGGAGTCTTCTGAATAGAGATGATAATTAAACCTATGGGAGCTGATGAGGTAACTAAGTGAGGTGGTAGAAAGAAAAGAGAAGAAGGTCTAGTCTAGTCTAGACAGTGAACCAGAAAAGGATGCTAAGGGGAGGTCATATAGGTAGGAAGAAAACTAAGAGAGCAGTAGCATGAAAACCCAGAAGCAGGTAGTCAACAGTGCCAAATGGTGCTTTGATCAAGAAGGATGAGGACTGAGAAAAGGTGAAGAGATTTGGCAATTATGAGATCATTGGTAACAAAAAGGGGGGGAGGAGAGGGGGAGAGAGGGGGGGAGAGGGGGAGAGAGAGAGAAAGAGAGATGAGAGAGAGGGGAGGGAAAGAGGAAGAGAACATGGTTTCAGTTAAATGATTAGTTCTTAAGTCAGAGGATAACCACTACAAAGGACTGAGAAGTGAGTTTGGCTGTGCAGGAGGGGAGACATCTAGGTCTCTAGTAGTAGCGTCTAGTGTTTGTTTTTTCAAGATGGGGGCCAGGCAAGTTTTAGGCAATAGGGAAGGAACCAATAGATAACGGTGATGATTCAGGAGATGTGTGTGGGGGTGGTGAATTACAAGGGCAATCTATTAGAGAAAACAGGAAGTGCTGGGATCAAGGGCAGATGCAGAGATGTTGGCCTTGAGAAGAACCACTTCTTAATCAGAGACTGGAGTAAAGGAAGAGCATGGGAGTTGTCCAAGGGTTTTGAGATGTAGAGAAGAAAACAGGGAGTTCACAACAAGCCATCTCTCTCTCTCTCTCTCTCTCTCTCTCTCTCTCTCTCTTTCCCAGTATAAGTATGAAATGAGGTCCTCTGCTAAAAGCGATGCTTGAAAAGAGAAGAGGAGGATTAGACAGTCTCTGTGGGGAGTGGGCTAGAGAAATAGGAAGAAGAACATCAATTTGTAATGGACCCAGTCAGTTCAGGATCATGATTTCTTCCAACAATGTTTAATAGCAATTGAAGAGGAGCAAAGGAGGTGGACAGTGGTAGTCATCCAAGACTGAGCTCTGGCAAGGTGTGAGCACTAATGAGGGTAAGGGTCAAGGAACTGTCAAGGAGGGGAAAAGTTTAGAGTTAAACTGGTTAACCATAGGGTCATTACTGGGAAGGAAGTAAAGTGAAGCCAAATCAGGTGACAGCTTGGGAGAGTACTAAGGAATGAAGAAATTAGAGGTACTTGTGAGGAGACAGAGCAAGTTTAAGGAAGTAGAGCTCTAGCAGAGAGAACAACAGGAAGTCAGAGAAAGGGATTATGGAGCTTTAGATCATTCAAGTGGACTACTTTTGGGTGGTGCCACATCTAGTGTTAGATTTTCCCCCTGTATATGTAACATCGACAAATGGGGTGGAGGGAAGGACTAGGTCATGGCAGGCAGCAGACTGCCAGAGTTACAAAAACACCAACATCCTTTCACCTAATAATCCATTATTGGCCATATGACCAAGAAAATTTTTTAAGAAATCTTTTTGCCCAAAGATATTTATGGCAATATAATTTCTTACTGTAATAAAAAAAAAAGAACAAAAACTGAAAGTAAAGCCCAAAGATTAGAGAATGGAAGAACAAATTGGAATGTTAATGTAGTGGACTATTACATTAAGAACGACAAGTATGAAAACCATAAAGAAATGTGGAAAGACATTTGAAAATACTGTTAAATACTGTATACATAGACTGTGACTATGTAACAAGAAAATATGCAATGAGGTGAATGAAGACTGATAGACAATGGAACACAAAATAGGGAGTGACAAATTGTTACCAATAACTATATACTGAAGGCTTTTAAAACATAAGTTTAAATAAAAATTTAAGTGATTCTGTCATGATTTGGAGCAAACAGCAAATTACTTATTTAAAAAAATAACTCTGAACTAGAAAGATCTGGGTTTCAGTTCCAACTCCACTTATTGGCTGTGTGACCTTAGGCAAAATCACAACTTCTCTGAGCCTCAGTTTCTTCATCTTTAAAATAAGATTCAGCCTTTTGACTGAATCCAAATTTCACAGAATAAATCCCCTTAATAAAAGGATTTGTTTGGTAAAACTTGGACCCAGTCAAAAGGCCACACCCAAGGACCTAGAAGGCCATTTGTGGCCTCAAGGCCGCAGGTTCCCCACCCCTGCACTAAATGATCTTTAAGGATCCTTATTGTTCTAAATTCTATGAGTCTATTGGCAACTAGGCCATGTACCCATCAATCATTTACCAGCATCAAATACCAGCATTTATTATCTTTAGATAATTATTTGAGTTGGTTAGAAAAGTGACAGGGAAAAAAGAAAATAAAAAGGCAGCTAGGTGGTGCAGTGGATAGAGCACCCGCCCTGGATTTAGGAGGACCTGAATTCAAATTCGGCTTCAGATACATAACACTAGCCACGGGTTTCATCCAAATCCAAAGTTGGTTAGTTAGTTTTTGTTCCATCCCCTGAAACTCCCATCTTGGAAATTTTTCATCACATATGGGGATTGGGCAAGAGAGTGGAGAAATCAGCATAGATATATTTTTGGAAAAACAAACTCCAAAGCTCCATTGGTGGCTCAGTAGTTTTATTTTCATATACAAGGAACAACACATTTTTCTTTACTGAGCTCTAAGAATAATATAGAAGTATACTGGGCACTCAAGATACATAAAATTTTTCTTTAATTCAACAAATATTTACTAAGCACCTACAACATGGAGAGCATTGTGCTAGGAACTTGGGGAATTTCAGGAGGTTAGAGTCCCTACCCTAGCACAAGGAATTTTATCTCAGAGAGGTTAGAATCTAAACTGATCAAAATGACAAACATAAAATATAGAGACATGTACAAAAGGCAACTTAGGTGGCGCAGTGGATAGCGCACCAGGCCTGGAGTCAGGAACACCTTAATTCAAATCTGGCCTGTGACACTTACTGACCCTGGGCAAGTCACTTAACACTGTTTGCCTCAATTCTCTCATCTACAAAATGAGCTGAAGAAGAAAATGGCAAACCACTCCAGCACCTTTGCCAAGAAAACCCCAAATAGCATCACAAAGAATCAGACGTGACTGAACAAAAATACATACAAAAATCCTATAATTACATAAGTACATGTGTGAGAGAGAAAAACAAAGAAGATTTAAATGGTTGTAAAACTAAACTTGTGGAGTTAGTTTTGGAGTCTGACCAGAACTTGGGGTTGATCTTGGCAGAGAGAAAAAGACCCACTGGGAAAGGATACCAACTCACTTCCAAACTCTCTGACATCAACTGTCCCCTTACTGACTCAATAGAATTAGTATCCTTGTCATATTCTATCAACTCTGCCCAACCAATCAATTCTAGCTCTCTGCAAAGTCCTTGAACCTTAGCAACTTCAATCGCTACAAAGCAGTATGTATCTTACCCCATGACTCCCCACCCACAGCATCTCCTCGTGGAGGTCGAAGTGGGAGACGGATACAGGCACGCCCACCTCGGCTACCACACTGTGCAGCTCAGAGTAGACGCCTTCCATGATGTGCACAGACTCTGGGACAGACAGTGCCTCCAGGGCCACTCCCTCGGGGTCCAGCTCCACATTCTGCAGCAGACTAGGGTTCAGGTGGGCATCCAGGACAGGGTCCAGGGTGGGATGCAGGGCTGGGGCATACTCCGTCAGTCCAGGATCCAGGCCCTCAAAGTTCATGACGACAGTCGAAGCAGGCAAGGTCCCCCCACCCTCCCGCCCCGACCCCTTCTACTGGCCAGGTCCCGAACCTTTAGTAGGGTGGCCTCTAAGAAGACATCCTGGTCTGCTGGGGGAGACGAACAGCTGTACGTGGCGGGGAGGAAAGGGGGAGGCAGGCCCAGCCACCGATGGCTAGCCAGAGCCCCACTGTGGGCTTTCCTGGGTACCTGGGTCAGGTAACCCGGGAAATCAGACAACCTCCATTACCAAGGGGGTCTTCCACCCTCTCTCCACAGACCCTCACCTCCTACCGTCCCATTTCTTCCCTGTACCTCTTCCCCACACACTGTCTTGCCTTACCGCCCACACCATCCCCCCCCCTTACCTGCCTGGCTTAGCCCAGATGCACCTGGGGTAGGGGGAGGGCGTGGGAAAGGTGGGGGGGTGGGGAATGGGAGGAAAAGTTACCCAGAATCCTCTGGGAGAAAGGGGGACAAGGGACATAAAATTTTCCCAGAGTCTGGGGCCTACTTGTTACCCAGAATCCTCTGGGTGGGAAAACAGGAAGGGGCGGGGATAGAAAAGGCCATACCCATAATTCTCTGGGAAGGGAGTGGGCGGGGGTAAATGATTAGCTCCCGAGAAACCACTGGGGAATACGAACTAACGTTACCCAGAATGCGCCAGGGGTGGGGGAGGGAAGGGGAGGGGAGGGGAGGGGGTGGAGCATCAGAGTCCAGGGGCTGCGTAGGTTCCCATGATCCTTGACGCGCTGACTGTCGTTCCCAAGTCTCGAGTGACGGGTGCTTTCGGTCGAGGGGACGAGATAAGATTAGGACAGGGAAAAAGCCAGTTCAAGAAAAATGCCTCCGCGGGAAACCCCAAATCTTCCCGGCGCTTCTTAGCCTGCCTAACTCTTGAAACTCTTCGGACCCGCCCAGGGCCAATCAACGAGTGGCGTTTGGGGGCTCGAGCCAATCAGGCTGGGCCGGAAGCGCCGGCTCAGTGAGGGCGGCAGTTGGTGCGTTAATGTTACCCCTGCGGAGCCGAGCTGGGGAGAGGACGAGGAGGGCTACGGGGCGCCCCTAGGGACCCCTCGGGTCGTCCTCTGCCCTTTAATGAAGGGCGGAAAATACATCTGAGTCTTATGTCCAGCCCTGGCGGTCAGGAGTGCCTTGGGGGTTGGGAATTAGGTCTGGATGGGAGCTTTTCGCGGGAAGAGCCCCGAATTTGGTATCAGAAGTTCTAAACCGACTTTTTTGAGCGAGTCGATCTCTTGCGATCTCAGTTTATCATCTGAAAAATAAAGAAGGTGCACTAGATCAGGAGTTCTTATCCCGGAATCCCTCAAACTTAATTTTTTTTCAGCCAGGGACAAGGTTTATTAAAGATGCGCCATATTGGCCAGACTCTTAAGGAATCTACATTCGTGAGCTATTTGGTTAGGTTTTTAAGGAATCTAAGCAACTTAATGGAGATAAGATGGACCTTATTGGGACTGACTGGGAGGTTGAGAATGGGGTCTAGATAGGGTCAAGGGTGGGAAGTAGCCAGGGGCCATAGGGAGGTAAGACAATGGAGGGCACTAGGCTAGGTTTAGGGTAACAGAATTGGGAGATTGGGTGTGGGCGATAAAGAAAGGCCAATTGATAAGATTATAGCCTCAGGGGAATGCCAGAGATTACCTGGATCTAGTGGGAGAATTCGAGGAGAATCCCTTAAGACAAATGGGACCCAAATTCTTTTGGGATAAGGGTCGAAGGTCTTGGCTTCTGAAACTGCTTCCTGCCGGCAAAGGGCGTAGAGCTGTCCCTGCCTCTCAGGGTCCCCTTCAAGGGGTCAGACGTCAGGTGCAGTGGGCTAGAAAACCTTGGACTCAATCGGAGCTGGGTAGCCTGAGCGATCATCTGGAACAAATTTAAAATAACAAAAAGACTGTTTGAATATAATTGGTTTCCATTGTAATCCTGTGTTTTATTCATTTAAAAACATGATTTTGAGAAGTTTTATAGGTTGACATTCTTATCTCTTCCCCTGTCCTGGTATGCTCCCCCGTCTTCAGTTCTGACTACTGACCTCCCTTGCTCCCTTTATATCTCAGCTAAAATCCCACCTTCCACAAGAAGCCTATCCCAACCCCTCTTAATTCTAGTGCCTTCTCTCTCTTAATTATTTCCTATTTATCCTGTATATAGCTGACCTTGTATATTTGTTTGCATATCCCATTTGTTTGCATAATCCCCCCCGTTGGATTGTAAGTACCGTGAGGGCAGAGACCATCTTCTGCCTTTTTTTGTGTGTCACTTGAGCTTAGCATAGTGTCTGGCACTTTGTAGGCGCCTAATAAATGTTTATTGAATAGACTGTCAAAATCAACTGACACAAAAAGTTAAGAACCTCTGGACTCTGGACTAGATTTTGCCCAGAGTTTCTTTCAGCTCCACATTTAATGATACTGTGATTAATGAGTCCTGAGCTACACTGGATCCTACACATCCTTCAGACCTGAATCCTGTCTTTCCTATACTCTCCCTATTCTCCAGTGAATACAGTGGAAGGTTAGATGGGCTACCATAAAACTATGACCTACTGCTCTTCTTTGATCCCCTGACCCCAGACTTCGTTAGCATTTCCTTCGGTGTCCAGATACACGAAAGAAAAAAAGGAAGTGGGAACCAAACCGCTGCCCAACCCAAGTGACTGCATCCTCCACAAGTCCCTTCCAAGGGACCTCTTTCCTGGAACTCCTGTCTGGCTGACTGCTCCTTCCCCAAAGGCCCTGGAAACATTCCCAGGGGACAAGGTTATGCAGCTGGGAAAACTCCCTCAGCCCCAGGAGCTGAGTAGCATCTCCTAAGAGATATAGATGGAATATGGCTTCCCCCCTTCAGAAGGACACTGACTGAGATGGTCCCCTGTTACCCCCACTAAAATAATCCAGCAGATTGAGGAGGAACACCACAGAGAATACCACTTATAAAAAGGTTCCAAATAAAGCCCCAAAGATGCACTCCTCTATAATTATTATTATTATAATAACTTAAGTATCAAAAGTGTTATTACTGTCATTTTAACCTTTTATTTAGTATTTTATTCTCCCCCAGTTACATGTAAAAACAATTTTTAACATTTGTTTTTGAAACTTTGAGTTCCAAATTCTCTCCCTCCTCACTTCCATTGAGAAAACATATTCATAATAGTCATATTGTGAAAGAAAACAAACAAGAAGAAAAAAACTCAAGTAAATAAAGTTAAAAAAAAAAGTATGCTTCAATCTGTATTCAGACACCATCAGTTCTTTCTCTGGAGATGGATAGCATTTTTCATCATAAGTCCTTCAGAGTTGTCTTGGATCATTGTATTGCTGGGAATAGCTAAGTCATTCGCAGCTGATCATCTTACAATATTGCTGTTACTTTGTACATGTTACATTTTACTTTGTATCAGCTCATGCAAGTTTTTCTGAGAGCATCCTGCTCATCATTTCTTAAAGTACAATAATATTGTGTCATAATCACATACCACAATTTGTTCAGTCATTCCCCAATTGATGGGCATCCCCTCAACTACTAATTCTTCACCCCCAGAAAAGAGCTGTTATAAGTATTTTTGTATATATAGGTCCTTTTCCTTTTTTTTTTTATCTCTTGGGATACAGACCTAGTAGTGGTATTGCTAGGTCAAAGGGTATATATATGGTTTTATATCCCTATAGTTCAAAATTGCTCTACAGGATGGTTGAATCAATTCACAACTCTACCAATAGTGCATTAAAGTCCTATTTTTCCCACATCCCTTCTGACATTTGTCATTTACCTTTTCTGTCCTATTAACCAATCTAATAGGTATGAGGTATCTGTACCTCATATACCTCAGAATTGTTTTAATTTGCATTTCTCCAATCAATAGTGAGAGTATTTTTTCTTATGGTTATAGATAACTTTAATTACTTCATCTGAAAACTGATCTTTTTTTATCATTTATCAGTTGGGGAACGGCTCTTATTTTTATAAATTTGACTCAGTTCTCTATATGTTTGAGAAATGAGACCTTTATCAGAGAAACTTGGTTTAAAATTTTTTTCATTTACTTCAGTTATTTCCCTCCATCCTATCCCCCCCATTTATTCTTTTCTCTCTTTCCTTTCACCCTGTTCCTCCTCAAAAGTGTTTTCCTTCTGACTACCCCCTTCCTCAATCTGTCCTCCCTTCTATCACCCCCCCCACCCCAAACTCCATTCCCCCTACCCCTGCCTTGTCTCATCCCCTTCCCCTCCTATTTTCCTGTGGGATAAGTAAGATAGATTTCTATACCCAATTGAGTGTGTATGTTATTCCCTCTTTGAGCCAATAGTGACAAGAGCAAGGTTCACTCACTCCCCCTCACCTCCCCCTCTTCCCCTCCATTGTAAATATTACTATTGTTATTAAAGAGCAAATGGAGACGGGTGAAAAGACACCTCTACACACACAGGGGTCTAGACTGAAATTATCCCCTTCTCAGCTATGGTGACCCAAAGATAGACTGCATCATGGAGTGGATTTAAAATTTAGACTTCATAGAAGGGTTTGGATTGGAAATGTCCCAAAATGAGAGAAAACACTTTGATTTAGAGAGTTAGTCAATAATCAATAAACATTGTGTCTATGCCCCAGGGATACAAGAAGAGCCAAAAGACAATTTCTTTCCTGGAGCACAATGTAATGAATGTTCACCAAATTCAGAAATGCCAAGGTCCCTCAGCCTCTGCCTAGGGGCTGCATGCAGCTACAATGCTCCTGAACCAGGTTAAAATATAACTGGGAAATATTAGTAAATAAAAATACAATAAAACATAGATAACATTACTTTTTAAAAATTAAGTATGTGGCCAGGAAGATCCTCATACAGGATTAGTGCCCCCCCTTCTATTTCAATTTGATAACCACTGCTGTAGAAGATTCTAGACAGAGACCATAGACATCCCCGCCAAATTTTGAGACTGTATAATGAAGTTTCAAATTAAGAAAAACAAAGGCTCTCAGAATTAAAGGGACAACTTCCTCCCACTCTTAACCAGAGTACGTCCTAGAATGAGAGAGACTATTCCAATAGACCCCTAGACTAAAATACTATCAGGCTCCCCAGACACCCTTTCAAAGGGTTCAGACAGAGGTCTGGACTCCACAGAGGTCCTAGATGATCAAGTAGCCTTAATCTCTAGATGAAGGAAGGGGTCAATTGGATCAGTAGCCTTGGGACTGAGTTGGAAAGGCCAGATGAGAGGTGTCCTGGTGATTTGCATAGTGGTCAAGGCCCAGCTGACGTCAGGTAACCCTGGCAGCTCCAGGCGGGTGGAGCCCTGGGAGAAGCTCTTGCCCTGGAATAGTCCCACAGCTGCCCCAGCAATCCGGCTTCCTATCCTGCTCCCACAGCACCAGGAAGTGAAACAAGGGTGCTGAGCCTTGTGCTTGCAATTCATCCTGGTGCTTGTCATACCAAGGCACCCCCCATCCCACCCCACTCCCACCACTAGATTCCTTCCTAACCTTCAAAGTCCCACTTCCAGGGGCTTGTAGACCATACCTCCTAGAGCTGGAAATGGGGAGGAAAAGCAGGGACATTTTATAGCAATGGAAAAAGCTTCCCTAGAAGGAAGAGAAAGGCCTTTTCTCATCCCTCTCACTCTCTCAAACTGATCTACCCTCTGCAGTTGAGAATGTGTCCCACCCAACACATGGCTGGATCACAGAGTCAACTTGTTTGGATTAGTTCTAACTCTATCCTATAATCTTTTTCTTAGTTTTCAGGGGAGGGGAGGGAAGGGAAAGGAAGGGAAGAAAAGGGGAAACCCCAAATCCACATCCTCGGATGACAAGAGTCAGCCTCTTGGGGAGGCCCTGAGGGCCAGCAGATCATCTCCCACAGCCATGGTGGTCAACCATTGCCTCATTTCATGACGTCCAGGGCTGTTCTGGGCCGTTGAGACTCTTGGCATTGCCTGGGTGTAGCAGGAGGGGCTGGGGCAGCCCCAGCTTCCCACCACACTCTACCCTCCACCCCCACACCCAATCTTGCACTCTCTGTTGCTTTATGTTGCATCATGGTAGGTGATGAAATCAATAGTCAGGCAGGTTTTCCACATGGATGCAACTAGCTACAGGGCCCTAGTGCACAGGGTATGGATCTATATGGATGGGAAGGGGGTGTTTCAGGGTGATGCCTCTATACTGCTTCTTTTGCTGTCAAGTGCCCAGATGTACCTGGTGTTGCCTGGAACTAGTACCAAGAATTCAGGGCCCTGGCCTGGCAATCCATCTATTGATGGGACACATGGTGTGAAAAGCATCTCCTGGCAGGAGACAGGATCCTCCTCACACTAAAGAGAGGAGGAAGAGGGAAGGGAATAAGTATTTATATAGGGCCTACTATGTGCCAGGCACTGTGCTTATCACTTTTTACAAATATGATCTCATTTCATCAGTCAGACTCAGATGCAGTTCAAAAGTCAGGAAGGCGTGGACAGCTCTGGGGTTGTCCATGGACCAACCAAGAACACTATCAGGAAACCCCTTTAAATGCCCACATGCCTTAGTTTCTGGTCTACTAGGGGTCAAAAGGGTAGGAAATAGTATGCCTGCTTTCTGTCTCCTGCCTGAACTAACCCCAGCAATCAGTATTCCTTCTGAACTTTAAAGAAACTATGGGACCTATTGTAGACATCAGGTGTAGAATGTCTTTACCTCTCTAGGGAAAAACAAACAAGGGACAGCTAGGTGGCCCAGTGATTAGTGCACTGACCCTGGAGCAAGGAAGACCAGAGTTCAAATCCAGCCTCAGACACTTACTAGCTGCGTGACCCTGAGCAAGTCACTTAACAATGATTGCCTCCAAAAAAAAAATAAATAAAATCAACAAGTATCTATTGGGGTAGCCAGGTGGCACAGTGGATAGAGCACCAGCCCTGAAGTCAGGAGGACCTGAGTTCAAATCCGACCTCAGACCAAACACTTGGCACTTACTAGCTGTGTGACCCTGGGCAAGTCACTTAACCCCAATTGCCTAAAAAAAAAAAAAACCAAAAAACAAGTATCTATTAAAAAAGAAAGAAAAACAGTTAACCTGGGGAACTGTCTGAGAGCTTTGAGGTAAGAAAATTGAAGCTCCCATCCTAGAAAAGGATTTCAGGAATGTCTGGCTCCTGCTTCAAAGAAAGAGGCACAAAGTAGAAATTGGACCTGAGTCTAAAACTGAATTATCTGCTATTCAGAGTGGGGTAGGTGCTTCTCCATCTCAATTTCCCTTGAGACAAATGGAATAAAGTCATTATGTTTTGAGAGCCTTAGCTTTGGGGGCTAAAAAGAACAGAGAGAGGCCAGGCAAGAGGGAAGGGCTGTGGCCAAGATTTACCTCAATGGGGACAACCCTTGCCTTTTCCTCCCTTTCCACAGAGGCTTTGATTCCTGGAGAGCATTACACATGTCCTATTGCTAGTCTTTAGCCACAATAACCACATGACTTACTTCCCCTGGAACTAGGGCCAGATACCTGGGCTCCCCAAGAAGGTGGTGGTGGTGGGTGGGTGTGTGAGAAAAAGGCAGGAGGGAAATCCCACCTGCTGTGAGTCACCTGCCCAGCAGAAAGGGCGGTACAGAGTGGAGAGTTTAAAAAGACACGAAGCAATCCAGAGAGAGAGAGGAGAAAGAAAGAGCCAGAGAATTAACAGAGAAAGCAAAGGATAAAACAGAAAGTCAGAACTGGTCACAGATCAGTGTGAGGGAGGTCTGTGTGTGCTAGGTATATAACCAGCTGCAGAACCAGCTTGCCAGGGAAATGAAGTCTGGACTCAGGGTGATGCTGCTGTCGCTGCTGCTGCTGCGGACTGCTGAAGGCCGGGCAGTGCATGGTGGAATAAATGTTGCCTGGGACCGGTGCCAGGAGCTGTCTCAAAATGTTACTGCCTTGGCGTGGGGCATTCACCCGCAGATGGGAAATCTGGTAAGTAGCCCCCTTCCTGGTATAAGGATGAAAACCAGGCACTAGGGCAGGAGGAGTAATACATGATGGGTCTTAAGTCAAGGAAAGGTAGAAAGGTCTGGCCTGAAGCTTGAACTTACTAGTGGGCTTGGGATTCATTTTATCTCTGCAAACATTTTAAGTACTCACCATATACTAGGTGAATAAGGTTTTCTATAAGGGACAGAGATTTACAGACAAAAAATAACTCTACCACCTCCCCGCATAAAGCAAAACAAAACAAAAAACAGTCCTGGCCCTTAAGGAATCTAATAGTTGTGGGGAAACTTGATAATATTGTTTGGACCTAGCCGTACGTTTGCTCAGAGACCAGATTTGTTAAATGCTTAACTCAGAACCTAAGTTGTGCTAACCTGAAACCCAGTCAGATCCGGAGACTGATGCAAAGAATTTGAGGAGTTAACTCCTGTTACACATCTCAAGCAACCCATGTTCTTATGCTAGAAACTGTGTCCGTGCTGGCTAATCAGCCACTGCTTCCTTGTTCCTTTGTTTGGATCTTAGGAAGTGGGCCATCCCTATTTTTGGCTCTCCCCCTCTGCCTTATGACTTAATAAACTTTACTAAATTATTTAAGTTCTGGGTTTTGTTCTCTGCCGCATCACGGTTTACTGGGAGATTACATTAGCTATATAAAGAATGATGCAAGGAGGGAAAAAAAGAGTGCTAGCTAGCAACTATGAATCAGAAAAGTGGAATCAGAGAAGGTAGGTCCTAAAGTAAACTTTGAAGAGAAGAGGAGCTAGGTGGATAGGTTCTGGGGTGAGACTCTAGGGCCAGGCAGGGTCAGGAATGGGAAGGCCCAGATGGATTCAGAACTTTGTGTGTTGCTTCCCCATCTCCAGGAGCTGCCAAGAGAGGAAGGCACTGGAGAAGCTGTAGATGACATGCCCCACATCCAGTGTGGTGATGGCTGTGATCATCAGAGTCTCAGTAACAACAGCCAGGTATGTGGGACACAATTGGGTCAAACAGAAGCAGAGTTATGGAGGGGACTGTGAAGAGGGCTGGAGAGTCCAGGGGAGTGAAGAAGCACCTATTATCCCCTTTCTTATCATCTTCTCTCCCTTTAGCTCTGCTTGCAGAAGATCCATCGAGGCTTAATCTTCTATGGTCAGTTGCTAAACTCGGACATTTTCACTGGGGAACCTTCTCTACTTCAGGATGGTCCTGTGGGGCAACTCCATTCCTCCCTGTTGGGCCTTAGCCAGCTCCTACAGGTATGAAGGGCTGTGGATTCGGGAAAGAGTAAACTGAGCGACCCTCAGGAGTTGTAGATAGAACTGGGTGGCTGAGAGTTGAGGTTCAGGTTTCTCTGTATCCCAACAGCCCAAGGACCATGCCTGGAAGAAACAGCAGGTTCCTAGCCGCAGTGAGCCATGGCAGCGCCTCCTCCTTCGCCCCAAGATCTTACAAAGACTTCGAGCCTTCGCTGCAATTGCTGCAAGAGTTTTCACCCATGGGGCAGCCACTCTGAGCCCCTAGGGAATGGACTAATCCTACCTCAACCATCAGAGGGCTAACAGGGATGAGGATGGTCACTACGTGTAAGAAACCAAGCAATGCTGAGTCGCATGCTTCAAATACTGATAAAGCATCACAAATGTTGACAACTACCAACACTGACAAGCAGCCTGAATGGCTGGGCCAGCAGATATTTATTTAGGGAAAATTAAAGTATTTATTCTCACAGGAGAGTTGTGGGGGAGGTATTTATGATATTTATGCTAATGTATGAATTTTCTTCAATAAAACTTATTTATGCACAAATAATATCTGACTTTTCAGGTGTGAGGGCTGTCAGAAAGATGGAAGATAAAGGGAAAACAATATGTATATCCTTCCTACAATTCATCCTCCCAATTTTTAAGTGGGTAGGGAGGGACAAAGTACTAACTAGTTTTCTGAGGTCTTTCAGGCTTCAAGATATATCCTATCATTCCTCTTAGTAACATTACCTAGTAAATGCTAACAGAAGGATGTAGATCAAGAAGGAGCTGAAAATAATAGCAGGTGGATCTCCTTTATGGTATGCCCTGCAATTGCCTCTATCCCTAGTTTTTCAGCCTAAAGTTTAGTGATTGAAAATCACTAAATGAAACGAGCCCAAATCATTAAGGGAATGACTATTAAGAGTTGGAACCTATAGGGGGTTCTGGGGACATGAGGGTAAATTCCCCTAAAAACCAATGGGATTCTCCCTTAAAGGACACTAAGGCCCCCACTGAAGGGGATTTTATTACCCCAGGGAATCTGAAGTCTTGGGGATAGGGGAAGGGTTAGTGGGTGCTTTCTTCCCTCTGTTTGATTGTTGTTCCCAGCTCTTACCTCCCCCTCCTCTGCCCAGCCCTCTCCACCCCCAACCCCCAACCATTGTCCAGGGAGGGAACAAAAGAAAAATGACAGGATGGTTGTTAGAGAATACAGTTTATTGTACTGGCTTTGCTCTTGTCCAGTTCTACTGGTTAACTATCATAATACCAGGACTTGCTTGGCCCCCAGAATTATTTGTTATCAGAGCCTTAGACAACCAGCTGCTCATTGCTAAGTGGTTCCAGCTATCAAAGTGCACATGTGAAACTTTTGCTGGGGGTAATAAGGGCAAAGGCAGGACAGGAAAGCAACACAGGAAGAGCACAGAACAGGGTCAGGAGTTCTGGGGTTGAGCTCACATAGCTGCATGACCATGGATAAGTCTCTATTTGTAAAATGAATACAGTAGGACTTGTACTTGCTTCACAGGACAGCTATTTTTAGGGAGAAAAGTGCTTTATAAACTTCAAATGATTAGAGAACCAAGTTATTATTGATCTATCCACTCAGCTCCCACTTCTGGAGACAGCCTCCCCCAGTAAAATGAGCCAGACATTGTTTATCTCTCACAAGGAAAAACTGGGTACACAGGACTTCACAAAGTGCAAGGGGAGAAAGAAGAGACAATTTGGCACTGGGCATGGGAGAACAGGAAGCTGTGAAGTTGTTTCTTCCTTTTCCTAATTCCATCTCCCTCCCCCTATAACAAACACCAGGCTCTTGATTTCCACCAAACATCGATATCACAACGGAGAGGGGTAGAGGGAGAAGGAAGGAAAGAGGGAGAAATTTAATTCCTAGTAATTAGGGAAATCAAAAGTAGTGGCACCATCCATGAAGAAGTGGCTCACAGAAGAGGGGGCCTCATCGCCAGGGGACAGGATAGGTAACACCGGGTCATCTCTCAGCAGGACAGCATCACGAGTCAACTCGTCATTTTGCAGAGCTAGGCAGTGCAGAAGGGTGAATCAGGTCAAAGGCCCAGACACAAAGCTGCCCCTCCAACAGCTAGGAAGCACTGGAAAGACTGAAAGGGTCACTTCGGGTGGGAGAGGGCTTGAGATAATAGGAGAGGAATGTACTGTACAAAATGAACCCTTTGCAAACAGCCTTTCTCAGTATGGAGTCAAAAACTTACACTCTTATAGCAACAGGCTTATGGTACAGTCTAGGTAGATCTTGGGCAGCCTTTGCAGAGCTCACAGACAGTAAGTCAGCCCTCACTCACCTTCGATATCATTCACATTTAGAGTTAGCAGATCCTTCCCGAGGTCCTGCAGGTCCAAGGGAAGCTCAGGCTCCGTCTGCTCCCAGTCTGGATGAAGCTCCAGATCAAAGTCCAGCATTTCTGGATGCTGCAACGGATGTGGTGACTGCACATCATCGACCTGCCTAAACACACAAACCAAGAAAGAGACAAAACGATAAGGCTGAGAGAGAGAGAGAGAGAGAGACAGAGACAGAGACAGAGAGAAAGGGAGAGAGGGAGTGTGTGAGTGTGGGAGTATGTGTGTGTGTGTGCACGCGCATGCTCGCGCACTGTCAATCAATCCATCAACATACACTTATAATTGTTCTAAGTGCAGGAGATCCAAAGAAAAAGGAAAAAAAAAAACAATCCCAGCCTTCCAGAAGCTTATATTCTAAGAGGTATGTAAATCAGTGGATATAAGATAAATACCAAGTACTTAGAAGGTAGCCTTATAGAGAAAGACATCAAGCAGTTGTAGGGACCAGGAAAGTCTTCCTGGGGGAGGTAGGGCTTAAGTTGAGTTTGTTTGTTTCTTTTTTTTTTTTTTGGTGAGGCAGTCAGGGTTAAGTGACTTGACCAGGATCACACAGCTAGTAAGTTTCAAGTGTCTTGAGACCAGATTTGAACTCAGGTCCTCCTGACTACAAGGCCAGAGCTCTATCTACTGCGCCACCTAGCTGCCCCCTTAAGTTGAGTCTAGAAGGAAGCCAAGGAATCTAGAGTTGGGGGCGGAGGAAAACATTCCAGGTTTGAGGGACGTATGAAATCATATGAACAGCAAATAAAGAGGTATGGCTGGAACACAGAGTGCAAGGAAGGAACACTGGGTTAAAAGAACAGAAAGAAAGACAAGGGCTAAGTCATGAAGAGCTTTCAGGGCTAAAGAGAGGAGTTTCTATTTGCTCCTAGAGGAGATGGGGAACCACCTGCAGTGACTGAGGAGGTGACATGCTAAGACTTAGGCTTTAGTAAAATCATTTTGGCAACAGTCTGAGCGAGGAGAGGCTTGAGGCAGGGAGACCAACCAGAAGGCTCCTGCAACAACACAGACCCAGGTGAGAAGGGGCCGGATTTGGATAGTGTTTGTAGGAGCAGACATAAGGGGATTCCTTTAGAGAAAAGTATGAGGAATAGGGAAGAGGTACAGGGTTGAATTTCTCTTGTTCCAAAGATTTCCAAATAAGTCATAGGAAAGGAAAGAAGGTTAACAAAGAAGGGAGAATAGAGGAGCAAAAGAAGGACAAGAAGACTGGGAAGAAAGAGTAAATATCTGAGGAAAGCTGAAAGAGCTTGACGTGGGCTGGTGAAGAAGACATGGCAGCTTAGGAAAGGGCCTAAGGAGGTCACATCTCACCTGTTGGACACTACAATGAGTTCCCGGCTTAAGTACTTCCTGTGTTTTGCAAGATCAACTGTGGTAGGAAGAGATGTGGTCCAGGTGTGATTAAGAGGGAAGAATGATGGAGGTTAGTGAATACAAATCAAAGCCCCCGGCTCCCTCCTTCTTCCCTCACCCTCATGCCACCCAGTCTGGGCAGTAACCGGAGGACCCTGCTCAAATCACGCAAGCCTCCCTGAATCAGTGTTCCCATCAAAGAGATGCTGGGGTTGGATTCTACAATTTCTAATAGGACTCCTTGAGTCCTAAGACTCCATGTTTCTACCTTTCTCACGGTAATAGGGTCCAAAAGCTTCATCCCGGGGTATGCCAGGGTAAAGGAAGCACAGTGGGTTCTCAGGCACATTCTCCTCTGCCAGTAACTGGTAATTACGAATGATCTCTGTGATCGGGACTAACTGAAGAATGTCTTTAGTGTACGGCTCTACTGATCGGAGGACCACCTTGTCTGGGGAGGGGGAAATGGGAAGAAGACGTCAGAAGGGATGAGGCTTGGGGGAAAGAAGCAGAAGTCTGCCTCTTCTGCTTGAGGGCTCTGGCTACCCTCCCACTCCTCAATCCCAGTCGAGTAATCAAAGTGGTCAGAAAAGTCAAAAGGTCAAACCGAGCAGGGATCAAAACTTGGTAAGGGAGAGGACTCAGAGAGGGCATGTCTTGCAGTCTTACCATCATCCTGATGTTCCACCCATGAACAGGTGATGCCCCCCTCTACTGAGGTCTCACTGAATCGCAGCAGAAAAGTACCTGGCAATTTCTTCTTTAACAATCGCAGTGCCTGGGCACGGGTCACAAAGCCCTTAATGAGCCTGTTACATGGAATGGAAAGAAGGAAGTGGAAAATAGCCAGCACATGAGCCCCCTTTCTTCTTTCATATGAGAAACAGAATGAGTGGAAAGAAGGCTGCTTTTGAGAGTTAGGAGAGACTGAGGTATGAATCTGCTTTCTGAGGGTCTGGGATCAACTCATTTGACCTTTCTAGGCTCATTTCTTAACTCTATATGAGGAATACGACATTCATATGTCACGGCACCGCTATGAGGCTCAAACAAGACAATGTCTGTAAAGTGCTTTGGAAACATTACAGGGACATTGAAATGTCAGTCATTACCGTACCATCTCCACTCTCCAGTCTATAGTTGCAGGGCCCATTGTGCCCACAAGGGGGAGCCCCAAACCCACCCTCAGTACAGCAGAGCGGGCAAGCTCAGAGCATCCTCCTCATACCCATCTTTCCAGATACCCTTCAGGTGGCTGTGCACCAAGTCCAGGATCTTGTCCAACCACGTCCAGAAAGGCATCTTCCCAGGAGGGCTGTCCTGCTACAGGAGAGCAAAGGCAGGGGAAATACCTCAGAGAATGTGGAAGGACCCTGAAGAGTGAAGGGGGTCTGCTGTCAGAGAGTTCATTACCTTGGAGAAGGCAGCCCAGGACAACAACAATTGTGATTCTTTCTTGTGCTCTTGCTCTGAAGGACAGAAGGACACAGGGGTTTCAAATGGAGGGACAGATGGAATGCTGCGTTCAGTTCTGGGAATTACTACATTTTTAAAATTAATTTATTTTTAGTTTTCAACAATCATTTCTATAAGCTTCTGAGCTGTAAATTTTCTTCCCCTCCCTCCTTACTTCCCTCCCCAAGACAGCATGCAATCTGATACAGGCTATGCATATATATTCCTATTAAACATATTTTCATACTAGTCATGCTGTAAAGAAGAATTAGAACCAATAGGAAGAACCACAAGAAAGAGGAAACAAAACAAAAGAATAAAAAAGAGCAAACAGTATGCTTCAATCTGCATTCCGACTCCACAGTTTTTCTCTGGATGTCTAGCATTTTCCATCATGAGATTTTTGGAGATGTCTTAGATCCCTGCATTGCTGAGAAAAGCTAAGTCTATCAAAGTTAGCTATCACACAACGTGGCTTTTACTACGTACAACATTCTCCTGGTTCTGTTCACTTCACTCAGCATCAGTCCACACAAGTCTTCCCAGGTTTTTCTGAAGTCTGCCTGCTCATCATTCCTTACAGCACAATAGTATTCCATTACATTCATATACTACAACTTGTTCAGCCATTCCCCAATTAATGGGCATCCCCTCAATTTCCAATTCTTTGTCACCACAGAAAGAGCTGCTACAAATATTTTTGTACATGTGGGTTCCTTTGAACTACTACATTTTTAAGAGAACGCTGGCAAGCTACCGTGACACCAACAGAGGGTAACCAGGACAGTATTTCAGATGGAGTGTGATGGCAAGTGGATAATGTGCCACTGAAATACTGGGCAACGGGCACAGAGAAGACTTAGGCAAGGAGCCTTATAACTATGTCTTCAAGTTGTTGAAGGGGTGTTATGTACAATTAGATTTGCTCTGCTTGGCCCCAGAGGGCTAAAGTAGGAACAGTAGGTAGAAGGTAGAGAAAGACTTTCCAACAGTTAACTATCCAAAAATGGAATGGACTAGGCGGCCAGGAGAGCTGGCAAGTTTCCCATCACTGGAAGCCAAAAACTGGACGGCCACTTGTTCAGATTATCGTCAGGGTACAAATTGTACTAGATGATCTCTGCTGTCCCTTACAACCCCAAGATTCTACAGCTGGGGCTGGGTGGGGAGGTGCACATCACAGCGACAAAGGGACAGAAGGTGAAAGGGACTAGATTGGCAACATGGGGAGCCAAAGAAGAATGGAAACCAAGGGGACTGGAATTTATTGAGGAAATGGAAATCATCTGTACCAAACAGCTTTTTCTTCAACATGTTAAGCTGCTCTTGGTCAAGACTTCGGCCAGTACAGGAAGAGAACTGCCAGCTGAGGGCTAGGCCCAACACTGTCCACGGGGCCTTGGGGGGACTGGAAAAGAACTGTTGATCCTAGAGACAGGATGGGAAGGACAGCCCAGTTCAGAGGCACCCATGGTTTTCCCCCAGCCCTCCCTGCCACGATGCATCCTCAGACCTGACCTACCCCTGACCCTCCCTCCCCTCCCTCACACTCTGCAGGGTCTCTTCCCAACCTCTTACCTGGGGATCAGAGCTGAGCAGATTAAACCAAAGTATGGAGGCCCAAGCGCTGGAAAGCTGGTTCATGTTGGAGATGATCACCACAGGAAGACTATTGGTCTAAGAGGAAGACATTGGGGGAGGGGCAGGGAAGGGAGAGGACGTCCTGTGATAGCAACTGGCAGGAAGCCCGGGCCTGGTGCTCCAGCCCCAGAAGACAAGTCCCCCCCTCTCCCTCTCCCCTCTCTTCTCCTCTCTTCCTACGTCCTCCTTTACCTTCAACTCTAGATTCAGCCCCTGGTAGGAGTATTTGACAGTGAAGTTAATGATGTGAAGCTCCTCCGTCACAATGAGCAGTCCCTAAAGAGTCAAGGTCATGGTCAGCAGGCCCTGCTGGCTGCCTGAGAACAGTCCCATCCCCTTCCTTCTGGCTCTGCCCTGACCTCACCTCACTGCAGCCCTTCCCAGAGCTGCTTGTCTTCTGCTCCTTCAGTGTCTGTGAACAGAAAGGGATGAGGATGGGAAGGAGTTAGGATGGGGTCCCCTCATACCTCTAATAGATGTAGCACTTTATGGTTTGTAAAGAATTGTATAGACATTATTTCATTTGATTGTCACAGCAAACCCGAGAGGTAGGTATTATTATCCCGTTTTACAGTTAAGGAAACAGTTGCAGAAAAGTTAAGTGACTTGTCCACCCAGCTAGTAACTGTGTGAAGTGGGATTCGAACCCAAGTCTCTCAGGTTCTTTGTCCAGCCCTCTGGCCACTACACCATGCTGCCTCGTCTTGCAATGATGCTGTATCCCCAGATTTTTCCACTTCACCCGTGTTAAAGAGATTACATAACTCTAGGGTTCTGACTTTACCTACCAGGCAGCGGAAGTCCCAGACCAAACCTTGGCTCTTTCCCTTCTCCGGGGTCAAAGTTTTCTGTTCTGAGGTCAGGATGTTGAACATTCGGAAGCTGCTCCAATTGAAACAATAATAAAACCAATAGCATCAATAATTGGCATTTATAGGTGGTCCTTTTTTCAGGTTTACAAAATGCTTTCCTCACAATAACCTAAATTGGAAGATCAGATGGCATCAAAGACACAGTTGAACTTGCCTCTGGGCTCCCATTTCTGAAGCAAAATTCCAGGAGGGAGGGGACATACAGGAAATCTGACAAGCGGCCAGGATCTGGCCCCCCAGCCCCCCTCCGGAGTCTCATAGATAGGAGACAAAATGATTCTCTTTTGTCCTTGTCACATCCCATTCCACCATGAGTCCCCTGGCTCTTACCCTTTCATTTGGGGAGAATTCCTGTGAAACAAGACAAGACAGTTAATGGAGCAGCCCCTGGAACCCCAAGAAGCCTCTTCTTGGGAAGAGACAATTCTCCCTCCAGGGCCCCGATTCCCATCCTCCCTCCTCTAAGTACTCTCCACCCCAGCCCTCCCCATACACCTGCCCCCACGCCCCGACTCACTTGTCAATGGTGACATGCACAGTCAGAGGCTCATTTGCATCCTGCAGCCTCACCAAGAGCCTACAGAAGGAAAGGAGAAGGCTGGTCAGCCGTGGCCACTGGGCCTGGCCAGGTGCCTGAAGGGTCAGTGGGGAGTAGGGGGAGTTTGAAGACAAAGTGGTAAGGAGGGAATTACTTTGGACTTGAATCCCAGCACTACTATTTTCTACCTGTGTTCTCTAGGGCAAATCCTTAATATCTCTGCAAGGGCCTTGGTCTCTTCACCTATAAAATAAGGGAGTTTAACCAGATGACCTCTTAGGAACCATCCAGCTTTATATTTATGATCCTGTTTTTTCTCAAGTCTGTGCTCTGTTCTCACTATTCCCTATGCTTGGAATGAGCTTCACATCCCAGCCTGAGCTCCACCTATTAAAGGGCCTCCTTACTTTTCTTCAAGGCCCATCAGATGGTACCTTCTCTGTGAAGTCCTGCCTTACCCACCCAGGTGAAAGTGATCTCTCCCGTTTCAAATTTCTCACCACACTCCACCTGGACCTTTCTTTTCCACTCCTCTTCGTCCACCCTTATATTTGGGAATTTACCCTTCTCCTTTTTTAGATTACAAGCTCCTTGAGGGCAGGACCCATGTCATATCTACACATATCCTCAGCATCTAGGGCAAACTTTGCATAGAGTGGTCTCCTAAATATACGTTAAATTGAAACTGAGAGGAAAGGAACAAGGAGATGAAGAAGGGGAGAGGGAGAATAGAAACTTCTCTTTAACCACAAAGTAAGACATCCATTCAACACAAGGGAAAGAGGATGGCATGTGAGGTGGGAGGAAGAGGGAGTCATAAGTTGGGAGAGACTGTCACCATGATACCAACCGTGTTTGGACAGAAAACTTATTCCCAGTCTTGAGGACAAGAGGTCGATTGATAGGCAGAAGCATCTGAGGCTGAGATTCCACTATAAAGGCACTAAAGGCAGGGGAAGAAAGGGCACTGTTGAGCGTCTGACACATAACAGCTCACAAGTCTTCTAAGGCCCAAACTTTCCCTCTCTTCCTCCCCAAAGGCCTCCTCCTTTCTCCCCAGGATTGGATGCTTTCCTTGGTGGTACCTGTGGAGCAGAAGCTGCAGCAATTCTGTGACCCCCTGTAAAGGCAGCTTGGTTTTCAGGGGATCATTCTCATAGCTCACTAAGTTGCTCAAATCCTCAAGTTCCTTCAGTTGTTGCTTTAGCTGGAACAATATCTTTGCTCCAGCTGTGAACCTGGTGGGGGAGTTGGAGAAAAAGGGAATGGACAGGATGACAAGACCCATGGGGGTCCCTACCTCACCCCATCCCTAAATAGTTCTTCTTCAGTCACTCTGAAGATCTAAAAATAAGACTGGTCAGAGAAAAAGTAACTAGGCTGTGGGTAAATCTATTACTCCCAATAGAAAAGGGTAGGCACTGGGGACACAGAGAGGGTGAAGAAGGATGTGAAGAAGTCATTTTCCTAAACAAGAAATACCAATGAGCATCTTCCGAAAAACTGTTCAAACCCTCTGATAATCAGAGAAATGCACATTTAAGCAATTCTGAGCTACCCAATGATGACCATTAAATTAACAAACAGTTAAAAATTGCAAAATTCAGCACTGTGTGGGCTATGGTGAGATGCATACATTGATGATAACGCAGGCGTCTTGAAAAGAAACATGGCAGTCAGGAGTTATAACAATGTTGAACTTAGGCATATCACTATGACTATGCCCTAAGGATGTTACTGATGGATCATTTCCCAACTTATGCCAAACAAAACAAAGCAAAAACCTTACAGTTGCTTTACGTTCAAATTAGTAAAACACAAAAGCAAAACTTTAGAATCAAAAATTAGAAAACAGATTCACAAATTTTGTGATTTAAGCGTCTGAAGTATGATTGTGCCATAAAAAAATTACAAAATATGAACAACAGAACAAAAAATAATCCTAGACTAGACTAGATGAGGCTACTGGGTGTGGCTGGAGTAGGTGGGGAGTTAGGGTCACTTTTGGAAGGAGGGGCTGCCAAGCATCACTACAGGAAGAGAGGCAGGAAAGGTCACCTTACCAATTTTCTAACTGATCCAAGCGGAGGTCCAGAGGGGCTCCAATGCAGGCCTTTCGCTGGTGATCTTTCCACTTCTCTAGTTCCTGCAGCAGGAGCTCAATCAGAGTGGTACATCGGCCCAGTAGTGCTCTGGAGGTATCCAGCACCTCCTAAAGCCAAGAAGCATGTAAGTTTTCACCTCAACCAATAGCCACTGTCCTGCCTCCCTTTATAGCCTGCCCAGGTTACAGCATCATGCCATGGTCTAAGAAACCAAGGTTAAGGGGCATAGGCTGCACTCCACTTCCACCCCCAAGCACATCCAGACTGCTTCCCCTCGCCCTCCCCACCCCAAGCTCTCCCTTCTAGGTTCCTCTTCCTTCACCCCTTTCTCACCTTCCTTCTTCGGTCCAGTTCATTGAGTGTTTCCTGCAGGAGTTGTTGTTGCCTGGCCTGGTTAGAGTCCATGGAAGATGGCTTCGCTGGACAGCAGAGGCAAGAAGTAGGGATCAGAACCAAGGCTCAGACACCTGGATTTCTTCCCTGACGTGTCCTGGCCTTGGGAGAGGGCTGATGTCCCAGTAAGTTAGGCGAAGTATCAGGTAGGACAGAGGTTTTGGAGGAATAGTGAGGGAAGACCAGCCAAAATCCATCCCATCCTAATCCCCTTTAGACTGCATAGTTCTTTTTTCTTTAGTTTTTATTTTTAACATGGGCTTTTAAAATTTTGGGTTACAAATTTTCTCCCTTCCTCCCTCCCCACCCACCCTCATTGAAAAGGCAAGCATCTTGATACAGGTTACAGATGTGCAGTCATGCAAAACACTTCCACAGTAGTCATGTTCTGAAAAACCAAGTATATTTCCCTTCATCCTATCCTACCTCCCATTTATTCTACTCTCTCTTTTCACCCTGTCCCTCCTCAGAAGTGTTTGCTTTTGATTTTCCCCTCCCCCAATCTGCCCTCCCCTCTATCAACCCCCTGCTCTCTTGTCCCCTTCCCCCCTTATTTTCCTGTAGGGTAAGATAGATTTCCATACCCCAATGTGTATGTTATTCCCTCCTTAAGCCAAATCCTATCAGAATAAGATTCACTCATTCCCTCTCATCTTCCCTCATTTCCCCTCCACTGTAAAAGCCTTTTCTTGTCTGTTTCATGTGAGATAATTTACCCCATTCTACTTCTCTCTTTCTCCTTCTCACAATATAATCCTCTCTCACCCTTTAATTTTACTTTCCAGATATCACCCCTTCATCTTCAACTCACCCTGTGCCCTGTCTTTGTCTGTCTATCTATCTATCTATACATACATAGAATTTTTTTCCCTCCCACTACCCTAATACTGACAAAAGAGTCATGAGTTACAAATATCATCTTTCCCTGCAGGAATGTAAACAGTTCAACCTTAGTAAGTCTCTTATGATTTCTCTTTCCTGTTTACCTCTTCCATGTTTCACTTGAATCTTGTATTTGAAAGTCAAATTTTATATTCAGCTCTGGTCTTTTCCTCAGGAATGCTTGAAAGTCCCCTATTTCATTCAATGACCATTTTTTACACTGAAGGATTATACTCAGTTTTGCCGGGTAGGAGACTACATAGTTCTTTAAGAGATTCCTCCAGCATCCTCTCCCCAGGCAATTCCCAGGGTGGCTGGCCATCTCTGACATCTCAATCTACTACTAGGTGACCCCCTGCCACCTCATCCTTTCTACACTCCCTCCATCCCCCTCAGGAGCCTCCAAGCAAATGACCCATCTCTCAGAATCACTCAGTCTGAACTATACCTGGAGGGGTCTGTGTCTTGTACCGAAAAGAGAAAACATCCTGTAGGTCACTCAGCTGGTAAACATCCTTAACCAGTTTCTGCAGAGAGTGGGAGGGGTGAACAAAGCTGAGGTGAGTAAGGAAAGGTAGGGAGTAACATGGTAGATCAGTGGGGAAGCCCTACCCACCCCTCTTCTGGCTCCTACTACCTGTATCATATCCTTCAACTCCTGGATCCGAGACTCAATCTCCTGTTGCTGCCTCGTCTCCTTGGGTACCTCAGGGCTTGTGTCTCTATGGTCCTGAAAGAAAGGACTATGAGCACATCTGGCCACAGACCTAGTGCCTGTAGCCCTGCTACTACCTAGTGTGGTTGAGGGACATGTGATGGCTATGCTCTCTCCACGGAAAATATGAAAGGCATTCATAGTCTCCCCATCCCACCCCACTCTCTCCTCATCCAACACAGGTCCACTACAATGAAGAGAACTTTCCTTACCTGCTGGGTCCTCTGAGCCTGGTTCAGGATATTTTTTTCCTCCAGCAGCAGATTATAGATTAGCCCAGCCAGCTGGATGGGATTATCCTGGAAGAAAGCCTACATAGGGATGAGGGGAACACAATGACTTCTTCATAGCCATCCTTAGTGCCTCCTGCCCCAGATGCTCAGCCTGTCTCCGACTGCCATCCTTCAGTGTTTCCTAAAGCCTGGATCCATACCCCAGCCCCCTGCCCTTCTCTGCTCAGTGCCTCCTCCAACCTTTCCACACCCCAACATTCAGGACCTGAACATCCCGGCAGAACTTCCTTAAGTTATGCTGCAGGAGCAGGTCAGAATCCTGACTATAGCCATTAGATTGGGAGCCCAGTTGGTCCAGAAGATGATGGAAGAGCAAGTAAGCATGAGACGTATCAGGGCTCATGACTGCTTGGTACCTAAGCAGACAAGATCGAAAAAAAGGTTAAAATCTTTGTAGGGGTCACAATCTAGGGGCCCCTGGGAGTGGGTTTTTTCCCTGCTATTCTAAGACCACCCCCTCACGTCCCATGTGCCTCATGGGAACCTGGGAGAATAGGGGCCACCCATGAGCCTCACCAGTTTTGGTCCTCAATCCAAGAAGCTAGGTGTTTCCGTACATCCATAGGCAAGAGACTTTTTGAATAAAGTTCATGTAGCCGCTCTTGGAAAGGCCGGTCCAGCCCCTGCAGGATCTCCCACTTGGCCATCCAGGGCTAGATACTACAGGCCACAGCCAGAAGAAGAGGATCCAACTATGACTTTTTTCCAGGCAGGGTCAGCCCCAAGCACACAGTAAATTTTTATAGTTCAGATAGATCTGATTCGGACTCAGCAAAACAGTAAGGTCTCTTCTTCTGAATATACTTCTGGCCAAGTATATTCCTATTATGGAAATAATAATAATAATAATATCAGTCTACATCTATTTTTTTTTGAGCCTACACCTACATAGTGTTTCATGGTTTACAGAATTCTTTCTTTATAATGATCTTGAATGGTGCATAGTGAGATAATTCCCATTTTACAGATGAGGTAACAGAGGCTCAAGGAAATAATGCAGTATTGTAGAAAGTACCCTGGTGTGGGGTCAGAGAGTCTGAGTTCAAGTCCTTGTTATATGACTTAGTAGCTATGACCATGGACAAGTCATTTCAGAACTTGGTACCTCTCAGTGTTCTTCTTTGTAAAACTAGTAGGTTGGACTAGATCAGTGGTATCAAACTGAAATGCAAACAGGCAATCAAAACGTACCTAAGGATCCCTGCCAGGTGCATGTTGTCTTAGAAACCCACATGTCAACATTATCTATGTTCTCTTGTATTTTCATGTTTTATTAAATATTTCCCAATTACATTTTTATCTGGTTCCCACAGCATGCAGGAGTTGATGAGTTTCAAGGTCTCTGACATTCTGCAATTGTCCTCCCTCACACAGCTGAAACCAGAAGCTGGGCCTGGAACTAACCCTACGTATTCTGAAAGTTCAGAGCTCTTCCTACTTGGCCTCTCTTGGCAGGCAACTGGAAAATACCACTTTCTAAATCAACCCCAAAACATGGCTCCAGTTTTACAATGTGTCTAACTACAATACATAAGGTCAGCAAGATTGGGGCTCATTCACTTTGTCATGCTACAGTAGTCTCTTGGCCAGGGCATAGCCTTCCCAATTTCTAACTGCTTTTATATAAATACCAATAGGTGCTGTGCATGGCAGTTTAACTGGCACTTCCTAAGGGGATGTAGTGATGTAGATAGACAGTGCTCTGATCTGGGAGTGAAGACCAGAGTTACTGTGTGCTATGTGACCTTAAGTGTGCCTCTTTTATTTTTGGGTTTGGTTTTTTTTTTTTTTTTTGGTGAGACAATTGGGGTTAAGTGACTTGCCTAGGGTCACATAGTTAGTGTCAAGTGTCTGAGGCCAGATTTGAAGTTGTGTCCTCCTGACTCCAGGGCCAACGCTCTATCCACTGTGCTACTTAGCTGCCCCAAACGTGCCTCTTAATATGACCTTCCTGAGCCTTATTTCTCTGAGTTCTCAATGTGAGATGTATACTCCAAGGAGATCAAAAATTGAAAAGAAAAAAAAAAGTTTATGTAGGAACCAAATATATAGTTTTTTTTTAGTAGTAGTAAAGAACTGGAAACAAAGGGAGTACCTGAATGTAATGGATTATCATTATATCATAAGAAATGAATGTGAGAAATTCAGAGAAACATGACAAGAATTATAGGAACTGATGCAAAGTGAAGTAAGCAGAACTAGGGAAATGATACATACAAGGAGTATAGTAATGTAAAAGTAAAGAAATGCTAAAATGAAGCTCACACTGTGTAAACTGTAATGGCCCTAGAGAAGAAATGAAGAAATACTTCTCCCTCTCTTCCTTGAAGAGATGGGGGTGGGGAGTGGGAACCACTGATTGGGAATACTGCACATGCTATTATATGTGGTCACTACACCAACAACTTCTGCTTAACTGTTTTTCTTTTCTACAGGGAAGGCTCCTGGTGGCGGGTAGGGAGAAAGGCTAGAGAGAACAATGTCTGGAAATGACTGTGATGTAAATATAATAGAAGTCATGGAGGCCTTCAATCTACTCAATCCCCGCCACTTTTGGGTACTCAGAACTGAAGGCCTTGGTGCTTTGGGATGACACAGCAAACCCTCGGTGGTCCCTGTCCCTTTCTATCACTTTGCCTTAGAAAAGGATGGGCTACATCAGTTTTAAAAAGGAAAGATAACTTCTCCTTTCTTTTTTCATCTGCCTCAAGTCTCTCCAGTTCATTCTCTCCCATTCCAAGCAACATGGGAGCCCTGGCCAAAGGACTTTCTAGGCAAACTTGAGCATGAGTTTGGGTTCTCTTTTGTTTTATTTCCTTACTAAGTATAGGTGACTAAGCAATGATTCTGAGAGGGATGTTTTCAGCCTCGGAAGTGACCTTGTGAATCTGAGAGTTTACAGCTAATTCCAGCTACGTTTCAGGAGCAAACCTGACAACTACTATATGGTTTCTTGGGGAAGATGACCACTGGCAGGAGGACAAGTACAATCCCTAGCCTGACTTGCCAGAAGAGAGGGTCCTGGAGGCAAATGTTTGGACAGTGACTAGCTGAGGTGACAGTAAAATGCTGATTCAGCAGTTCCATTCTTCAGGTTTTGCTATTTTAACTCTTAATCTCCAGGGAAAGTATAACAGTAATTACAAAATGCTGCTACTTCTTGTTTAAATTTTTATTAATATGTGCTTTTATGAATCTTCTGTATTTTTAGCATTTATTTTGCGAGGAAGAAATAAATAGCTTTCCTATATCTGATTTACATTGTACATTGAGACCCTTTCTATTCACTGCTTTGGGTAGATCTTAGATATGAGCAAACCTAAGCTTTAAGCGATTTCCCTTGGAGTTTTGAGGTGGAGGTATACAGAGCCAGAGACAAGGAGATAAATGAGCCTGACCCTTCCCTTTGGAGGTCAGGCACTCCCAGGACTGATGTGGATCCATGTGTGCATGGGTCCAAAATAATATGAAATTATATCTCCCAAATTTACAAAAGTGTCCATACAGTACTCTCACTAATAGGAGATTATTGACAGCAAGAAAAAGTTATCTTTACAAAAATATATTTATAGCACCACTATTTTAATGGCAAAAAGTTACAAACTGTACTCAACAAATGGATAATGGCTTAAAAAATGGTGGTATGGCAGTGTGATGGAATATCATTGTATTGTAAAGAATAAGGAATATGAAGAATTTAAAAAATATGGGAAGACATGAAAAAAAAGAGTGGAAAAAAAGAGCAGATGTGTCAGTTTTTGAGGGGCTATGGGAAGATAAGTATACTAATACACTGTTGGTGGATCTAGGAATTAGCCCAACTACTAGATATCAAGTTAGGATTATTCAAGAAAAATTACTCAACTGTTCATACATTCCGACCCAGCAGTCTCACTATGGAGCATATACCCCAAGAAGGTCAGAGATAGAAACAAAGATCTAAGATGTGCCAAAATATTCCTGGCAGCACTTTTTAATAGTAGCAAAGAACTGGAACCAAAGTAGGTGGTCACCAACGAAAGACTGAGTGAAGAAAATTGTGGCACAGGGCAGCCAGGTGTTAGAGTGGAGAGAGTGCTGGATTTGGAACCAACAAGACCTGAGTTTGAATGCCGAGTCAGATGTTTCCTAGCCGTGTGACCCTGGGCAAGTCACTAAACCACTCTGTGTCACTATATTGGTTTTCTGATCCAGTTGGAGTCAATGACCTCTAAGATCCCTTCTGACTCTAAATCTATGAATATTAATGGGACAGTAATGTGCAGAAAGAAATGATGAATGAGGAATTCAGATAAACATGGAAAAATTTACATGAATTGCTGACACAATGGAATATCAGAGCCATAAAACACAACAAAAAAGGAGGAAATTGAATTCTGTTAACTGAAAAATCAACAGTGGTCATGGGATTCCATTCTCTGACAGAAAGGAAGGGGACTCCTAGGACAGAACGTCGCAAACATCGTCAGATGTGGTCATTTTTTGGGGGAGGCTTTTGCTTCATTATTTTTCTTTGTCATAACATAAATTGTTTATATAAAAGCAAAAAACATTAATAAAACATTTTTATGGTAAAAAGCCATGGGGCCCATGTACTAATGTACTATTCCATTCAAACAATCCAACAAATTTCTTTATTGAAATTTATTAAGCATCAGCTAAATGCAAGGTACTATGCTAGGTGCTGGAGACTCAAAGACAAAAACAGAACAGTTCCTAACCTCAAGCAGCTTACATGCTACTGGGGTATTACAACATATATTCAAGGAAGTATCTACAAAGTGGTGTGCTTAACTCTTTTGGGGAGTATACTTTGGTTTCAGTTTGTATTTTTAGGTTTGTGGTGTTAAAATGAAATTTATCACTAAAAAAAGATATAAAGTCATACAATTGAATGTAATTTTTAAAAATGGGTATAGACTCTGCTTTCAGTGAGTTTATAATTTCATGTAACACTTCCTCTTTGCCAGCTTCAATATGCAGACCTGATAGGAGAAACATATAGGCGGTACAGCAGGAGGCTGTCAAGGGAAGTGTTGGGGCTCAGAAACCTTATGGGATCAGAGTAAATGGCATGAAAGAGGTCACACAAGATGCACAACAGAATTGCTACTAAAAGGAACAAAGCAGTGCTTGTGCACTTTCCATCTGGGGCACTCTGCATGGCAGTATGTAATACTGGGGTGGTCACTGGGAAGGACGTTTTGAGTTAGAACCTTCAGAGAAGGCCCAATGCAATGGAGGAGGCCGAGGTTACCAGCAGCCCTGTCTTGGGCATCTTCAGAAGGAAAGTGAGAGGCCAAAGAGTGACACTGACAAGAAAAAGGTTAAAAAAAAAATCAAGAAAAAAAACCTCAATGAAAGCCTGGCATAAACTCATAAACCAAACAGAGAGGACGCTAACAGGCAGCAGGAAGAAACTGAGAGGATGAGGGGGAGAAGGGTGAAAAGAAGAGGAGAAGCAAACAAATAAATGAATGAATAGAAAGAGAGATAAGATATTTAAGTAAATTCGAACAACTCAGAATAGGGGAGGTAAAAGGGAGGGAATAGTCTGTGGTAAAAAGACTAACACCAAAATAGTATAAGTAAGGAAAAGTAATCACAGAAAGAGAAATGGAATAAAAATCAATTAAAAATAAATAAGTGGAGGAAAACACAAATAATCCTAAACACGAAAGGATTAAACAATCCAATGAAACAAAAGTATAACAATCTTGTGAAAACAAAGTCTAATAATTTGTACATGTAAGAAGCACATTAAAAAAAAAACCATATGCAGAATGAAAATAAGAGACAAATAAAACATGAATAATAATACAGTAATACCTAGTATTTATGTAGAAGCTATTATGTTCCGAGTACTATGCTAAACTGCTTTACAAATGTTATCTTATTCAATCCTCACAACAACTGGGGTGGTGCTATTATTAACTCTATTTTATAGTTTAGGAAACTGAGTTGACAGACATTAAGTGACTTGCCCAGGGTTATATAGCTGGCACGTGTTGGAGGCTGGATTTATACTCAGGTGTTCTTGACTCGGGGGACAGTGCTCTATCTGCTGTGCCAACAAGTTGCTTTTGCTTCAGATGATTTTTTATTTATTTATTTTTTGGTGAGGCAATCGGGGTTAAGTGACTTGCCCAAGGTCACAGAGCTAGTAACTGTCAAGTGTCTGAGGCAAGATTTGAACTGACTCCAAGGCCAGTGCTCTATCCACTGTGCTACCTAACTGCTCCCAGATGATTTTTTAAAAAGCAGATGTTGCAATTCTGTTATCAGATAAAGCGAAAATAGAAATTCACAATGCCAAAAGTGATTAGTTAAAAAAAAGTACAATACACTTAAAGGTACCATAATCAATGAACTAATATAAACATTTAATGCATTATAGTGAATATACATCTAAATTTCCAAGGGAAAAATTAACTAATTTGCAAAAAAGGCCTAGTTACATATTATAGAAGGATTTAACATTCCTTTCTCTGAGCTAAATTAATTTAATTGAAAAAGATACAAAATGGAAAATGTGAAACTGAACAAACTTCTGGAAAAAACAGATCTGAAAAACTTCTAGCATCTTCAGAACAGTAACATTAAAGAATAAGCATAAGTATACATAGTTCTCAATACCACATTGGACGTTTAGCAAAACAGACCATGTGCTAGGCCATAGAGAAGTTACAAATATAAAGAAGCAGAAATACTGAACACATCTTTTAAATAACATAATACAAATAGTACCCAATACAGCAAAAGATAGAGACATAAATGGAGACTTAATAATTACATTCTGACTACTGAATAATTACTAGAAATAATAATTATATGAAAGAGAATGATAACAATGAAACAACATAACAACATTTTTGGGATGCAGCTAAAATAGTCCTCAGAGGAAAAAGTATCTGAAAACATACATTAATAATAAAAAAGAAAGATTAAGCAATTGAGTATGCAATTTAAAAATTAGAAAATAAATTTTAAAAGCACAAAAGAAAATTTAAAAACTAGAGAAATAAGTAAAATTAAAATAAAAAGGCTACTGAAAAGAGAAACAAAGCTAACAGCTAATTCTTTGAAAAGATTAAAATCAGTAAATTCCTAAAAACATAAGTCCTCCCAAAAAAGAAAATAAAAAATGAACAAGGTGAAATTTCAAATGCAGAAGAAAAAAATCATTATCAAAACCTACTATCCATATCAGATGCTCACAAAACTAAGTATGCAAAGGAAATAATTAGCTATAAAATATAAACTAACAAATATATAAACCAAAATGGCTATTCCCCATTGGATAAGTGGCCTAAGGATATGGACAAACAGTTCTTAAAAGAAATGCAAACTATTAATAACCATATGAAAAATTGCTCCAAATCATTAATAATAAAAAAACCCCAAAATTTAAAATTCTGAGATTTTATGCCACACTCAGCAAATTGGCAAAGAAAACAAAGTCTACATTTTTGAGGGGTTGGAGAAAGACAGACACACTAATACACAACTGGTTGGGCTATGAATCAGTCCAACCATTCTAGAAAGTAATTTGGAATTATGGGTTTTTTTTTTTGTTTGTTTGTTTTTAAGGCAATTGGGGTTAAGTGACTTGCCCAGGGTCACACAGCTAGTAAGTGTCAAGTGCTGGTCTGAGGCCGCATTTGAACTCAGGTCCTCCTGACTTCAGGGCCAGTGCTGTATCCACTGCGCCACCTAGCTGCCCCTGGAATTATGTTTTTTAAAAAGTGACAAATATCATATTCTTTAACCCAGGCATCTCTCTGCTAGATGTATACCCCAAGGAGGTAAAAGATAGGAATGTCATAGGCCAAAAGGCTCATTGTAACACTTATTGTGATGGCAAAGAATTGGAAACAAAGTATATGCTCTTTAATTGCAGGATGGTTAAGCAAATTGTGGTAAATTAATATAATGGAAAATTACTGTGTAATAAGAAAAAAATTAGCATTAAACAAGATGCACAGGAAGGCATATGAATTGATAAAAAATGAAATGAGTGGAATGATTCCCACAATGTCAATAAAAAAAAGAGAAAACCAGAACAGAACGCTAGTTAATTAAAAAGACCAAGTTTGACTTTAAAAGAGATAAAGGATCATAATCTGGTTCAACTCTGTCATTTTACATACGAAAAAATGTTCCTCCCTCCTTCTTTGCAGAGACGAGAGGCTATGAGGGTGGAACATTGTACATACTATCAAATTCCACTGATGTGTTGGTTAGTTTGGGGAATCTACACTTTTTCCTCCCTGTTTCTTTCTTTCTTTTTTTTCTTTGTTACAAGGAATGGCCTGCTAATTGTTAGGGGTAAAAGAGATAAGTTCAGAAATGAAAGTTATGCAAATGCAAAAGATATCAATACTTTTTTTTTTTTAAAGAAAAGCTAAATCGTTGGAGGGCTACTCATTTTTCCATGGTTGGGCTGGACCAATATCATAAAAAATGATGACACTACTACCTAAATTTATTGTCCTATACCAAACTACCAAGGATATATTTTAAAGAGCTAGACAAAATAATAACCAAATTTATTCGGAGGAGCAAAGGTCTGGAATTTCAAGGGAGATAACAAAAAATGGAGACTAAAGGTAGGATGGCACTTCCAGATTTCAAAGTATTATAAAATAGCAATTAAAAATTATTGGGTGTTGGTTAAAATACAGCAAAGTAAATCAGTGGGAAAGACTAGTGAAGCAAGAATCAGAGACAATCAAACTCAATAACTTGGTGTTCAATGAATTGAGAACATAAACTTCTTGGAAGAAGAACACTCTATCTGACAAAAACATTGAAAATGTGCAGTGGATAGAGCACTGGCCCTGGAGTCAGGAGGACTGAGTTCAAATCCTGCCTCAGATACATAATGCTCACTAGCACCGTGACTCTGGGCAAGTCACTTAACCCCAACTGCCTCACAAAAAAAAACAAAAACAAAAACAAAAAAAAATTGGGAAAACTGGTAAGCAGTTTGACAAAAATATAGCTTTGGATCATCATCACCATCACCATCATCATCTTCATCATCATAGCGAGCATTTAGTGCTTTAAGGTGGCAAAGAATTTTACATATATAATCTTGTTTTAACCTCACAACAAAACTACAAGGGAGATACTATTATTATTCCCATTTTACAGATTAAGACTGAGGATTAAATAGCTTCAGTGACTGGGCTAGGGTCACCCAGCTAGTATTTGAGTTCATATTTGTACTTGGGTCTTCCTCACTTCAGGCCCAGCACTCTATCCACTGTACCACATAGCTGCCTGGCATCTATATACCACAATGAATCACAATTGCATACTTGAAAAACCCAAAAAACTATATTGTTAAAACAAAAAATTGGAGGAAAAAGGATGAAGTCTCTTTCACAACTATGCCTAGAGAGGAAATTCTTAAACAGGGTAAAGAGACAATCACAAAAGATGAAACATAATTTTGATTACATGAAACTGAAAAGCTTTTGCATAAATGAAATCAAAGCAGCTAGAATAAGATGGGAAACTGTTGCTCGGGGAAAACAATCTTTGCATCACACAGAACCATGAAGACAACATACACAATGACTAAAAAATAAAAGGACAATTTAGAAAACTGAATGCTTTGTAATTATAATGACCAAGTTTGGCCTATGAAAAGAACTGAGAAAATAGAGCCCTGTCCCTTTATGGAAGAGGTGGGGTACTGTGGTGCTAGAATATCATACAGTTTCTGGGTTGACTGGCTTTGCTGAACTGTTTTCAATCTTGGTCATAAGAGGAGTTTCAATTGGTAAGGGAAGGGAAACTAATGTGATGTAAAGACAAAGAGGAAGTAGAACACAGGAAAAGATTTACCCAAAATCAGTCAGGTGCAGTGGGAATACCTGTCTGAAGACTGGGAAACCAGAAATATTCAGATCTTAGAAGTTTTAAGTCCATGTTTCTATCCACCTACCCACATACCTATTTATATATAAATACACAAACATATATATATGCATATACACATGGCATGTACATGCATAGGTGTGCATTATGCAATACATAAACACATATAAGCACACATGTATATATGCCTATATATGCATTGTGTATATATTTAAAGATCCTATAGAAATACCTATACAAATACATAAAGTACATATATGTGTATGCATGTTTATGTAGATATATTTGTATTATATATTTATATGCTATATTTATGTGTATAAATGTATATATTTTCCCCCATGTGCTCTAGAGAGTACTTTCCCTTTAGGTCATGAAAAGTTAGAAAGGAGATAAGAATTTTAGTGAGAAAGAGGACACAAGCTGATCAAGAAATTTGTGAAAACACTGAATGACTCTGATTTTATAGGTTAAATCCTAGACTGAACTGAGTGTAATCCAACCCAGGTACTGGAATAAGGTTGACAATACATTCCCAGGTATTCCCAGAGATCTAGGTTAGATGCCTGTGTGTCAAAATCCCTGCTCCGGCTACCTGCTGGCAGTAGCTTAAGCTGAGCCTGCACTCAATACCTAGAAATATTTGTGGAGTACTTCCTATGTGCAAAATGCTGGGGATTGATGTTTACCCACCTCTCTTTCTTCCTTCTGTGACTTTAGGCATCAGTAAAGAGAGCAAAGTATCTGCTTTTAAGTCTCATATATTGAGGCGGGGGGAGAAGAGGCACAACCTTCTTCAGCTGTGTTTAATTAACTGTGAGGACCAGAGGTGGCAGATTAATTCATACCCAGGATGGATCATCTGCATGTCTGGCTCTAAACAGAAACAACTCCCGCCCCCGCCCCCCATCCCCACTCCCTCCCTAAAATGTTATTTTAATAAATTATATACTGTATTTTTTAAAACAGCTCTCCACCACCACCTACTGAGTTTTAGGTAAG
The DNA here is from genome assembly GCF_900497805.2 of Vombatus ursinus. NCBI lineage: Eukaryota > Metazoa > Chordata > Mammalia > Diprotodontia > Vombatidae > Vombatus > Vombatus ursinus. The sequence continues at coordinate 3,930,398 of NW_020950547.1, read as the reverse complement.
AAAGAGAATAGGGCTCAAGACTGGAATATTACAGGGAAAGAGGTATGGGGGCGGGGAGGCAGGAAATTGAGGAAGACCCGGGGAGGGTGTTTAAATCGGAATACATAAAGGGGCGTGGGATGGGGGGCAGGGGACAGACTCGAGGGAGTCGTGGGGAGCGGGGTAGTCGGGGTAGGCATCCAAATTGTGAGTCTGGGTCCCCCGTGCTCGCATGCGGGGTTTCGGGCCCCAAGGGCTCCTGGAGGCCCGCCCGCTCCGGAGAACCTGAGACCGCATACCCGGGGCCCACGCTTCTCCCTCTCAAGGGGCTCCCCAGCCTCCTTACCTGGCGGGGGTCGCTCTCCCCGCCTCTCCGCTCCGCAGCCCAGCTCCAGCCAGCCTGCTCGACCCCAAACACTGGAAGCCCCTCCCCCTCAGTCCCAGGCTCCTCCCGCTGCTTGGCTATTCCGGCCCCGCACACCCCTCCCTCCGGCTGCGCGCCGAGCTCTGAGCTCTCCGGAAGCTCTTGGAAGGCTTCCTCAAAACGCCAAGCCCCGCCCCTCCCCAAAGGGTGGGGCGTGAGGGGAAAGCCCCGCGTCCTGCCTGCAGCAATTGGACGGAAGGCCCAGTCAAACTCCGCCTACTTTTTGCGGCGGGAGGGAGCTCTGCTAGAAGAATAGCCCAAAGAAAAGTCGAAGATTGAAGGCAGGGAGGGTGATAGTTTCCAGGAATTGAGGCGGAGCTACAGGGGAAAAGGAGATCTCAAGCTAGGGGTGAGATTACGGGCTGTCAGTCAATCAGGGGGCGAAGTTGTGAGCGGTGCCCAATATAGCGCAGTAGGTAGGGTGCTCGCCTTAGAGTCAGAGAAGCTTATGTTCGTGCGTTCAAACCTGACCTTAAGCATTTTGTGTGCTAGAGGCGGCGCGGAGACTGGCAGACTTTGCATCCAGTATTCCAAAAAGGTACGAACAACTCCAGTCCATCCCGTTTAATTCAGTAATCATTTATTAAGCGCAGGCATAGATACAAAGAACAATCAAGCAGCATTTATTAAGCCTTGCACATAATGATATGGACGTTATTTTACATGCCATTGGAGTCCACAGCTCTGACTCTTCCTTATAAATCACTTTCGTGCCCCACGTCCCAGCTCCAGTGCCAGCTGGTAGGTAGGTAGCCTCTGGTTTCTCTACTATCCCCAGAACTTGAATGACTCCTAGTTTCACAGGGAGGTGGCCTATGTCACTTCATCAGCCATATGTTTGCTACTGCCCATTGTTGGAGTCACCCCATGGCCTTTCTCTCAGCTGTTGCCTATTTCTGTAGTGGTTCTCCAGTCCTTCTGCCAGCTTTGATCTGTGCCTGGGGGTGGGCTTCCTGACCCCTCCTTATTACTGTAATATTCTATCAGTCTCTGAATTCCAGATTTGACTACTGGCTTAAGTGCCAAACTGGCTATTAGCCCTGCAGGGCCCCCCGTTGTCCCCATCAACCCAAGAAGGAAATCATAGCCTAGGTCCACTGCTGCTTCCTGTCCTCGATCCCAGGCCTGAGCTGTGCAATTCTGGGCAGCATAATAGAAAGCTGTACCAAGATTATAGAAACTGCCCACTTGTGGCAGAAACCGCATTACGTTGTACACTCGTTGCTCCTTCTCATAGACACAATCTGCCAGGGAGAGTGAACGAGGGGCCCTTCCCAACCTCTCCGCACTGCCCAGGAGCTGCAGAATGGAGAACAGTACCCAGTCCGACTTCCTTTCTCTGCTGCCCTCTTGTAGGCCGTGGAGCTGCTGGATGAGGGTCTCTGTGGCTTCCACCCCGCCCAGTCTATAGAGCTGCTGCCGAAGGGCACGAGCGTCAGTTGGACAGCCAGCTTGCTCCAGGCTTATGTACAGTGATAGGCTAATCAGGTACCTAGGCAGAGGGTCTAGGCGGTTGAAATTGGGAAGAGACTCAGGCATCAGCTTCCAGCAGGAAACGGGGCTGAGAATGGGCGGCTGGGACTCCAGGGAGGAAGGAGGTAGGGGAGGCTGGGATCCAGCTGGGAGGGCAGCTACTGTGTACAGCAGCAGAAAGTCGAATAGAAGCACCATTACAGGCATTCTGGAGGGTAGTGGACACAGCCTTGCTAGAGAGGAACATAAAGGAGACACAAAGCTATTCCTTTCTGGCTAAAGTCTGAAAGTATTCAGATCCCAATTGGAGAACAATTCTACCCATGTTAGAATCTCCACCTCAATAACTTGGTACCAACAGATGAGGTTGGAATTGTTGTTATTGAACATAAATAAATATATATATATTTATATTTATAAATTTATATGCATATAAATATAAATAAATATATAAATATAAAATTAATTATTCAAGAATTTGTGCTCTCCTTCCTCCCCTGCCACTTCTGGTCTCTTCATCTTTGTCTTTGACTATGGAAAGCTCATCAAACAAAAGAGACAGAAGGAAACTCACCTGCTCAAGAGCGACACTCTCCTTTGTAGGTCTCACTGCCTTGTGACTTTCCTGTTGTGGATTTTCCACATGTCCCTCCTCCTTCTATTCTGTCCCAAAGATCGGCAAGAGATGTGGTCACTGCAAATATTTGTCCATCTTGCACCAGATCAGACTTTGTCCCCTCGTGGTATAGGAAAGTGAGCAGCACCATAGGAAGTTTGAGGTTTTGAGTCCAAGTCTAAGCTCCATGACACTTAACAATTCATTTAACTTCCACGAACCTGTTTGTTCATCAGTATAACAGGGACTACAGCTAGGTGGTGCAATGGGTACAGCATTGAACCTGGAGTTGGGGAGACCACAGTTCAAATCCAGCTTCAGACAGCTGTGTGACTCATGCAAGCCACTTAACCTGTTTTCCTCAACTTTAAAATGGGGGTAATGATAGCACCTACCTCTCAAGATAGTTGTGAAAATCAAGTGAGATATTTTCAGATGGGATGTTTGTAAAGTCCTTAGCACCACACCTGGCACATAGTACTTGCTATGATAATAATAATAATAATAAAAATAAAAATAATAATAATAGTTGTTATTTCCACTGAGGAATATGTATGAAGTGCTATATAAAGGTAAGCCATTATTATCATGCCTTCATCCTCATTAGGAAAAAAGCGTTTTACTTAATAGTTTCTCTTCCTTGCTATTCGGTTGCTACCCATACTCCCACGTTCCTGCTCAGGATCAGAGAAGTCTAGGGAATGGACATTATGGAAGATAAAAGATTAGTTTGAGATTCTCCAATCTTACCCAGGCTGTTCCTTAGTCAAGACGATTACTGGTGCCATATTTGCAATCTTTCTCATGCAGTAGATCTGTTACAGCTTGCATTGCATTCATATAACCTTTAAGGGCCTAAAGCAGGGGTGCAGAACCTGCGGTCTCGAGGCCATGTGTGGCCCTCTAGGTCCTCAAGTGTGGCCTTTTGACTGAATCCAAACTTTATTGTGAAGTAGGTGATTCACTAGAGGTGATTACAAAAAATGAGCTACTATGAATTAAAAAAAAGAAATAAGTAGGCAAAGGAGAAATAATCTAACCATAGAGAGTTATTATGGGAATGGAGAAGACTAGGATTCATCTTCAGAGGAAGATACTGAAGCAAAGAAATCTTTTTCCACCCCAAAGAGTAATGTCAAATGATCACCTGCCTGAAAAGAATTCATATAAGAACTTAAAAAAGATTAAAAATCAAATGAGAGATGGAGGAAAAACAAACAAAAAAATAATAACAATCCAACAAACATAAAAAGATTATGAAAAGAAAGTCAGCCAATTAGAAAGGGAGATCCAGAATCTTTTTTTTTTTCCTTTTTAGGCAATTGGGGTTAAGTGACTTGCCCAGGGTCACACACCTAGTGTCAAGTGTTTGGTCTAAGGCCAGATTTGAACTCAGGTCCATCCTGACTTCAGGACCAGTGCTTTATCTACTGTGCCACCTAACTGCCCCTGAGATCCAGAATCTTAAGGAAGAAAATGACTCCTTGAAAATAAGAATTGGGCAAGGAGAAGCCAGCGAAGTCATATGACACCAAGAAATAATAAAACAAAATATAAAGAATGAAAAAATAGAAGAGAATGTGAAACATCTCGTAAAGAAAAACAACTGGGGGCAGCAAAGGGCATAGTAGATAGAGTACTGGCCCTGGATTCAGGAGGACCTGAGTTCAAATCTGGCCTCAGACATATAACATTTACTGGCTGTGTGACCCTGGGTAAGTCACTTAACCCCCACTGCCCAACCAAAAAAAAAAAAAAAAAGAAAGAAAAAGAAAAACAACTGATCTGGAGACCAAATCAAGAAGAGAAAACGTAAGAATAAGCGGACTATCTGAAAGCTATGATCAAAAAAAGAATCTTGATGTAATAATACAAGAAATGATTACAGAAAATTGTCCTGAAGCATTAGAACAAGAGGGGAAAATAGAAATTGAAAAAATCCCCCTATCACCACCTGAAAGAGATCCTATGAGGAAAACCCACAGGAATATCATACTCAAATTCTGAAACCTCCTACCTCAAGGATAAAATATTATAAGCAACAAGTAAAAAACAATTTAAATATGGCAGTGCCACAATTAGAATCACACAAGACCTAGTAGTGATAACACTAAAAGACCATAGGTCTTGGAACACTATATATTGAAGGGTAAAAGAACTGGAGTTATAGCTGAAAATATCATACCCAGCAATGCTAAGCATAATCTTGAATTAAAAAAAATGGCCATTTAATGAACTGTCAGACTTTCAGGACTTTGTTAAAAAAAAAAAAACTGAACTTAATAGAAGATTTGACATACAAGAGCCAAGAGAAATGTAAGGTACATACCAAAGACTAATTACAAGGGCCTTGGGGGCAGCTAGGTGGCGCAGTGGATAGAGCACTGGCCCTGGAGTCAGGATGGACCTGAGTTCAAATCCGGTCTCAGACCAGACATTTGACACCTCCTAGTTGTGTGACCCTGGGCAAGTCACTTAACCCCAATTGCCTCAAAAAAAACAAAAACAAGGGACTTGAGAAGGCCAGACTGTTTACCTTTTATATGAGGAAAAGTAAAATGTATGGCTAAGATTGTTATTAGTAATTGGGTAGTTTGTAAGAAAGATTGGGGTAGATCTGAGTATGATGTGATTTTTAAAAGTAAAACCATTTAAGAACAGCTGAAAAGAGTAATTATCTTATACAAATGAGGTGCAAGAGGAAGAACTGACACAGAGGTATTAGATGGGGGAGGAGGGAGGAGGGAAGAGGGCTGGTAGTTCTGGAAACCTACTTTCATCAGGGAATGGGTTCAAGAGGGAACAATATATAAATATCTGGAAGAGTATAAAAGTCTTTTAAATTCAGAAAGGAGATAGGGAGGGGGGAAGAGGATACAGGAGGGATCCTTAGAGAGCAGGGTGAGGGAATAGGTTAAGAGGGGTATAGAAGAGTGTTTAGATTAATGGGAATGGGAGGATAAGGGAGGGATCCTTGGAGGGGGGTAGGGTAAGTAACAGGAGGGCAAGGTATTGGGTAGAAGTAAAGTAGAGGAGTCAGGAGTGATAGGAAATAAGAGATACACAAACATAAAATAAAGATCAGGAGTAGAATTTGTTAGGGAAAAAGGAGCAGGGGTGGTAACCATGATCTCAGACAAAGTTAAGGCTAAAATAGATCCAATCAAGAGAAAAATAGGGAAACGACACTATGTATCAGCCACATTCATCAACCTTGTTTTGGACTATTAAAATAATTAGACAGTATAAGGTTGGAATATTGCTGTGGTGTAGGAAATGATCGAGTTGGTGGACTAGGAAAAATATGGAAACTCTTGGACTTATGAAGGAAGAGGTTATCCACCTTCAGAGAAATGGGGACAAATAAGTATAGTATGGTCTTACATAGATGCATATGAATGCATATGTCTATATATGAGTATGATTGTATGATTATAGATATCTAAGTATATGTATGTAAGTGTATGTATGTAAGGGTATATATATGTATATATATATTTGTGTGTATATGTCTATATATGTATATATGTGCATATATATGTATGTGTGTATATATATTTATATATAAATATTTTCGAGCTTAATTATAGCCTGGGGAGGTGGATAAGGGGAGAAAAAGAACAAAGTAAAAGGTACACAGCAGAGAACAAAAGAAAACTTACAAGGAAGCAAAGAAAAGACGGACAGCTCTGAACACAATGCACAGTATTTATGATATTGACTTTTTTAAAATGGAAATTTATCACTGCATATTTTGAATCCTCTCTTACATCCTGCTGTATACATGGAAATGCTTTTTTTTCTTTTCTTATTGTGTATTTAAGTTTCAGTATTTAAGTTTGTAATGTTTCTTCTATTCCTACTGTGTATTTAGGTTTCAAATACTTTTTTTTTTTGCTTTTTTTTTGGTGAGGCAGTCGGGGCTAAGTGACTTGCCCGGGGTCACATAGCTAGTAAGTGTTATGTGTGTGAGGCCAAATTTGAACTCAGGTCCTCCTAACTCCAGGGCCGGTGTTCTATCCACTGCACCACCTAGCTTCCTCTAAAATAATTTTTTTTAAAAACATGGTCAACATATTCTTAGAAAGTAAGAGAAGGGAGGGGAGGTCAGTCTATTATGGCTTTCCTTGTGGTGATAATCACTTGGTACAGTAAGAGGCAGCAAAACAAAGCTGAATTTGGGCCATGGTAGGTGCAGTCCTGCTGGAGAGAAATAAAAGGTAGAGAGCAGGGTGGGGTAAGGGAATGGCAAGAGGCTCAGAGTGTTGCCAGGTCATAGCTAGGGACTGTTCTTAGCCCATCTCTCGTGGGACTTGAACCTGAGACTCGTCCCACTCACTGTACCACCCCTGAAGGTCTGTGAGGAAATCTCACTTGTCTCTGGGGCGAAAAAAAAGGCTGAGAAATGACCCTCTTAGGTGTGACTGCCCATTTTTCTGTTCTCCTAGCATCTAGAATAGCTGAAGTCAGTAGGGAGTGGAAAGCAAATGGTTCAAGAAGTCAAAAAAAAGATAGGGCACATCTCTCTCTGCAAGCTGGACTTTGACCTCTTTGCCCTTGTTGCTAGGTCACAAAAACCTTCTCTATTTCTCTGTCACTATGCCCTGTAACTTCCCCTCCTGCCAGCAGCCATGGTGAGTGCCACTGGCCTCAGGATCCTTGGACCAAGAACCACTCCCCAGAAGCCTGGGTATACAAGGGGCAGAAAGACCCTGACAGTGTCACTGTCACGTCCAGTAAGGTAGAGGTGGAAGCCTGGGCCAAGGGGTAAATGTGATAAGATTCAGGCCAGCAGAAGCAGGTTTTTATTTGCTGCTTTATTCATAACAAAGCACAAAACAAGAAGCACCAGTAAGTTGCCAGGTCACCCCCACCCCAAAACTCCAAAGCTGGGGGACAGGTAACCAAGGGCCAGAGAAGGGCAGGCCCTGTTCACTAGGAAATTGGAACAAAATCCACTCAAATGAAAACTTCAGTGAGGAAACACCCCCTGCTCTCTTTGCCAGGCTGCCCCAGCATCCCAGAGCTGCTCCTGGCAGGCAGGTGTGGGGACCAGTGCCGGGGCATCCTCTCAAGTCACCCCAAAGCCCACCAGACACAGTCAGCGCCTTAGTCGTCTTCATCCTCAATCAGAAACCTCCTTCTCTTGTGCATCCTTGGAAGCTCAGGGGAGCCTGGGTCAGAATCTATGAGACCTGAAGGGAGGGGAAATGGTCAGGGTCTTATGAGAGGGGTGACAGAGAGGAAGAATAGGAGAAAGGTTATTACACACAGGCACACAGACACACACATACAGGGTGATGGAGAGAGAGAGAATAGGAGGAAAGTATTGACATACACACACACACACACACTAATGGAAAAGGAAGATAGGAGGAAGGTATTATACAAAGGTACAGGCAGACATACAGGGTAATGGAGAGAAGAACAGGAGGAAGGTATTACACACAGATAGACAGACACACACACACCCCTACCTTTGTTTTTACTTTCATTTTTCTCTTGCTCCCCATCACTGTCTAGCAGTTGTAGCTTCTGTGGCCCAGAACTTAATGACTCCTTATCAGCTTCCCCCTCTGAAATGGCCCAATGAGGCACATGAGTAAGGGACCACTTCAGTGTCCCGCCACTTCAGTGCCCCGGCCCGTCCCCTGATCCCAGACCCGTTACCTGCTGACTCTAGGTCGCTCTTCCGTTTTTTGGCTGCCACAGGGGACCCTGGGACATGAGCCAGCTTCTCCTTCCTGGGCCCCTGCTCTGGGCGGTCTGCAGACTGTGGCTCAGGCCCTTCCCGACCCAAAGAAGCTGCTGCCCTCCGCAGCACTGCAGGGCTCAGCTTGGCTGGGACGCGCCAGAAAGATTCCTAAGTGGTCAGGGAAGTCAAGGCCGACAGTCTGAATGGAGAGAAGGGCAGGAAAAGCACCAGTCCCCAGTGTGGTCCCTCGCCAAGCCAAGGCACTCACCTGTTCTGAGGCTGGAGGCCGAATCCCCAACTTCCTCAACAGCTTCTGGAAGTCCTGGTTCTCCATTGCATCCTCATTCTCCTCCGTTAGAGGTACCAAGGGCACTGCCTGGGTGCAGCCTAGGAACAGAAGGGACAGACCAAGACTGTCCCCTCCATGCCGGACTCAGGTACCCAGAAAGCTTCAGGGCCCTACTCCTCAAATATTCCCCAACTTTTCCCACTCACCATCTTCCTCCCGGTCATCAGCTATTCGAATCAGGCAGTTCTGGAGCCAGAGGACGGGGGCAGAGAAGTCTGAGGAGGTAAAGGAAAAATGATGTGCCTGCCCTCTACCCTTGCCCCCCCCAACTCCCCTCCCCCCCTTCTCCTTACCTTCCTCCTGCAGGATTTGCCTAAGGCTTTGGAGTATGTGGACTGAGGTGCCTTGGGCTGCTTCTGCCCCTGGGCCCTCTTCGTCCTCCTCACTATCTTCCTCCGGATCCTCCTGGTCAGGGTCCTTCAGAGGATCCTTTCCATCCAGCTGGAAGAAAGCAGGCATAAGTTGGGCTAGAACATGGAGAAGGCTGGAGAGTACTGAGTGGGACCTTCTGATTCCTGCCCACTTCACCAGAGGACGAGGGAATAGCCAAGAAGCAATGAGATGACAAAGGCTCAGCGTGGAAGCAGTACCAAGACGATGCTTACAGGATTGGGAATCACAGGCTTCCTCTGGCGCTTCTTGTACAACTCCCGTCGATCTGCAACTAGCCCCAGGGACAGAAGTTTCTCCACTATCCGGGCCCGTGAGCGCTTAGCCGTGATGTTCTTCATGATGTGACCCAGGACATCTGCAGAAAGGGACAGATAGGGAGGAGGCCCAGAGGCAGGAGATGGAGGAGAACAAGAGACCACAGGATTGTAGGAGGAGGCTGATCCAACCCCACTACTTCCCAAAATGCAGAACATGAGCTCTCACTGCTACTGAATAATCCTTCTAATCTACACCTATCACATTTCCCACACTGACTGTTCCAAACCTTCTTACCTCCTCAAAAGACCGTCTACACCCGCACCTCTACCACACACCCTTAGACCAGCTGATTTACCCCACCTACTTCACAGAGAAGGCTGAAGCCATCTAAGGAGGACCCCCCCCAACACACACACACACACACACACACACACACACACTGCCCTTACTCCATTCTTTGCCTTTTCCCAGTATCATCACCTACTTTCTTACTTCCCTCTTGTATGTGCACTCCTTGATAAGGCCAATTCCTCCTCTCTACCTGTGACCCTCAGCCCATCCTCTCTAGCCTCCTCCAGTACGCTACTACTGCCTTCTCTTCCCCTGCCCCTACATTTTAAAAAGTCTTCTATACCAGATGCTTCTGTTCCTTACCACATGCCTTCTCCTTAACCTCCTGCAACCTGGTTTCTCTTCCACTACTCTATTGCTTTCTCAAACATCACAAATGACTTCCCCATCACCAAATCCAAATGGACTTTTTTCATCCTTAATCTTTCCTGACCTTTCTTCAGCATCTGACACTGACAACTACCCTTTTTCTTTCCAGATCTCTTCTCCTTTTAGAATGTAAGAGACATAAATTTTCTGGTTTTTCTTTCATATTTTCTTCTGTACTCATCTTCTGATTCCTTAAGCTGCCTGTTCCTCAAGGTTTTTCCCTTGGCCCTGTTTTTTTCTCTCTCTGCATTCTTTCCCTTGGCAATTTCATTAATTCTCATGGCTTCAACTACCCCCGTGTATGTAGACTACTTACAGAACTATGTATCCAACTCTGACCTCTTCTCCAAACTATAGACCACCAATTCTAACTGACTCCAAGCATCCCTCTACCTCAATATTCCGATGGGTCAGAAATTCTATCAATCCGAAAATAAGTTTTCTTTCCCAAATCTTTCCTCCTAAATCCCCCTTTCTGACTTCACTATTTCTATCAGCAGTATTTACCCAATCTCCCACATCTGAAAATTTGGTGTTTTCTTTACCTCTTTCCTTTTCCTTATTTTTCATATCCAATGATTACCAAATTCTACAACTCCTGTGTCCTCCCAATCTTCTCTTCCTGTCCACATCTTTTTTCTTATTGCCAAGAACTCAACATGAGCCTCCATTACCACCCATCTGGAGTCCCCAAACAGCCTCTTTTAGACGATTCCTCTCTAGTCTCCTCCATCCTCAATGGATCCTTCATCCTGCTACTAGACTTCCTAATGTGTATATCTCAAAAGCATCTATTATGTGTCAGGCACCGTGCTAAGCACTTTTTACAAATAGTATCTCATTTGATCCTCAAAACAAGCCTGTGAGGTAAGTGCTACTTTCATCCCCATTTTACAATTGAGGAAACTGGACACTGATTTGTCCAGGTTCACACAGCCAGTAGGTGCCATAGGCTCTATTTGAACTCAAGGCCCAGTGCTTTAACCACTATCTGGTCATATCACCCCTCTATTCCAAAAGTTCATAGTTCTGTACTGCCTAAATAAAGTTCAAACTCCTTGACCTGGTGTTCAAGGCCCTCCACAATTTAGTACTACCTACTTTGTGGCTTACCCTCTTACTATTCACCACATGCCAAATGGACTACTCTCTACTTCCCAAACATGACTTGCACTTTACCATGGTTTGTTCACATTGTTCTATGCATGTTGTATGTATTCACTTGTTTTCACTCATTGGATTCCTACTTATCCTTTAAAACCCAAATCAAATGCTACCTCTTCCATTAAGCCTTTCCTGATTCCCTATAAGTAATAGGTAACTTGGCCTACTGGAGAGAACACAGAACTTGGAGTTAGAAAGACTAAGATGCAAATTCCATATTAGACATTTATTATCTCTCAACCTCAACTTCCCCATCTGGAAAATAGGGATAATCGTAGCACCAGCCTCCCAGGGTTGTTGCAGAGATCAAATGAAATAATGCATGGAAAGCATTTTGGCAGCCTTACAGTGCTATATAAATGTTAGCAATTATGATGATAATTAATACAACTTTTCCTTCTCACTGCATAAAGTATGCTGCTTTGAACCTATCTAATGCATTTAACATGCATTATTCTGTATTATGGTTATGTGTGCAGGATATTCTCTTACTAGATTGTAAGCTCTTTGAAGCCAGAGTTGGGCTTTACCTAAGTTTATTTCTCCCCCAACAGTTAGAATAGTAGCCTGAACATAGTAGGAACTGAATAAATTTTGTTGAAATTGATTATCTTACTTTTCTATTTGTATCCCCAGAACTTGCACATTGTTAGTGCTTAATAAATGTTGCGTTTTTTTAATTTGTTTATTCAAATGATAGAAGGGAAGATTTCACATTTCATTCATAGTATTCAAAGCTGGAAACAATCTTTATGTCTAATAATTAAGTGATAGATGAATAGACTATGATGTGTCAATATAGTTGAATAGGATTCCTATGTTTATAGCTAAAACAGACCTTAGAGATTATTTGGTCCAAGCCCCTCTTTTTATAGATGAGAAGGATGGCTTGCCCAAGGTCTGACAGGCAGGAAGGAGCAGAGTACAGATTCTCACACCAAAGCCAGAGCGCTTTCCACTGTATCATGAGTGCTACTATGCCATTAAAAGTGGTAAAGATGATAAATACAAATATAGAAATACTTGTTATAGAAATAGAAGAAAGCAGAATTAGAAGAACACATGCATTGACTGTGAGTATAACAAAACTTCCAAAGTACAAAGATGGAAGGAGATCAAGAGGACACAAAGTAGATAACTAGTGTTCTCTTGAAAATGTAATTCATTCAGATTATATAGTTTTATTGCTTATTACATTTGTATTAGTGGGGATAATTAGCTTGTCATACTTTTTAAAGGAGCGATGAGCCCAGTGTGGAGGATGAAAAACAGTGGCGGAAGGAATCAGGTTATGTGGTCACCCCCTTCCAGAGACCCTTCCCCAACCATCACCTCACCATCGGAACCCTGGAACTCTTCAAACAGTCGCTGCAATTCTAACTCCTGATCTTCTGTCCACAAAACCAAGTTTGTCCCCTTTCTGTCTGGAGAAAAATCAAGATCAGTGGAGGAAAGGAACACCAGAGAAGGGAAAGAAAATCCCTAGTTTGCCAAGGATGCCTGCCTTTGTCTTTGGAAATCCTTGACACTGTCAGCCAGTCCAAGTCGAACCAACTGGTGAATGACCTGTTTTCGAGAACGAGTTGTAGTATTCAGGCGTGCCAAGATGGCATCTATCACGTCCTCACCTGTGGAGAAAGGAGGAATAGGTGAGTAGAGGGAAGTCTAGAGCTCAATGGCCTCCATCCCAAGCCCTTCTGGGCTCAAAGCCTTATTGAGATCATATATTTCACTGGATTGTAGACTTACAACTAGAAAAGAATGTAGAGGTCATCTAGTTCAGCTCCTTTACCAACTGAAACCTAGTGAGGTCAAGTGAGTTGCCCAAAGGTAGGAGGTACTAAGTGGTAGGACTAGAATTTCAAAGCTAGGATTTTTTTTTGCCCCATAGCAAGAATTCTTTCCACTATGCCAAGCTGCCTCATGACTTTCAATGACCTTTCTTGGACTACTACTCAGTCGCTTTTGCTAGATCACCATTAATATCTCATTGAGTGTAGCCTAAGGCTCTATCCTGCACCCTCTTCCCTATTCTCTTTATCACTTTTGATGAACTGATTAGCTCCCATGGGTTTAATTATCATCTCCATGCAGAGGACTTCCAGAGCTATATTTCCAGCCTTCGTCTCTTCTAAGCTTTGAGTCTTACATTCCCAATTGCCTACTGGACATTTCAAAATGGTTGTCCCACAAGCATCTTAAATTCAACATGTCCAAAAGAGAACTCATTATTCCCCTGCCCCTCCACTAGCCTCCCAGGTTTACAACTTTGAACTCAATATGGACTTGTCCCTTCCCCTCATCCCACTATTCAATCAATTTCCAAGCTCTGTGATGTACCTCTACAACATCTCCCCTATCTTTCCTCTTCTCTTTACTCATGCAGTGACCACTTTTGTTCAGACCTCTATCATGTTGCACAAGGACTACTACAAGAGCTTCCTCACTGGTTTCCCCACCTCTCTCCTCTAATCTATCCTCCATGCAGCTGCCAGAGGGATTTTCCCAAAGCCCGTCACTCTGACCATGTCACTCTCTTGCTCAATAAACTCCAGTGGTTCTCTTTTACCTCTGGGGTCCAATACACGATCTGCTGTTTGGTATTTATAGTTCTTCCCAAGCCTAACTCCACACTACCTTTCCAGACTCATTATACATTACTGCCCTTCACGTATTCAATGGTCTATCCAATCCAGCCTTCTTGCTAAATTTTACACATATCTCTGTGCCCTTGCACGGTCTCCCGGAATTCACTTTCTTCTCACCATTACCTCTTAGAATGGTTACTTTTCTTCTAAGCTAAGCTCAAGCATTTTCTATGTAAGGCCTTTCCTGATCTCCCCACCCCAGCTATCACTTCTTCCTCAAAATTGCTTTGTATTGATTTTGTGTATACACACACACACAGAGTCTCCCAATATTGTTTCATTTTTGTCTTTGCATGCCCAGTGACTGGCATTTGGTACACACTCAAAAGATGCTGGTTGGTTGATTACACCCATGCTCTCACATTACCTTCTATGTCTTTGTGGGCCAGGTACAGCTCCTGTAGCTGTTTCTCCTCCTCTGGGTTCCACTTGGGAGGTTTTCTGTTAGAAGACCTGCAAAAGATTGGGAGGGGAAGGAATGGAATTGCTAGCCAAAGTGGGAGGAGCAAAAAGCATGGAGGTCCCCTCCCAGACCCAGAAAGGAGAAATCTTTAAGTACAAAGGAAAATGAACCAAGTAAGTCATGAGGGGAGTGGGCATGGGTCTGCCTGCCTTCCCTCCCTTCCCTAGATACAGTTAAGGATATAAGCAGCATTTTCCTATGTCATGCCCACATCAGGAACTGGGGGTATTTCAGGTGGAGGGCAAACAGATCAAGAGAACACTGGGGAGCAGAGGGCGAGGAAAACCATGAGAAGAAAGCAGTTCAGGCAAGACGGTTCCAGGGACAAGGGGGTACAGGCTTTGCCCTGCATTTTCACTGTGACACGGTAACATTCACGTGAATTCTTGAGGTTTCCCCAAATTATCTTGAGGTCGGGTGGCAATATTGTCTTCCTAGGAGCCCAGCTCCCCATCTAGAACAGCCTCCCGAAGCTTCCCTGGACTCTCTGTCCTCCCTCGACAGCCTCCCCACCTACACTTACTCGGCATCCAGAGAACCATAGCCCTCAGTCATTTCCCGCACAACAGCCGTGTTCTTCCAGAAGAGAAGTTCCACAAAAGCCTTGTGGTTGACTTCAGTCAATGCAAAGAACTTGGCCAGCACATATCTGGCAAAAGTGACCAATTCCTGGGGGAAGAGGAGAATTAGAGCAGGAAAGCATCAGGTACTTGTTGTAAGGCCCCCCCCCCCCAGACCCCACCTCACTACATCCCTGGCCCTCTCCTAATAGCCTTCCCAACAATGAGCTCCCTGTACCCTCAGTTCAACTCTGGAAACGGTTTCCTTTACTTTCTTAGATCTCCCTCCCCACCCAGCCCATGTCCCTTCATTCCTCTTGTTCCCCAGCTCCCCACATCTCTTCATTGTCCCTTTTCTTCACTGACATCTCCATCCCTCCGCCTTTCACCCAGCCTAGGGCTCCCTCTACTTCCACCCCCCTCAGTTTCCCCTCACTTTATAGGCTCCAGAAGCAGGGTCATTAAACAGCCGATTGAAGAGACAAAAGAGGGAGATCTGGAAGAGCAAGGCTTCCATTTTGAGGTCGTGGGCCAGCCGGTGAAGCATCTTAACCACACAATGATTGGTATGGGGGCTGTTCTTCTGGTAGCTCTGCAGTAATAGTACATAGGCTTTGACAACAGCTGAACATGCAAAGCTATGATCAAACACAAAGAAGGAGAAAGAGGATTTACAAGTCGAATACGCTCCTCCCCTCTCCTTGTACCCACAGAGACAACTCCCCCCATCTCCCATTTCTCTCTCACCGTCTCAGGTAGTCTAGGAAGTTAAACTCCTTCTCCAAAACCTGGACAGCTTGCAACTCCTCTTCTTCCTCCTCCTCCTCCTCTCCCTCTTCTTCCTCCCCACCTTGTTCTTCAGGCTCCTGCTGCCCTATTAAACAGTGAGGGGAAACAGCAGGGGGTAATTTGAGGAGTCACCAGCTCTTAAGAACACTTTTTCATCCATTCATTCCCTCTGTACCTAGAGAAGAGGATAAGAAGAAGCCAGGTACTCACGAGGAAGCGGGGCAGAGAAGATCTGTCTCAGCAGCTCAATTTCTTCCTCCAAGGAAAAATCTGGGGAGCCAAATATATCCCCTTCTGGCCATACTTCTCTGGAAGACAAGAGGAAAGGTACAGACTCTGTTTAGGGCAGATCTGGTATCTGGAAGGATTTAGCATTAATAGAATTACTCCACTTGTTGACCGTGAAAGTAGCATGGCCTGGGTCCTTTAAGAATCAAAATAAAAACGCTAGGGGACCCTGTATTCAGGACCCAGCTTCAGAGAATCTGACCTGGATTCTGGCCTGCAGCAGACCAGAAAAAGCTACCCCCACTACAGCCGTGAGGGTGTCACTCCACGGAGGGCTCACAAAAGATGAAGCATCTGCACTGCAGGCCCAGGAAGATGGATAGGCAGGGCTCTAACCTGGCTGACCGAAGGAGGGTTAGGGCCTCGGGGGCCTGGCCAGCCAGGAGACTGTCCTGGATCCGCACCATAGCTTCTGTCCGCTGTTCTTCCACGGGCACCACCGAAGCAGCATCAAAGGGAACCACAGAGTCCAGAGTGAGTTCAGAATTCTAGGGAAGGACAGAGTCATGAAGGCAAGGAGAATGTTTTCTAGCCCTCCCCTACTCACAGTCTCTGCAGACACCCACCTGGGCACAGCACTTCAGCTGCTCGGCAAGGCCTGGCCACACACCCTCTGCATCCTCTGGGGGGTGGGGACCATTACCAGCAGAGGCTGGAGACTGAGGGTGTGCCTTCTTCTTCTTCTTCCTCCTCCTTCTTTTGTTCTGTCAAGGAGCATAAAGTTGGGGTTGGAGGTAGAAGTATTAGTGCTTCCACAGTTGGCAGGATACCTAGGGTGGCCAATCCTCCCCTCTCACAGCAATGGCTGAAATTCTCTCCTTGTCATTAGTCCCCGTCCCTCTATGGGGTGAGAAGCTTCCATTGTCTGCACCAAAACTGCCCTTTCATTGGTGGATCAGCTGTACTGCATACAAATGGGACATAATATGTACGAGCTGCCTGGAATTCATATTAAATAGAGGAAGCATGACGTAGTGGATAGCTTGCTGAACTGGAGTCAGGAAGACCAGGGTTCAAATCTCATCTCCGACACTTATTAGCTATGTGATCCCGGCCAAGTCATATAACCTGAGACTCACTTTCCTCATGAGGATAATATTAGTACCTACCTTAATTGGATTGATGTGAGGAACAAATCAAATACTTATGCAAAGTGCTTTGCAAACCTAAAGTGCTACATAAATTTAGTTTATTTATTACAATGTGGCACAGTGGGTTGATAGCCAGCCTTGGAGTCAGGAAGACCTGGGTTCAAGTCTCACCTCTGCCACATACTCATACTGTTTGTGTGACCCTGGGCAAGGCATGTTCCCCTCTGGACAACTCCACAATTAAGTTGCAGGAAAGGTGCCAATCCTTAACGAGAGTTCTGTATACCAATACAGCCACGGGGTCATTCCAAAAAGAAGTCTCGGCTCTCAATGAACTTACAGACTAGTTGGGTAACTGACAACATTCCTAGAGCCCTACTGGGAAAACCGCCTTGTACATAGGTTCCTTTGTTTCTTCAGGCACGAGGTCTTCCTGACCAAGAGGCTCACACTGTAACAGAATGTTACAGCAAAATTCCAGCATCACACTCTGCCTTTGTGAAGTCCACTCTCTTTTCTCACACTCTACAGTCTAACTCTTCTCCTGGGCTCTGCCCTCAGCCCTCTTCTCCGTGGCTCCCTCACCCACTGTCTTCAGCTGCCAACTTGATACAAATGGCTCCTCCCCAATCCATCTCTCCAGCTGCAGGCCTGGAGCACAGTTCCACTGGCTTGTCACCGTGGCACCTCAAGCTCCCTGGGCCTCCACACGGGCACATCTTTGGCCGAGGACCTGCTCTTCCTTCGAACATCCCGATTCCTGTAATTGGCATCACTAGTCTCTGTCACACGTGCTCCAAACCCTGGGGTCCTCTTTGATGCTTCTCTTTTGCAACCCCACTTACCCATCCAATCAATTTCTAAATCCAACGGATTTAACACCCCAGTATATCTCCTATCTATCCATCTCCTCCTTTCCATTTGAGGGGGAAGAACCGCAGGATGAGTAGAGGGTCAGGCTCAGTCAAGGAGGCCTAGATGGGAATCCTACTTCTGATACTTACTAGCTGGGTGACACAGGCAAGCCACTTGATCCCCCTTGAATCTAAGGGTCTTAGTCTATAAAATGAATATAACGCCACCTCAGTACTACCTAAATCATGGCTCTGATGTGAGGCAACAAATGAGAAAATGGGACTGAAGCACATTTCAAACCTTAAAATACTACATAGTTATAATTATTATTGTTGGTGTTCCATTACCAGTGCCAACATCTTAACCCAGGCACTCGACACCTCTCACCTTGGACCACTGTAATGTCTCCCAGGCTCCCCACCTCCAGTCTCTCTCTTTCCCAATCTATCTTATTCACTACTGCCAGTGTCATCTTCCTAATGAACTGATTATATCCCTCAAATATTCAAGAATCTTTGGTAGCTTTCTCGGCTTTGTCTGTGAACTTAGTTCACAGTTCAGCTGGCCTGTAATGGGTTAAATTTAAAAATTTAGCTCTCCTGCCTCACGGAATTTAACTGACCTTAGAGAATGTGTGAGAAAGCAAGGGAGTTTGGGCCTGATATCTTTATGGCCTCAAGCTATCCTTCAAGATGTCTGGTTTGCTGTCCAGAAGTCTGGGCCACTATCTCACACCTGGATTCAAACAACGAGCACTTCTTAGTCTCATGAGAGAAGGGGGGGCTGGCCCCCATTACCAAACTTCCAACCAATATGGTTGTACCCTGTGCCTCAGCTCTATAACCAGCCATGTTGCTTTTAATTCCATGATGCCACCTACCCTACTCTGTTCTTTGTTCTATACTCCCCAAACCCTACAAAAGGGGAACTGTCCTCTTCCTCCGAATTAATGGAGGTGAGCCATTGACCCATTTATTAACAAGTAGCATACCCCTGGCCAGTAAATGTTATCTGGTGCACAGATCTTGCCTCAGTTTACCCTTTTGTTAAAATCTGAGTCATGACAGCTGGAAGGGACTTTAGTGGTCAACAAGTTCAATGCTCTCATTTGATAGATGAGGAAACTGAGCCTCAGGGATGTTAAGTGACTTGGCCCGTGATCAAATAGCCACTTGAGTATCTGAGGCGGATTCAAACCCAGGCCTTCTTATCTCCATGTCCAACAGAGCAGTTTGATCAAAATGTCTGCTAAATTAAACTAAATCAAACATTTTAAATCATTATTTCATTTGTCCTCACAATGTCTTCTCTGGTAGGGCATTTTCAGAATTGTATGGCTGAAGAAACTGTGATACAAAATGGATAAGTGATTTATTCAAGATGGCTGAGTAGCTGAATTAGGACTGTAGGGGAAGTTGTCTGACTTTTAGGCTGGGTTCTTTTCATTCCGCCAGTGGTTCCCCACATGCGAGCCAAGGGCCTCTCTGGGGCTGTAAAATTACTGTACCATGTGTGCAAATTCTCGTTTGCATCAAGCATGTGTCATATGATTCACTATGATAAACATGCAATTAGACTTTCTGTAGATTAAATACATATGTGTCGCATGTATACATTGTTCATTTAAAAAAAAAAGTCTCTGGAGACACTGTTGTGATTAATAACACAGGCATTCATTTGGATGCATTACTGAATAGGTAGCAGCTCTTCGTCAATCCGGGACAATCAGTACAGTTACTACCGTGGGAAAGTTCACAAAAAATGTTTGACATTAAAAGGTTTTTTCGGCTCAACTAAGTTGGGAACAGTGCACTTCCTCCACTCCCATGCTGCCTTCCAAGAGACCATGTCGTAGAAATATTGTAATCTAATTGTAAAGTTTCAGTAGTATGTTTAGATTGAGAGGCCAGAATTATGCTGGCAGGGCAGGAGAAGGGAACTGTGTGGCAAGTTTGGTGGGATTTGGAATGCTAACAAGTCCTTGCCATAGTCATTCAGAGAGAGAAGGTCCTGAGCTTTGGATTGGTTGAAGAGAGGGTAAGAAGGAAAAGCTTCCTATGTAAGAGATAAGATTTCAGAGAACTCTGGGAAGACTTGTATGAATTAATACAGCAAAAAGTAAGCAACCAAGAGAACTATCTATATAATAATCACAACACTTTAAAGGAAAACAACTCTGAAAGATAAGAATTTTGATTAATGGAATAATTCATCACAACTCCAGAAGACTGATGAAGCACCTCTAGCTGCTGAGGTGATAGCTTGTAGCGTAGGTGCAGAATGAGACATATATTTCTATTACAACACAAATTTGTTTTGCTCGACTATACTTTTGTTACAAGGAAAGGTGGAGGAGAAAAAAGTGAGGGGCAGAGGATAGTGAGAATAATGCAAAAAAAAAAAAGAACAGAGGAAAAAAGAAGCATCAATGAAACACTGAAAAAATACAAAGGAGACCAAAGTAGGGTTCCCAAACAAGCAGGTACTACTAATGTTGGGACTACCATTCAATTTATAATATATTAAAAAGAACATTTACAACCAGTGTCTTTGATAAGGGCCTCATTTCTAAAATATATAGAGAACTAAGTCAAATTTATAAGAATACAAGTCATTCCCCAATTGATAAGTGGTCAAAGGATATGAACAGGCAGTTCTCAGATGAAGAAATTAAAGTCATCTATAGTCATGTGAAAAAATGCTCTAACTCACTATTGACTAGAGAAATGCAAATCTAAACAACTTTGAGGTACCACATCACACCTATCAGATTGGCCAACATGACAAAACAGGAAAATGATAAATGCTGGAGAAGATGTGGGAAAATTGGAACACTAATGTATTGCTGGTGGAGTTGTGAACTGATCTAACTATTTTGGAGAGCAATTTGGAACTATGCACAAAGGGTTATAAAAATATGCATACCCTTTGACCCAGCAATAGGACTTCCAGGGCTGTATCCCAAAGAGATCATACAAATGGGAAAAGGACCCACGTGTACAAAAATATTTATAGCAGCTCTTTTTGTGGTGGCAAAGAATTGGAAATTGAGGGGATGCCCATCAATCAAGGAATGGCTGAACAAGTTGCGGTATATGAATGTAATGGAATACTACTGTGCTATAAGAAATGATAAGTAGGTAGATTTCAGAAAAACCTGGAAAGACTTGTTTGGTCTGATGCTGAGTGAAGTGAGCAGAACCAGGAGAACACTGTACACAGTAACAGCCATGCTGTGTGATGACTGACTCTGATAGACTTAGCCCTTCTAAGCAATGCAAGGCTCTAAGACATCTCCAAAAGTCTCACAATGGAAAATGCTATCCACATCCAAAGAAAGAACTATGGAGTTTGAATGCAGATCAAAGCATACCATTTGCTATTTTTTTTCTTGTTCTGTTTTGTTTCCTCTCTCTTGTGGTTCCTCCTATTGGTTCTAATTCTTCCTTACAACATGACTAATGTGAAAATGTTTACTAGGAATGTATATGTAAAGCCTATATCAGATTGCACACCGTCTTGGGGAAGGAGGTGGGGAGGGAAGGGGAGAAAAATTTAAAATTCAAAAACTTATGGAAATGATTGTTGATAAATCAAAATAAATGAATAAAAAAAAACAAGCTACATGTAGTAGATTCATGATTTCATGTATAATCCCTATTTTCTAGTTTTCTTCATATATGGAAATGTTCATATTTGTTGATGATTTTCTACTTTGTAATTTTAAAACTTTTTTTTGAAGGAAAAAAACTGTGAAAAAGTTTGATCTCCTACCTCCAAACCACTGCCCTCCCAATTCCTGATACCTGAACCATTAGATTTCCACGGTTTCGGCAGAAACGTTCTAACATCTTAAGGAAGAGATGAGTTGTCTCCACCAAGTCACAAAGATAGGAGCGGGGCTGGCGTGTCTCATCAAATTTCCGAAAGAGAGTCAGGAATAGTTCTCTGTACTCCATTATGTAGAAGACATTGTCTAGAAAGAAGCAAAGAGAAAAGAGGATCTGCCTGAAGGCTTCTACAGAGCTGAAGAAGGAAGAGTAAAAAATAGGCATGACAGAGTAAGATGCTACTGAAGTGACAGAGAGAGGGCTCAGAGGGTAAGGCCTGCCTTACTCTTTTATTAATTAATTAATTTATTTTTAGTTTTCAACATTCACTTCCATAAGATTTTGAGTTCCAAATTTTCTCCCCATCTCATCCCTCCCTCCATCCCAAGACGGCATGCATTCTGAATACCCCTTCCCCTAATCTGCCCTTCCTTCTATCCCCCCCCCCCCCCAACCCCGGCCTGCCTTACTCTTGATGATGCGGCTACTCTCCCTCACTGCTTCATCTGTAGACATGTCCATCTTGTTCACTGTGGCCAGGAGTTCCTGGTAGGCCTTTAAAGCCAGGTGCATTCTGCAGGGTTTGAGAGGAAGGGCACAAAATGAAAAGGAGAAGATGGAGGAATCTGGCAACAAACTTCTGACAATTAGAGGCTGGAAGACCAGCAGCAGGCTGCCCCCGACCCTACCCCAACCTCCCTATTCTGATGACCAGAATCCTGAGCAAAGACAGAGTGCTGTCCAAAAGGTCACGCAGCCAGAACCTAAGAATCCAGAATGATCAGAAAGAAATTTTTGCCATGTAACTCACCGGCGACCCCAAGAGACAGCTTCCTTCCGGTCAGTTAGCATCATCTCATAGTAATTGGTGAGGTTCTGCTCAATGAAGTGGAAAGTTCGGACACTAAGAGTTTCTGAAACCAAGCCAGGCCGAAAATTGGAGGCACGGTTGAAGGTCATGAAGAAGGCCAATGCCCACAGATAGTATGTCTCATCATGTTGCTGTGCCTTCTCCCGGAGCAGGTGGTCCTAATGCCAGGGAAGAGGACACCCCTTCATGAGAAAATATCAGGCCCCCTACCCAGCCTGTTTTTCACCCAGTAACCTACTGATAACTGAAAGCTCCAGGGCTCCTGACTCTTTTGGTCTTCCAAGGTCTTTTCATACCTCCTTATACATCCTCTAGGATGTATAAGATCTTCTACCTGTGTTCTCCTCATTGCTCCTTCCTTCTAGTCATTTCTTCCTATAATGTCCTATCACTTCCTACCACCCCCTCTCCCACATGTCAGGGAGACTCTAAGGGCTTTTCCTCATCGAGATCCATATCCTAGAAACAAATTCCCATGAGTTCCTAACTTTGTTGTTGTTATTCAGTCGTTTGCAGTCGTGTCTGACTTTTCACGTCCCCATTTGGGGTTTTCTTGGCAAAGATACTGGACTGGTTTGCCATTTCCTTTTCCAGCTTATTTTTACAGATGAGGAAACTGAGGCAAACAGGGTTAAGTTAGCCACATAGCTAATAAGTGTCTGAGGCCAGATTTGTACTCATGAAGATAAGTCTTCCTGATTCCAGGCCCAGCACTCTATCCACTGCACTGAGTAGCTGCCCAAGTTCCTAATACTCATTTCTTTTCCACCCTTCCCCATCTCTTCCCCCTCCCATCTCTTTTCTCAACCACTCTCCCTGTGTCTTCATTCTATCCCTTAAGTCTCTTCCTAATTCCCCTTCAGAGTCTTTCCAACGGTCACCTTGACCAGGCCCATGAGGCGATTATAACAGTTCTCCAGAAACTCAGAGCAAAAGTCATGGAGGAAAAGGCGCACATTAAGGGCTGAACGGCGCTGGAGGCAGTGCTCCTGGGCAAGCTGACGGCGCCGGGGCACATAGCGAGTATCCTTCCCCACATCTGGGCTGTAGGTTTGAAACTAGAGAAAGAGTTAGGAGAGAGTTATAAGATCATCAATGTAGACCTGGAAGGGACCTCAGTGTCACTGGTGGCACCTCAATCCCCCAGCTCCTTCCATGTAAATCCCTGGTCCTTTCTCTGCATGGACTCCCAGGGAATTTTTCTCTCCCTGGTGCTGGGCTTTTAGATGAGCAGGACACAACACCACAGTTTCTATGTCTGAGACAGGTGATTCCAGTCCTGACAAAGCTTTCTCTTTGCCTCGTGATCCCCTCCACTGAGACCATATACCAGCTGCAGCTGCACAGAGAACTTACCACACCTCTACTCACATTGTGTAGACTTTTATGAAAGACAACATCCCTGTCTCCAATGGATTTCAGGCCCTGGATGACATAGGATCCCCCAAAACGAGAATGTCTATGGAAAACAGATAGTTCAGTATGACTTTTCCTTTTCTCTAAAGTCTTTCCTACCATCTCATACCTCTCAAATGTTTTATCTCCCAAACATTACTCTGTCTCAACCATCTTGAAAAACGTGGCCCTAGTGGGCCACATTTTCGTACCTGGTGGTACGAAACATACTCTATCTGACCAAGAGCTTCCTCAACAAATGCTCCCAGCCTATGAGACCCAGCCTGAATCTCACTGCCAAATCCCATGATGGACAAGAAAACTCAGCTCACCTGCTGCTCCTCTGAAAGGCCCGGTTCTTCTTCTCTGCCGTCTCCCTCTGTCGCAGAATTTCCAGCTCTGCCACGTCGGCGCCCTGCTCGTGGGCTGAGCGTGCCTGCCCTGCCATGGCCAACTGCTCAGGATTCTGGGGGGAGTCAAAGGGGTTTCTGAGGTTGTTACCCCTCTCTCACCACTTCTCTTGGGGCAGGGTTCTGGCCTAAGAATGGGTGGCCAGTGAGGCAGCCAAATCAGAGCACAGCACCAGAGCTGTCCAGACTACTGGGCAGGGCTAGGGCCTCACCTGGTCCCGAAACATGAGGGAAACAATTTCCAGCACGTGTAGACTCCACTGCTGTTCAGCCACAGAGCTGGCCAAGAAGAGCATCAGGTCGTCGAGACCACTGAGGTGCATGGCCCAGAGCAGTCTGTCATGGACGCTGGCTTCATCATCGACACTCTGCACGAGAGAAGGCGTGCAGGGTCATGAGAGAGCCCCTCAGCCTTTCTCCAGTGCTCCTCCACCCTGGACCTGCCTACACCTTTGCTCCAGCCTTGGCAGGTGTGGCTGGGAGAAGCAAGGCCAAAACAGGGGTTTGCATCTTTACCTGAATGCTTTATCTCCCAGGGCATGGGGTGGGAGGTGAGGGGGCGTTCTTTATCTCTCACACCTAGACGCTTACCTTTTCTTGATCCCAGTCAGCTGGGACGTGGAGAATGTTTCTAACCAGTAGGAGAATCCGCTCGATTAGCAAGTTATCCTCTTCCTGACGCTCCTCCCAGCCCTGTAAACACACAAGGAAGGTGACCTGGTCACTTTGTGCAACTCACCTTGTTTGGCAGGTTGGGAAGAAGGGCACTGAGATCAGCTTGGGAGGGTGGGAGAAGACCTGGGTGTGAATCCCACCTCTGACATCTACAAGCTGGATGACCATGGACAAGTCACTTTCTATCTCTAAGCTTCAGTTATCCTCATCTGTAAAACAGGGGTATACAGACCAGTAGAGTAGGGTTGTGGTGAAGCTCAAATGAGATAACATGTAAAGTGCCTGGCAAGTCTTAAAACACTGCATAAATGTCAGCTGTTAACATAAGGGTTTGGAAGATGGGAAAGGATTCTAGGGGCAGCTAGGTGATGCAGTGGATAGAGCACTGGGCCTGGAGTCAGGAAGACTCATCTTCTTGAGTTCAAATCAGGCCTCAGACACTTACTAGCTGTGTGACCTTGGGTAAGTCACATAACCCTGTTTGCCTCAATTTCCTCATCTGTAAAATGAGCTGTAGAAGGAAATGGCAAACCACTCCAGTATCTCTGCCAAGAAAATACCAAATGGGGTCACAAAGAATTAGACATGACTGAACAAAGGATTCCAGGAGCACAGGACTTGGAATAGCTAAATTTAGGGGATTAGACTATAATATCCCTAAAGGCAAAGATCAGTCTTACATCCTTATATCTTCTCACAAGGCCCAGTTTGGGACTCTGAGCACAGCAGAGGTTCAGGACATATGGCTCACTTACCAGCTGCAATAGCTCATAGAGTGTCTCGCTGAGGACTCCAAAGGTCTTCTCGTTGGCAAAGGCCTAGGGCAGGAAGGGAAGCGGCACAGATGTAACACACATTATGCAGAACAAACCCTTCATCCTAACCACGTGAAGCACGATCCAATTCTCCAGAGTCCCTGAAGAACAGCCTCACTTCTTTGTAGGCTTGCAGGTAGCTTAACACTTGCAGGAAATGATGCCGGAGGTTGGGATCCTGAGGAACTTTGCCAAAGCAGAGCAGGGCAGGTTGTGTCAGGTTCACCATCAGCCTGAGGAGGGAAGTGAAGGAATATCTATGAGGCTCCCTCACCCACCAAAACAGGGACCACTAGCTTGCATCCTTGCTAACCCTTCCAAGGGGAGGCCACAGGCTAGGGACAAAGGGGTCATGGGGAACTAACCTGATAACAGCATCAAAGAGCGGCTTGTCCTGGCGGTGCTGGATGAGGATGGGCAGAAGGTCCCCTTGGAGGATCTGGGCTGCCCCAAGCTGCTGCCGCACATCCCGTGTCTCATCCTCATACTTCAGGTAGCGGATCAAATCCTTCACACTCTCTGCAGGGGGAGTAAAAGATCTCTCTGAGAGCTGGGGCCAAGGATTCCACTTAAGCCCACACTCAACTCCCATCTCAGACAAGCTGAGGAATTAAAAAGTCTCCCAACTTATTTAAACCTAAGGGTCCTTACCTAAGCAATCTGGCTCTTTGTGGTAGATGTCTCCTTCGAGGTACCCAAGGGCACTGCACGTAGCTAGAAGTTCACAGTTCATCGTGTACAAGTCTATGTATCAATAGCTCAGCCAGGAGAGAGAGGAAGCCAATTGTCAAAGAATCAACCAAAATGGAGAAGCCTGAATAGAGAGAACAACGATAGCTTCTGCAGACTCCTTTTCATCTAAGGGGGAGAGATACCTGGGACTCATACACTCAGTCTCCTCAGTGGAACTACAATTACAGCAGCTCATATTAATATTTTATTATTAAAATCATGAATATTTCATATTAAAGTTGTTGTTTGTTTTCTTTGGGGAGGCTAGGCAATAGGGTTAAGTGACTTGCCCAGGGTCACATAGCTAGTAAGTGTTGTGTCTGAGACCACATTTGAACTCAGGTCCTCCTGAATCCAGGGCTGGTGCTCTATTCACTGCGCCACCTAGCTGCCCCCTATATTAAAGTTTTTAAAGAGCTTTACTTAACAACAATTCTATGAGCTAAGTAAGTAGTACAGGTGTTATTATTCCCATTTTAAAGAGATTAGGAAATGGAGGCTCAGAGAAAGGTTAGGAAAAGCCCCAAAACTGAGCCTTAAAATTCCTGTCCTTATAGCATGATCCTCAGAGAGCTTCACCGGCCAGAGGCAGAAGTACCATGCTCAAACGCTAGGAGAATTCTTAGGTCTAAGCTCTCTCTCTTCCCAGTCCAATTCAAAGGGGCTTCTCAACCAAGAACTAAGAAAGAGCCAGCCCCCACTCTCATTGGCAACTCAAGATCTAGAGATGAGAATGAAGTGCAGGAGCCATGACAACCTAAAAAGAGAAAAGCTCTTTGGGTTAAGAGAGAGACACATCACTAACCACAACACAGCTGTGAGACAAAGATAGGTAGACATCAATTTTATATATCACGAGAAGTTTCCTTTCCCTGTAAGAAATACTAGTTCACTATTACACCTGGAAAATCCAATCTGTCTCCCCCCACCTCCCCAGCTACCGCCCAATGCTAAGGAGGCTCAGCTTTGAGATTCTACCACGTTCTGGTTGGGCACAGCTATAGAGAACCAGCATTTTCCTCAGTAAGGCGGGGTGAGGCAGATAAAATGGTGGGCAAGATACACAGGAAAAGGGTTTTGCTTTTTTTTGGTGAGGCGATCAGGATTAAGTGACTTGCCCAGAGTCACACAGCTAGTGAGTGTTACAAGTCTGAGGTCAGATTTGAACTCAGGTCCATCCTGACTCCAGGGCCGGTGCTCCATCCACTATACCACCGAGCTGCGCCCCCTTTCAGTCCTACTTTGAAAAGACAGAGCTAATTCAGATATCTTTCTTGTCTCCCAGACTTTGGGAATCACAAGACAAGGGACAACATACGGGAGTAGGGAGTTGGGGGGGATTGGAGATGGATAATTTCCCCTTTCAGAAGAATTCCTCTTGTAATCAATATCCCCCAAATCTCATTAGCTATCCACATATGCCCATCAGTGCTTGTGGCCATTTCAGAACTTGTAACCAGCACCACAAACAGGCCCACATACACACTATGTGCCCTACCTTGCCTGTGTGGGTTGTCAAGAAATATTTGTAGAACATCCCCCCTCAGCACCTTCAGTCGCTGTTCCCAGCCTCCAGTGGCTTCCTCTAAAGACTTTTTCACCCTCTGCTATTCCCTGCTTTGATCTCAGCCTCCACCTGCTTCCTCAGAGAATAGGCAGTAGCAGAAGGACCTAGGTTAAGCCTGATGCTATCTCCCTGCATTTATATAATTGGTCTACTTTCCTCAGCTAGCCCCCTGACCCCCTCTAATGGTAACCTACTTTTTGGCTCTGCTCAACTGGGTTGTATAGCGAGCAATGGGGGTCATCAGCTAGATGCTCATAGAGTTCCTCTGCCCTACCAACTGTCCTCTCACATGTGTCCCATACCCCATAGCCCTGGGGCAGAAGTACAGGGGGCACTGAGACCCACCAGCTCTCCTCACAGACATACACAGAGGAGTTTCTTTCCTTACTCTGCTCTCTCCTCCCAAAGCAGCTACCTCAGAAAGATGACACAATCAAAGCCAAATGAATGGTTGCTTAAGCAGTCCATTTCCCTCAGAACAAGACCTAGGATACTGAAGCATTCAGAAGATGGAAAATAGGGAAGAGGGAAAAGAATGGAAGCAAACAGTTATTAAGCTACTCTGTGCCAGGGCTGAGCACTTTACAAATATCCCATTTGATCCTCCCAACAACACTGGGATACAGGTGCTATTATTATCCCTATTTTACAGCTGAGGAAACTGAGGCAAACAGAGGTTAGGTGACTTGCCCAGGGTCATACAGCGAGTCAAGGCTTGAGGTCAAAATTGAACTCAGATTAGTGCTCTCTCTTCGCTGCACTGGATAGAACTATCTACCAGACTAGTGGTATCACCTAGGCATGACTATTAACAGTAAGACACTTCTCTAGAAGTTCATAGTAACTAGGACAGGGACAGAACAGAAAGACATATATTTGTCATTTTCCTCTGTTCTGGACACATTCATTCCACTTTTTGTTTTTTACCCTTCAAGCTGCTGCATAACTCAATGTCTCAAGCAGACCAGGGGGCAGAACAAACCCCACTTCAACCCTTAATTCTCTGGTGCCCAACACCTCTCCCCACCCCATCCTCATGAAAACCCCATTTCAAACAGTAGCCCCAGATGTACTCTGCATGACTAGGGGTGGGGGGTGGGGTGTAAAGGGGAGCAAAAGGAAACGAGGGAGGAAGGATGTTCTGGTAGCAGAGGGAAGTCCTTATATAAGAAAGCCAGTACATCTGCTCTTGGTCCCCTGCAGTGCTTTCTAATTCAGACTGGAACAGATGATATGGGAAGAAATGGGTCAGGAGGCCTATTGTGCAGCTTCCAGGCCACAGAGTCTGATGCCGGCAAAACATCTGGGCCCCATTCATTAGAAGGGGCAGAAAAGCGCTCCCCGAGGGAGTGACAGCTTTCTGCCCTGGCAGGGGCACTCAGCCAAAGAACGAGGCCTTCATGACAGGAGACCCCCTCTTACATAGCCACAACCTCCCTCCTGCGCCCAATCAGGGACTGCTGCCCCTCCAGCCTTTCGGACTTCACCTCATCCATCGCTGTCTGACCACCTACATCTTGTCTACCCACTTGGGTCAGGCCGGGTCCTCTGTGACCACTGCACCACAAGTCAGAATACCTAGGTATGAGTCCTGATTCAGCCATTTATTAGCTGAATAAACATGAACAAGTTACTGAGTCTCAGTTTCCTCACTGGCAAAATGGGGATAATACCTCTACCCTGTGTTTTGGTAACTGTAATACACTTTATAAATGAGAGCTATCGAAGAGATAGCTGGGTAGAGCCATGGATAGAGAACCAGGCCTGGAGTCACAAACACGTGAGGTCAAATCTAGCCTCAGACACTTAGTATCTGGGTGACCCTGGGCAAGTCACTTAACTTGTTTGACTTCGTTTCTGATAATAGCACCTATTTTCTAGGGCTGTTGTGAGGATCAAATGGGATAATGTGTGTAAGGCACTCAACACAGTGCCTGTCATATAATAAATGCTATGTAAGTATCAGCTATTATTAATTTTAGGGGTGGAAAAGGACCTTAAGAAGTCCAGCTCTGGGGCAGCTAGGATAGTGGACAGAGCACTGGCCCTGGAGTCAGGAGGACCTGAGTTCAAATCCGGCCTCAGACACATAACACTTACTAGCTGGGTGACCCTGGGCAAGTCACTTAACCCCATTGCCTAGCCAAAAGAAAAAAAAAAAAAAAAGGAAGAAAGAGAGAAAGAAAGAAGAAGTCCAGCTCCCTCATTTCACAGACAAAGAAACTGAGGGCCAGAGTGCATAAGTGATGTGCCCAGGGCCACATAGCTAGGAAGTATCTGAGGTGGGATTTGAACCCAAGCCTTCCTGACTCCAAGTGTAGAGCTCTATCCACTATGCAATACTGCCTTGAACTCACCCTCAGTGCAAAGCCCCATCTTAGTATGTTACCATAAACCAATCAACAAGTGTTTATTAAGTACCTACCATGTGCTGGAGGAGAGGATTTTATTTTATTTTTTAATGAAGCAATCCTTCCTTTCAAGCTTACATTCTGATTCACTGAATGGGTCATAAACCTCAAGAAAGGGAAGGAGAAGGAGAAGGGATAAACACACACACACAGACACACACACAAACACCACAAATATTATTGCATTTGATCCTCACAACAACCCTGTGAAATAGGTGCTATTATTTATCCCCATTTTACAGTTGGGGAAACAGAGGCATACAGAAGTTATATGACTTGCCCAAGGCCACATAGCTAGTAAGTGTATGAAGTTGGATTTGACCTCAGGTCTTTGTGATCAGGTCTTCCTGATTTCAGGCCCACAATTTATCATACCCTGCGCTACCAGCTACCTCCCATTGAATGAATATTATGAAAACTACCCATTGCTGTAAGTCTCTGGACATCCCCTCTTTCTGGGCCAAACATTTGGTCTTCTACAAATCCCTCTATGCAAGAACAGTAAGCATATAGCAGGACGTGTGAGGGGCAAGGTATAATCAGACAGGCAGGCAACAATTACTCTTCCCATAATTCTACCAGTCCAGGTGTAGATGAGTCCTCATCATCCCTCATCCCTCTCCTTAAAAGCCTGTGATCTAAGCTTCTTTTACCAGACTTTAGCCCTTTCATCTTGAGTGTCTCTTTTATCACCCAGTGTAAATGAAAGCTTTTGAAATAATCCAAGCCTTCTGTGTTTTTATGAAGATCAGAGGTTCCCTTTGGTGTTTAGATACTAGATACTGGAAGAGAATGGGGTTTCTCCTGTGCAGACTCTCTCATCATGCATGTCTTTGCCTCTCCAGCATTCACAAAGGTTGAGAGGACAGAAGAGAGATGCACACATCTGCAGTTTTCTTCCATTCCAGCCTGTTTCTTCCACATTGTCCTCCACACTTGGAGCTTCACAATTGAACCTTTCCCCACTGCTAGGCAGGGTCTTGATCTCCCAGCTTCTTCCTCAGTTTTGAATCCTTTGAACCTAGCATGGTGCCTGGCCCACAATAAGTGATTACTAAATATGTGCTGAATTGAATCCTTGTTACACCTACAGCTAGAAGTTCCATATAAGAGAACAGAAACTACTGGGAAAGCAATGTAGCTTGCTGACCTCTCTCTATGAATGTCTGATCTCATCCTTTCCCACCTTCTCCAGTAGAATGCCCTCCTATCATCCATTTCCCCTTACTTTTTGGCTCTTTTCTTGTGGCCCACAAATATGCTTAAGTCTCCTCTGACATTAAAAAAAAAAACCCTCATCAGGAGATCTTTCCTGATGTCCACGGCTACAGCCATCTCCTCTCCCCCTGCCCTGTAATTTACCTTGTAAATATTTTGCATTATGTGTACATGTTGTACAAACTATAAGAAATAAGTTCCTTGAAGACAGAGATCTCAAGGATTGCACTGCAATTTTGCACCTCATTGGGCAAATCACAGGCACTTAACAAACACTTGTTTATCTATTTATTTATTTTTGCATAGGCAATGGAGTTAAGTGACTTGCCCAGGGTCACACAGCTAGTGAGTGTCAAGTGTCTGAAGCCACATTTGAACTTTGGTCCTCCTGATTCCAAGGCTGGAGTTCTATCCACTTAGCAACCTATCTGCTCCTAAACACTTATTTATTTAAAAAAAAAAAAACCCTATACCACCCCAACTAGCTATCATACTATATCTCTCCTCCCTTTTCCAGCCCAACTCCTTGAGAAAAGCCTCTACTTTTCCTCTCACTTCGTTCTTAACCCTGTGCAGTTTGGTTTCCAACCATATCACTCATCTGAAACTGTCCTCGCCAAAGTTATCTAAGAGCTCTTAATTGCCAACCCTTTCACTGTTGACTTCTCTGTAGCATTAAACACCACAGAGCACCCTCTTCCTTGATACTCTTCCCTCTTTGGGTTTCTGTGACACCACTCCCTCCAGGCTCTCCTCCTACTTCTCCCTCTACTTAGTCTCAGTCTCCTTTGCTGTGACCTTGTCTCTACACTCTCAGCGACCTCATCAGCTCTCAAAGATTCAATTATCTCTTTGCAGACACATTCCAAATCTCTCCTGAGTCTCCAGTCTCTCTCCTGAGCTTCCAGTACTCATTAAATATTTCAAACTGGATGTCCTGTAGACATCTCAAACTCAAAATTAGCTCATTACCTTACCCCCAAAGCCCACCCTGATTCCACATTTGTCTATTACTTTTGAGGGCACCACCGTGAATCTAGTTCTAGTCTCCCAGGTTCACAAGCTTGGCACCATCTGATTTCTCATTTTCACTCACCCATATATCCAATCAGTTGGTAAATCTTATTTCTACCTCCATTACATCTCTGGGATATACCCCCTTCTCTTCATTCACATAGCCACTGCCCTACTTCTGGCCCTAATCATGTATGCCCTAATCAAGCAGCCTCCTTGACTCCCCACTCTGACCCATTTTTCAGTGGTTCGAAAAGTGGGAGATGCCACCCTCTGGAGGGAAGGGCTGGAATGAGGGGGGCAGGAGTAGTAGCCTTGGGTGCAATTGTACCCTTAATCAGAGATTTCTTTCCTAGTTTGCAAGATTTTCAGGGGGGTGCTGAGTAATTTTTTTTTAAAGGGGGCTGTAGGCCAAGTAAGTTTGGGAACCTTTGCTCACCATTCCCACAGTGACTTTTCCTAAAACACAGGTCTAACTATATCATCATGCCCTTTCCTCTCCCCCAACTCAATAAACTCCAGTGGTTCTCTATTACCCCTAGGATCAAATATAAACTCCTCTGTTTGGCATCTGGCCCCTTCCTACTTTTCCAGTCTTCTTAAATAATACTCCTCTCCACCACCTCTACAGATACCCAGGTCCCATCACCCAAAAAGGATATTTAAGATTGCTAAGCAACAATTTTCAGGACACCCTACTGTCCCAACTCTTCAAGACAGAAATGGGGAAAACCAAATTTACGGCAATGAGAAAGTTATCCTCTTCCATTGATCCTGGCTGGTATTTTAATATAACTCATTTCCAAGACTATAGGAACTCCATTGTTAACAGATAACGAAGAGATATTTATTTTTGCTTAGTTGGGAGGATAAGATATATACAATCATGAAAAGATAACTAAGGCAACGAAAAAGGCAAAAATGAATGGTTTTGACAGTAGTTGCTTAGGAATTCAAGAGGGAGAGGTCACTTTCAATCGAAATGATCAAGGAAGCCTTTACACAGGAGGTGGGTTTTGAGAAGGGCCAGGTTTGGACAGCTGTAGAGTATTTTGAATGGTAAAGTTACTGGAAAAAAAAATCTGCTTGGGACAGAAGTGTAAACGTAGGGAAACTACAGCATAAGAAAGTAAGTTTGGGCCCAAGTATGGAGGTTCCTCATAAAATCACTGATTTAGAGCTGGAAAAGACGTTAGAGGTGATTTAGTCTAACCCAAACACTTTACAGGTGAGGAAATAGAGGCACAGAAGGATTAAGTTACTAGATCCAGGTCATACAGGGAGTAAATGGCAGAGACAGGAGGCAAACCCAGGTTCTCTGACTGTAAATTCAGCACCCTTTCCACTCTACAAAGTTTCCTCCTCGAATGTCAAGTTAAGGAGTTTGGATTACAGATCCACTGAAAATGTTCAAGCAGGGGGATGGCATAATCAAGGCCAGGTTGTACTTATACAATTGTAAATAGTAATGCTATGGGGAGAGCAGGAGAAAGTTTAGAAGGGGGACGAGGACTAAAACAGAAGGGAGTGTGATCAGAGGTAGGAGTCCCAAAATAATGGTCAATTCTTAGAGGAGAGTTTTTGATAATGATGGGTAAACAGGAAGTCTGCCCTAATTACTCTAAAGATCCAGTTCTACATCTGGACAAAAATTGCTTTTGGGAGGGAGACCTGTTTGGCCCTCTTGACCGTCTATATAGTTGTCCCTCTTCAGCTGTCTATACACAGCTGAAGTGTATACACCAGCAGAGATTAGGAACATTTAGGAAACTGACAACTTCCCCCATTTTTATATATTTTTTTTACCCAGGAGTAATTTGAATGACTTGTTGGTTAGGGTAAAGAGAAAGGATATATTTGGAAATCAATGTGCTTAATTAATTAATTAATTAAAATGAGAGTAATCAATATGGGAACCTGTTGCTTGAGGCCCAGACACATTCAGTGCTTAGTAAAGGGACTCTTTATAAGGACTTTTCAATTCATCTGCCGGGGTCACCTCAAATCTGAAATGATAGGGTCAGAAGTGGGGAGCAGGATAATTAAGTGACTAACAATTCACATAAGTCACACTGATATAAGTGTTTTAAAGTTTAAACACACTGATTTAATATACTTTCCTTATAACATCTCCATAGATGATGATGATGATAATTCTCCTTGTTCTGTTCACTTCACTTTTCATCAGTTCCTACAAATTTTCCAGATTTTTCTAAACCCATCCCTTTGGTCATTTCTTACATTACATATTCTTACATATTCCCTTACATTCATATAATAGCCAACATTTATATAGCATTTTAAGGTTTGCAAAGCATTTAACAATTATCATCTCATTTTAGCCTTACAATAAATAATCCTGGCCGGTAGATGCTGTTATTAAACCCATTTTACAGATGAAGAAACCAAGGCTGAAAGGTTAAGTGACTTGCCCAGGGTCACATAGCTAATGAAGGTCTGAGGCTGGATTCCAATTCAGGTCTTCTTGACTCCAGGTCAGCACGCTATCCACCATCCCACCTAGTTACCTACACTTTGTTTATATATAGATTTATAGACACACATACATGTATATGTACAGCCCCTCATTTGTTCCCCACCACAATCCTCTGAGATAATGCTATTATTATCTCCATCTTACAGATGAGGAAACTGAGGCACTGAGTTAAAAATTATTTGCCAAAGATCACACAGCTAGGAAGGGTCTGAGGCAGAATTCAAACCTCCAAATCCAGATTCTCCATTCAGAGTTTTGTCCACTATCCTTGTTCCCAGGGTAGTCATCAAGGAAAAGTCCAGGACTCCAAACTACATCTCTCCTTCTCAGTGGGAGAAAATGCACTGGATTTGGAGTGAGGGGGCCTCATCTCTAGCTCACCTTAGGTAACTCATTTAACCTCAGTAAGATGGCAGGAGTTGGACCAGGTCATCTTTGAAGTTCCTGCAAGGGCCCTTCCACAATGGCCATGAATCCTTTATCTGAATCTGGATGAAGGTAGCCAAGTCGAGTCAAGCATTTATTAAACTAAAATCCCACCCTCAACAAGAAGTCTTTCTTAAACCGCCTCCCCCCCCCCCCCCCGGTTTAATGCTAGCTACCTTCCCTTCGTTGATTATCTTCAATTTATCCTATCTAGATCTTGGTGGTACAGGGTTGTTGGCAAGCTGTTTTCCGCCATTAAACTGTGAGCTCCTGGAGGGCAGGGGCTGTCTCTTGCCTTTCTTTGTATTCCCAGGATTTAGCACAATTCGTGGCACATAGTAGGCGCTTACTGGGCTATGAGATTTCGCCCCAAGCAGGCACGTTAACAGCTCCTGGGGCGTTAGAAAACAGGCTCTGGCTTTCTGGGGTTCATCTTTGCTCCTGCAAACCTTTTCCCACCAAAGCCAAGAGTGAACTCGCCTGTCCTCCTCCCTCACTCCTCCCTCTCCTCCGTGGTTTCTCCCCCAACCCTCAGCAGAGAAACACTAGCAGGTAAGAGATTAGAGCGCCAGCAGGACCGACCACAGGCTACTGCGCAAGCGCGAATCTCCCCCTCCCTTCCGTAGAGCGCCAGCTGGGGATCGACCACGCGCCGCCACGCATGCGCGAACCTGCCCCCTCCCCCCCGGCCAAGTAGAGAAATAGTAAGAAAGCGGTAGTTTGGGGTGAGAGTTACCCCCGCACCCCGAGTCGCAGAAAGGGCATCGAGAAGACCTGGGTCCGAGCCCATTTCTGTCGAGTGCCCGCCGCCTCCGGAGCACGCACTCACCACTTCGCCTTGGGTCCTCCGGCTCCCGGGGCCCGCTGGGCCGGCGCGCTTTCCCGCCACTGGACTAGGTGGAACCGTCCATTTACTGGAGGGGGGAGGGGGCGGGGCCAGACTAGTCCATCGCGGCGGAAAGTGGTACGACCCTTGCTCTGTGTCTCACGGCTGGCGGTGGCAGCTCCCGTGTGCGGGCTGAAACTGACTCCTGAAACTGACACTCAGCCCTCCGGGGACTCCCTACGTAGACTGAAGTTTTCCAGAATTTATTTACCCTTGATTTTTTTTGGGGGGGGTTGTTTGGGGGATAGGGGTGGTGGGGTGGGGCAGATGGAGTCATTGGTTTAAATGGGGGTAGATTGTGGGCCTGGATGCTAGGCGATGCTAGGCCCTTGGAAATCAGTTTCCTCAAGTTGTAAAATGAGAGATTATACCAGTTGTCGCTGGATGGCGTAGTGGATAGAGCCCTGGACTTGTGGTCTGGAAGACCTGAGTGCAAATCCTTCCTAGGGAGGTTACATAGTATATGTGACCCTCAGCCAGTCACTTAACCTTTAGGCTTTTTATATATTACTCTCTCATCACCTCCCTCCTTATCTCCCATCCCCCGAGTCTGCGATCCAGTGACACTGGTCTCTTTGCTGTTAAGAAACTCCTCCTGACTCAGCGATTTTTCACTGGCCATACCCCATGCATGGAATTCTCTCCGGCCTCATCACAGCCTCCTGACTTCCCTGGCTTCCTTCAAGTTCCAGCTAAAATCCCGCCTTCTATAAGAAGTCTTTTCCCATCTCTTTTAGTTCTAGTGTTTTCCCTCTACTGATTATGTCCACTTTTTCTTGCATATATCTTGTTTGTGCATTTTTTCTCCTTGAGAAGAGAGACTGTCTTTTTACCTTTCTTTGCATACCCATTGCTCAGCACAGTTCCTGGAACATAATAGTTTATATAAATATAATACATACATAAATGTTCCTTAGTTTCCTAATCTGTAAAATGAGTTTGGAGTCTGTAGGCTCAGATCTAAATCTATGCATGTGACTGTGACAAGGCTCACAAAAGAAGGGATGAGTAACATATTTTTAATGAACCTATCTCTGTTGAGTTTATTTTGCAAAATAAAGAATAAGGTGGAAGAAGGCTTTTTTTTTTGGGTTTGGCTTGAATTCTTAACTCTTAGGAAGTAGTTTTCATGTATTGGTAAGAACCCTGAATTTGAAGAGAGAAGAGTTTTGGATTCTAGCTTAGCCACTTGCTAGCTCAATGATCTTAGGTAATTTCACCTCTCTGAGACTCACTTTCTTCACCTGTAAAATGGGAATTATGATTCCAGGATTGTTGTGAGGATTTGTTGAAATAAATTTCGTTGTCTTAGGGTACTGTATAAATGTCAGCCATAATTAAGACATTTGAGTAGAGGGGATGAGAGGTTGGTGTTTAGAGGCGGGAGGCAAAAAAAGATAAGATTTATTGAAAGAACAGAGGGAAAGAAAGTAGAAAAGAGTTATAGAAGTGAAAGCAGAAAACCACAGAGAGAGAAAGGTGCCATTTGAAGGATGATTTGATGTAACTCAGATCACAGGGGCTCCTCTAACTTGGGTAGGCTTAACCCCTCCCTAGAACAGTTTCTCCTTCTGCTCTCATTCCTCTGACTGTCCCCTCTCTTGACCAGGATCTGGGCTCTCTGTGTTGGGATCTAGATGCCATTTGCCACAGGATGGGGGAGGGGGGTGTTGGAAATGTTGAAGTTCCTATGACCAAAGTAGAGAGCTAGCCCTGGGATCCACCCACCCCTGTCCCAGAATGAAAACGCAACCCAGCCATTTTGTGTAGAGGGGTTTATGCTGCTTTACAAAATAGCCCAAACCTGAGCAGTATGCCCTCATCCCAAGCAGCCAGTCTACCCACCAGACAAGTAGCTCTGAGTTGGGGAGAATTCATTGTCTTCACCTATCATGTCTCTCTAGCTCTACATGGTCCAGCTACAACTTGGTCTGAAGCTTCTGTTCCATCCTCTACCTGGAATCCCTCTCATCGACAAAGTCTCAGCCTGACCCCCATAGAGATGCTGAGCTTCTCCACCCCAAAATTCCCTGCTAGACTAAATAGCTGTCTCCCCCTTGGAATGCACTGGTCCTTTGCCTCTCCGAAGTTGTCTCTCACCTTTGGGAGCAGCCCCCACGACCCCTGCAGTTGGAAATCAAGGGTCACACACAGCTGGCAGTACAATGAAGAGGGGAAATTTAGGGTGCTAGGTCTGCCCTTACCCTTTGCACACCCAGAGTGGGTTGTGGGGTTAGGCAAGAGAAGCATAGGGTGACACACAAACCCCTTTTCCTTCCCCCAACTTTCATGCCCCTAAACACAAGTAGATACATGGCCACACACATCCACATACATATGCACAAGCATGTAACCATGGCATGGTGGGGGGTGGTATCTGCACTAACCAGATCTCACACAGCAAAAAAACAAACACCTTGCCCCCACAAATGAATAAAAAAATAAAGAGGTGCATGCCCCCCATTCCCCTGGGGACTGGCTTTCCCCCTGCCACCAAAACAAAACAGCCTTTGTCCACCTCAGTCCTATTGAGGCCCCTATAGGGCTTGGGTCTTTAGCTCAACAGGCTCCCCAGTGACCTCTGGTTGCCCCTCAGAGTCATTAGACCTGGTACCCTTGAGGATAGTTAGTCTCTCTGAGACACTCTTGATCCGGGGAAAGAGGAGGAAGTCATAGAGGAGGCCACCTAGAGTTCCCCCGATGATCGGGCCTACCCAGTACACCTGTAAGTAGAGGAAAGGAGGTTTGAGCTAGGAAAGGGGAGGACAGTGCAGAAGAGAAGTCATTCTCTCAGTTCAACCCCCAACCCAACAGACATTCTGGAATATAGGCAGTCTGGGATTAGGGTGTGGAACTGGACATGACCAAATTGGAACCACTTTTTTTTTTTTCTAGACAGAACTACTCCTTTCTCCTTCAAAACCCAGCTCAAGATGCTTCAGCAGCATCACCCCCTCAAATTGTCCCATTTTCTCTGGGGAGAGAAGAGGATAATATGAGCAAGCTGATAGTTATACCCATTGTCTCACTTCATATTCAAGAGACTGTGATTGGGGGGGGAGGACAGAGGTGACTATATTCACTTACACAGAAAGGGAGGCCAGGGAGGTCCTATTTCCTGACTTTCCCACTTTTGTTCATTCTTTAAGCCACATCATTTCAGCAGCTATGTATGTTTGTAAATTCATATTTTCATGTTTTGTTTTGTTTTGTTTTGTTTTGTTTTAGGCTACTGGGGTTAAGTGACTTGCCCAGAGTCACGCAGCTAGTAAGTGTCAAGTGTGTGGTCTGAAGCCGAATTTGAACTCAGGTCCTCCTGACTTCAGGGCCGGTGCTCTATCCACTGCGCCACCTAGCTGCCCCCCATGTTATTTTTTAAAATTTCTTTTTTTTCAGATTTATGTGCACTATATTCCCAACAAGACTATAAATTCTTTGAAGATAAGGGAACATTTTCTTCATCTTTAGTTCTAT
Source organism: Vombatus ursinus (assembly GCF_900497805.2). NCBI lineage: Eukaryota > Metazoa > Chordata > Mammalia > Diprotodontia > Vombatidae > Vombatus > Vombatus ursinus. The sequence continues at coordinate 3,890,412 of NW_020950547.1, read as the reverse complement.
CTCTGTCATAGTTTCTCAGCACACAGTGGGCTACATAGCAATCTGAGAAGCAGCTTGAGTGAAAAGAGTGATGAATTTATGGTCAGACCCTATATTCATTTCCTTGACTTGGTCACTTAATACTTATGTAATTTTAGATACAGCATGTGTGTCCTCTCTGCATTGGAAAACCTTGTTTTGAGATCAAGATTAGATTTGTACTATTTGCAAATGGACAGTCTCTCTCAGAGGCACACTCAGGGGAGGTCGCTGGTGGGCAGCTAAGAGCTCCTGATGGAAAGTGGGAACTAAACTCTGGATCCCTGGGTCCCACCCACCTCTGTGTCCTTCCCTTGTCTGTCCCTCTCCCTTACCCAGTGGTTGCTGAAGTTCCTGGTGAGGATAGCAGGAGCAAAGGATCGAGCAGGGTTCATGCCTGCACCTGTATAATACATCTGCAAGAGACACGGCTGTAATAGGAACCTCCACAGTCTTCCCCCTTCCCACACCCACCCCTCCACCATGTCCCCAGTCTGAGATGACCCAATTTCCCTAGCAGCTGGCAAAACAAGGGTGAGGGATGTGGGCAAGGAGGGAATTGTTCTGAGGGAATTGATAGGGATGGGGTGCAGGTCATTGAAGCCAAACCTGGTGACTTGTAACCTGAAAGCAAGCATACCTCCACTGCCCCTGTTTAATGGACCTCTACCTCAGATGTAAGATGAGATAGCTATATATACACCTGTTCCCTCCCCTCCCTACTGCCCCCCCAGGGAAAAAAAATCAATATATGGACTCTAGGAGATTTCAGAATTCAAAAAGTTCTTCTGGGGATCGGGAAAGGTTTCAGGGCCCTGGCATTCCTTGAGTAGGGGTTTCCCTTACCCCACCCACAGCTTACCCCAAACAGGTGCCCCAGGGTGAGAGAGCCACCAATAGCTAATGCCACAGAACCCAAGCGTCCATTCCTCCTCTCATCAAACGTGGCAAAGATGCAGAGCACAAACTGAAGGGTCAAGAAGATCTCCACGATAGTGGCCTGACCCACGCTCACCCCAGGGTGGAGCTGGCCAGGGAGAAGAGAGGAGATCGGCTGTGAAGGGCTCGGCAGCACTGCCCCATCACCTGCCCCATCTCCTCCTTTGAAAGAACATTAATAATCGTTTGCATCCTCCCAGGGGAAGATGGAGGCTGTGAACCACTCGGATACTAGTATTCATTATTTTATTTTATCTTCAACAAATGTTTGCGTATAATTATGCCCACTTATAACTGAAGTCCAGAGATGTTAAATTCTCCAAAGCTACACAAGCTAGGACGTTGACCCCGAATGTCTTGACTTTCAGTCCAGGGTTCCTATATCCTTTGCCCTAGCTGCTGGTGAAGAAACATTCCCTTTTCTCTCTGCAACCCCCTCCAGACTTCCCCACTATGATAATCCTCTCCCCTATGCGCCCCCGCCCCCCCCCAGCCAACAAAGAGGAATATAGCTCTAGGTTCCCCTCCAGCTCTCTGTGGCCATTACCGTGTTAAGCGCCAGGTTCCCACGGACAGCTGCGGGGGTAACACTATACAGCACAGCAGCCCCAGCAACGGCCCCCAGCAACTGGGCTACAATGTAGCAGAGGGCCCGGAGCAGGGACATCTGGGAGCCCACGAGGAAAGCGAAGGTGACAGCGGGGTTGACATGGGCTCCGCTGACATGGCCTACTGCCTGCGCCAACGTGGCCAGGGCTAGTCCAAAGGCCACAGCCACCTGCAGGACGTGTACAGGGCCAGGTGCCCATCGTAGCGAGGCCCCCAGCCCAAAGAAGACATAAAAAAGGGTGGCAAAAAACTCGGCAAAGATGGCCCTCCAGAAGGAGGCTGAGCGAAGTTCCCACATTGCAAGGGGGGAGTGGGGGGAACAGGGGAGATGGACACAGTTCCTGGGTCCCTGCTACCCCCCTGGCCTGGCCCCACTGGACAGCTTCCTTTATAGAAGAGCTCTTAATCCACGGGGAGGGGCAGACAAAAGGCTGCTGGCCCAGCCTCTTAACCCCATCACTGCTGAAGAGGGATGGGCCCACTGTCCACACCTTATAAAGCTGCTTCCCTCCCCCCTCCCCCCTCCCTTCTCCCAGTTGAGAGATGGGCAGAATCAACAGAGAAGGGTTGGGAACTGGGGAGATTCTGGGAAGGGGAGGGAAGAAGGGAAATTAGTGTCTTGAATTGGAGGTCCAGGGTGCTGAACTGATGCTATAGATAGAGGAACACTGCTACATTCTGCTTGTGACATGAAAGTCAGGCTCAGAGAAAGTCTTTGGGGTCAAAGGCAGTGTTCTTGGGGGCCTCAGGGCTACTCTGAGTCAGCCAGCTTCAGTTTTTGGGGGTGGGAATTGGGGGATGGCAGGAAGGGTGTGTAAAGGAGTGAATTGCCCCATCCAGGAGGATTAAAGGATCCACTGTCATTGGCTGGCCAGGGCTGGAATCTGTGAACCCTGCAGGCCTGGGACAGAATGATTTTTGCTGTGTCTGGGCTTTCTCTGAGCCCTGGTCTCCCTCTGCCCCCTCCATTCCAAGCCCCAGCCTGGCCTCTAGCACCATGGGGTGCTTTTCAGGGGGAGGAAGTAGAACCAGGGTAGGGTTCTTCATGGAGGTGCTAGAGGTGAGATGTTGGTAATTTTACCTTAAAATCAACACACACTTTACTCCATCCTAATTCAAGACTTCAATAACACTAAGTGGAGGAGAGAAGGAAACTGAGTCACAGGACTGTAGAAGGATCTAGAAGTCACCTAGAAAGATGCCAGATCTGAATACCAGATCCAGACAGTGCCATACTACCTGCATCCAGGGAAGGGCTTTGGGGGTGGTTTAGGGGAGCAGGTTGGTCAAGGGGAGAGAGATGGGACAGGGAGAGACTGGCAGGAAGGGGGTTCAGTTGTGCTCAAGCTTGGGATGGGACTGAGGGCGTGGTGGTGAGTGCTGTGTGGCAGTGGAGATAGAAGAGTGGGACATGTTGGCAGCCTCCACCATTTCCACATCACGACAGGTTACACAGATGACAAGCTTTTTCTGAGAAGCTCCTGATGAGAAGAGAAACTCAAAGGAGAGGCCTGCAAGAATGGCACCCATGGTGGGACCCATCCAGTACACCTGCCGGGAGGAGAGATGGGATGAGGATCAGGACCTGCTTGAGATTTACACAATCATGTGGAATTGTGAGCTCCTTGAGGGCAGGGATGGTTTGGACCTTTCCTTGCATCCCCCACACTTAGTTCAGTGCCTGGCACAAGTCGGCATCCTTCCTGATTTGATATAGGGAGGTTAGGACCAATCTAACCTAATCCACTGTGGGGAAAGGGGGGGAGTCGAGAATGATCCAGGAATGATAGCAAGGGCTTTAAGGTAAGTCAATACACTCTAGCCGGAAGGGGAATAGGGAATTCTCCGAGAAAGAGTTCATTAGAGATCACATAATCATTCTCTGAGATGAAAAGGATTATTTAGAAAATGAAAAAAGTGTGAGCTTAGGCATCACAAAGGGAAGGAGAGGGAGAGAATAAACATATAGCACCTACTATGTGTCAGGCACTTTACAAGTGCTTTACAAATATCTGATCCTTACAACAACCTTGTGAGGTAGGTGCTATTATTATCCCAATTTTACAGTTGAGGAAACTGAGGCAAACAGATTAAATGATCTGCCCAAGGTCACACAGCTGGTATATGTCTGGGGCAACGTTTGACCTCAGGTTTTCCTGACTACCCAATGCTGTATCCACTCTATTACTACCTTGAACAAGTGACTCGACTTATCTAGGCCTCATCTGGAAAATGGGGGAAATGGGGGAAATGGATGAGATGACATCTAACGTCCCTGCCAGCTCTAAGTCTATGATCCTATGGTCCTGCATGAGGCAAAGTGACCTTGTGAAGGTCACACAACTCCTTGGGACCTCTCCAAGGGTCAGGAACCCTAAGCCTAATTTTGTGCTCCACTGCTCAGCTTCGAGCGCCCGTCCTCTTAGGTCTCACCCAGTGATGGTCCCAGATCCCGGTCACCACAGCAGGCCCCAGGGACCTGGCAGGATTCATACTGCCTCCAGAGAAAGTTCCCTGCACAAAGCAAGTAACAGGAAGAGATAAGTCTCTGCTCCAAAGCCCATCCTCATTATATCCTACTGTCATGGAGTAGGATGGGGCTGGAGACTCAAGTCCTTCTGGCCCCAGAGTAGAATAGGTAGATTTGTACTGTGGGTGTCATCAGCCCCTCTCTTTTTATTCTCTGTCGAGCACTGGAAAGAATCCTAGAGTTTGATCACTGAACCCTAAAGCCACTACTTCTCACATCAGCCTCTCTGCTCGGCCAAATGCTATCCTTTTCAAAAGGTATTAGATAATAACCGAGCTTGGCCTTAGAAAGAAATGGAAAACAAAGAACAAACAACGACAAAAAAAAAACCGTTCCCTCTCCTCTTTGTTGAGGTGGAGGACCAGGAGTGTGTACTATGGCATGTACTGTCAGACATGGTTAATACGTTGGCTGGTTTTACTGAAATGCTTTTTTTTTCCTTTTAAGTCTGTTACAAGGGATGGCTTACTGGAGAGGTGGGGTGGAATGAAGGTGATATAGATCAATAAAACAATAGATCAAATAAAAATGAGATCTAAAAAACATCATCAGAACTGCAGACTCAAAATCTCACACAGGTGTTCATTTGAAAGTATTGCATGTATTTGCATATCATTTGCATTTTTATTGTTTCCAAGGTTAACTCAGTTTATTAAGAGCAAAACCAACTTTCACACTGAGTTGTGGTCACACTCCTTTAAAGGTCTTAAAGGTAGGAGGGAGTAGGAAGGAGGATCCTCTTACCGCAGCCAGTGTCCCTGCAGTCACTGAAAAGCCCACAGCCAGACTGCCCAGCCCACCTGTCTCTCTCTGTTGCTGCTGGTCAGTAACGGCAAATACAGTGAGAATTAGCTGAAAGGTGGAGAAAAATTCTATACCTAGGGCTTGGCCTGCATGACCTCCACTGCTTACCTGGAGGAGAACAAGAATGTTCAGGGTTAGGAGACTGGGACATTGTGTGTGTGTGTGTGGTTTTTTTTTTTTCCCCAGATCTTATGCTTTAAGGAGCCCTGGGGCAGAGGACCTTAAGTTAGTGTGTCAAAGATGTTGATTCCATAAATGATTTATTTAGATAAATATTTATTTACGCATGAACATGCTGTTTAACAACGAAAAAAGGGATCTTTTCTTATTTTTTTTTCTCTCTCCTTTTCCCCATCCAGGTTTCTCAGGTGCTGCCCATCCCTTCTCCTTTGCTTGTTGCTAGCTAATGGGGACTGCTACTCACCCTGGTTACAAGCTGAACTACAACAGTCTGGGGTAGTGCCAGGTAGAAAATGGAAGAGGCCAGAATGGCACCTGTGCTTTGTGCCAGAATGAAGGCAGTTCCCCGGAGCAGATCAAGTCGTCGAGCACAAAGCAGTGCCAAGGTCAGAGCTGGGTTGGTTTGGGCTCCACTGACATCTCCCAAAACTTGCACCAGGGCCACTACTACCAACCCTCCTGCGAGGGCTGGCTGTAGGGGATCTGGGGTTATGCCTGGAACAGAGCCCCTGCTAGGGCAAGAGCTTCCAAGTACCACCCCTACAAAGATCAGGGTGCCCAGGCCCTCAGCCAACACTGCCTTCCAGAACTGCTGGCTCCTCAGATCCTGGGAAAGAGATGGTTAGAAGCTTAGTATATGGCTGGTGCCTTATAGTGGATGGCCAGAGAAAGTAATATCACCATGCTGGACCCAGACTTAGAAATGGGGAAGACTAGATGTTTGGGCTCTCTAAAGCCAGCTTTTATTGTTTGGCAGTCTAGTGAACTTTATGGACCCCTACCCAGAATAATGTTTTTAAATATATAAAATAAAATACACAGAATTACAAAGGAAACCAACTATATTAAAATAGAGTTATCAAAATATTAAAACAACAAGTTTACAGATCCCAGGTTAAGAACCTTTGCTCTATGAGAAAGATAGAATCACTGGGAAAAGGCTGGAAGTCATATCTCTCTCCCTTCACATTTATCTCACTCCCCCAACACACTCATCTTACCTCCCAGATTACCATTCTACCCTTGCGGTATGGGGTCTCTGCTGGTTTCTCCTTTTCAGATCAAAGGATCTTCTTTTAGGTCTAGATGGACTAGGGATCAGTGGATTGGTGAAGTTGGAAGCCAAGCAGTTCAGATACCACAGTCAGAGGGAGAGGAATAGCAAGTCTGAGCTCTGCATCTCCTCTGACACTAATTTATCCTCCTTCCTTCAGCCAATGGAAAGCAGCCTTATTCTCCCCCTTCAGTACCACCTCCTAGCCCCCTCTGCTTGCCCCTGGATTCAATTTTCTTACTCCCCAAAGAAACTATTGCTCCTTTCTACACAAATCTTCCCCCTCCCTCCTTCTTTGCCCTCCCAATTCCAGACTCTCCTGGGTGAATTTGAGGTAGGGTCTCTAGGGGAGAATTGGAAAAGGAATTCTACCTAATCCTCTCTATCCCTTTTTTTGAGGCTGATTATTTGGCAATTCAATTCAATGAACCTTTTTATTAACTGCAACAAACTTTTATTATGAGCAAGGTTTCTGACTTCTAGTAACTTAGAGACTTTGGAGATGGGGACAAAGTCATCCCCCTCACTCCTCAATCTCCTTTCTGGGTTTGCATTTCAGGACAACAGATCTCAGCCCAAAAAAGAACTCATATTTCCACTGTCCTACAATCTAAGGCCCTGGAAAGGAACATGGAGACTATAGTCCTTGGAGGGACATCCACTCTCACCAATTGAACAACCTGGACCTGAGTGGGTCCCAGGGCTACATTGGGAACTGACCTAGCCCCCTGAATCTAAAAGTGAAAAATTTTAAAAAGCAATAGAGGTCGTAAGTATATGGTGGCCTACAAAGGTTGCCAAAGGAATTTCTTTTCCATCCCATAAAAGATTGAAAAACCATTGTAGAAGCAGGGAGTAAATGAGTGTCTGTGTGAACCCCCCAATGCCCAACTGTATATTCATAGCACTTCAAAGTTTCCAAAGAACTTTATGTTTATCATCTTATTTGATTAGGTAGGTTGTACAGATATTATCATCCCTTTTTTCATTTTGTGGTATGACTTGCCCAGGATCACACAGATAGTAAATGTCTGAGGCTGGACCTCAGGTGTCCTTCTGACTTCAAGGCAGGTGTTCTATCCACTGTGCCACCTAGCTGCCCCATCATTCCTTTTTTTTTTTTTTTTATAGTTACGAGAACTGAGGTTCAGGAAGGTTAAGGTGATTGTTTCAAGTGGAAAAGGCAAGATCTGAACCCAGATCTTTTGATTCCATGGTCCCAATTATCCTTCTTAGCAGACTTTAAATGAGGCAGGGCAAAAATGAACTGATACTGTCATGGCAAGAGTGCTAGACTTGGAGTCAAAAGACCTGAGTTTGAATTCTGTTTCTATCACATCAGAGATGGACAACCTTGGACCTCTCTGGCCATTGGTTTCCTCATCTCTAAGATAAGAGGATTAAACAAAATGCTGTCTAAAAACCCCTTTAAAAAATCTCTAATAGCTTATTCATTTAAATTTTAGGAGTTAGTACGGCAGCATAAGTATGTGAGAGTAAATGTGTAAGTTGGTCAGATTATATCGTCCAAGCTGAGAAGGAAAATTTCCATTAGGTTGCTTGATAAGGTGGTTCAGGATATCCCCCAAAGTACAGGTTATCCCACTTTATGTAAATGATCCCACTGGCTTCAAAAGGTAGGATGGTCTATCTGAGGCTGCTGCCTCATTAAGACCCAGTTTACAACAAGGAGGACAATTTACATCTTTCTGAGAAGCTAGAGATGGGAATGATAAGAGCCAGTGGGATATTGCTCTGGAGCTCAGGGACACTCTGCCCATACCAGGTTCCCTCCCCTGCCATCTGCAGCTCAGCTGTGGGCCCATGGGATGCCTACTCAGCATAGCAATATAACCCCATTGTGTGAATGGCTTTAGTGGGACAAAGGCCCCAATTTAGTATCTGTCCAACCAGGATCAACCCTGGCCTTCCTAGTAACTCTGGGTCACCTCCTTTCTCTTTTCCCTTTCTCTGATGATGCTTTGCTGACTGCTGGCAAAGTCCAGAACAATCTCCAGGCCACATGTTGTGAGAGAACAACTCGGCCTGGAAGGGAACAACGTTTACAGATGTTCCCCAGCTTTTGCTCTCCTGAGTTTTTATATCTCCAGTATCTCCCAGTGCCCCAGATTTGTTTGGGGAAGTTCGAGCTTTGCTTCTTTCTCCCTAGAGTATTCCTTCACTGTACACCCTCACTTTTAACTTCCCACAGCTTAGGGTCATATTCGCTGTACTCCCAGCACCAAGTGTTTAAATGCTTTACTTGTATGCAGAGAACTATGCCGGGCACTTTAGGGAAATTCCATCTGTCGTTTAGGAGCTCATGTTGAAGTAGGGGATATTCTGGACCAGACCTTACTCAGGCTGGTCCAGTGTTTTAGACTCAGGATTACAAGGAATATTCAGCAAGGGCACAGCATTGGTACAAATAAATATGACGATTTACATTTGCCACAAGTGACATGCTCAGTCAGAAGGGTATGCTGGATATGTTGACTTGCATGGTAATGGAAAGTCTATCAAGTCAGAGAAGTGTCCAACTCCCTGTGTGCTAGGCTTTTAGATATAGGCAGCCAGGAAGCTACACCAAGGGTTCAAACCTTAGTTCCCAGAACCAATTAAGTGTCAAAGATAATTTCATTGGCTCCTCAGGGAAAAACTAGCCTAGCCTTTGTAGAATAGATGTTGCTTCTATCACATCCCACCCCTTGGTGGCAAGAGGTTGAAATTCTTCCAGGGAATTTTCCATCACGTAAATGGCCATAGGGCCATTATTAATCAACTCTGATCTGGGGGATGTGAGAAGCCTGACATAGGCAGCATTGTCAGAGGAGCTTAGTGTAGGTAAAAGAATAATAAAACCAGAAAGATAGCAAAAAAGACAATAAGCAATGTAATGACCTCCTGATGGAGCACAGTACCAAACTGACCAAATATGGAAGAGAACAAAGACCAGAAATCTTAGGCTTTGCCTCCCTCTTTTGGGATCTGAGTCTCAGATCTTAAAAACCTATTGTATGTGGTCAGTGATGTCAGGGGGCTATTTACAGCGGTAAGTTGGTGAAATTAGTAATAACAGCACCAGGAATATCTAATGCTCAGGACTCCCAGTAACAAGAATACATTTTTTTGGCCTGTTTTGAGAATGACAAAAGTTTGCCAGAGACATACTATAATCGATGACACTTTTGGCATAGTCACCAGTCCCCAGTACAGGCCAGGGTGTCTGTAGTAAGGCAGCTGGGAGATTATTAGATTATTACCTTCTGTCCCAGAGCAAAGATTGATACTGACATTCATCCTTCTACTCAGGTAGATGTTCCCCAGCCCACCAGCCAAAAGAGAGTGCACTGACAGGGAAGCACAGGAGGGTGGAAGAATAATAATAATGATAATAACAACAGTAAGATTGTTGGGCCTGGGGCAGCTGGCTGATGCAGTAGATAGAATGCCAGTCCTGGAATTAGGAAGACTCATCTTCCTGAGTTCAAATCTGGCCTCAGACACTTACTAGCTATGTGCCCCTGGTCAAGTCACTTAACCTTGTTTGCCTCAGTTTCCTCATCTGTAAAATGATCTGGAGAAGGAAATGGCAAACCACTCCAAGAAAATCCCACATGGAGTCATGAAGAGTTAGACATGACTGAAAAAACAACTGAATAACAACAAACTAGCATTTGTATTGTGCTTTAAGGTTTACAAAGAACTTTACAAATATTATCTCATTTTATTCTCACACCAAGCTTGGGAGGTAGGTGCTACTTTTATCCCCATTTTGTAGATAAGGAAGCTGAGGTTGACAGAGGTTAAGTGACTTGCCCACAATCTCAGAAGTGTCTGAGGCTGGATTTGAACTCAATGCACTCATTGAACTCAAAATTATGCAGAGACTGATTTGCTACTCCTGTCATTAGAAAGGAAGGCACCAGTACAAACAGGATAGCTTTGAAAGCTATAAGTTGAACTTATTATAGACTTAAAAATAAGTGCAAACTAACTGTACATGACAGAGACCTACAGTTTCATATATAATCTTTTTCTGTTTTGTTCTATATTATGGAAATGCCTGTTTGATTGGGTATTTGTTAACTTCAGAATAAAAACAAATGTAAAAAAGAAAAAGAAAGCATCACACTTCTAAACAATTCTCCCCTTTGGTCCCCCAAGCCCTTTCTGAGTTTTCAAAAACATCCTGGGAAAAGAAGGCCTGTCACTTGAGGGGGACCTGAGCAGTTTCTCTGGGCTCTATGGAGCCCTCTGAGGTGGCAGGGACCTTAAGACTCAGGTAACTGTACTCAGGGAACCAAATAAGGAAGGGCTGGAAAGAGTCAACTGGAATTATGTCTGAAAAGCATCTGGTAGAATTCAGGTTAAAATGGAGGTGTGAAAGGTTGCAGGGAGGCCTAGCTCTTCCAAATGTACTCCAGAAGAGATCTAAAAAGGGTACCAGACTGAATAATCAAGAAATCCAAACAGGAACATCAGGATACTCCTTCACCCAGCCCAGGACTACATAAAAAGATAGCCGGAAGCACTGGCACTGGAAGAGAGAGGTCTTACTAGGGAAGCCAGCAGGAGCTCCAGTAAACCAACCTGAAGCCTGCAGGAATGCTCTGACTAGAGACATCGGACAAGTGGTAGAGAATCATAATGCCTTGACCGTGGCGGGGGGGGGGGGGGGGGGGGGGCACCCCCCCCCACCCGCGCGGGGGGGGGGGGGGGGGGGGGGAGGCCCAGAGCCCGCGGGGGGGGGGGGGGGGGGGGGGGGGGGGGGGGGCTGGAGACCCACAGCAACCTGCCTGGGGATGCCCGTGTGAGGTTAAGATCTCAGAACCCTGACAGGGTAGACCCCAAGGAGTGGGAAGATCTAGCTTTTCTAAAACCATTAACAATAACTAAAGAAAATGTACAGTCCTCTTTTCTATTCTCCTTGGTATCTGGAAATGTTAATTTTATTTGCTATTAAGTTCAGAATGGAAAAACACAAACAAAAAACAACAAAAACCAAGGAACTCTCCCCATTCAGTCAACTAGCATTTATTTATTTATTTATTTGTTTATTAGCTAGCATTTATTAATCACCTACTATATGCCAGGCACTGTGCTAAGGGCAAGGCATCTTTATCCTCTATGTCAGAGGTCCTCAACCTTTTTTTGTCACAGGCACCTTTGACAATCTGGTGAAAGTTATAGATGCCTATTCAGAATAATGTTTTTAAATGCAATAAATAAAACACATAAAACAAAACACAAAGGAAAATAAAATATAGCTTTCAAAATATTAAAAAACCACCAAGTTTATAAACTCACAGTCAAGAATTCCTGCTCTGTCTAGAGCAACCAGTGGACTAATCCCATTGGACCAGGGAGGGGCCTGCTTTCTGTTCTGGTGAAAGGATGCTTGAAAAGGATAGAACACTAGTTCAGGTAGAGCTGGTCCCCCTCATCTCCATCAGAAGGAAATGTATCTGATCATAGGGTGCCTTGGCTCACATGGTAGTGGGAAATCTGTTAAGTGTGAAGAGTACTGATTCTTCATTGGCTGGCCTTTTTATCCTTCAGGTAACCAAGAAAACCATCAATGGCTCAAGACTTGATTGGCCCGAGGGGCTAAGGCTTGAGCCTTAGCCTTAAAGCCTCAAGCCTTAGCCCCTCGGGCCAATCAAGTCTTGAGAACAAATTTCTTTCCTTAAAAGTGTAATATGCCACTAATAAGCCAAAATATTTTGCATGATTGAACATGTATCAGCTATCTCAAATTGCTTGCCATCTCGGGGAGGGAGGAAGTAATGGAAGGAAGGAGAAAATTTGGAACTCAAAATTAAAAAGAAATGAGTGTTGAAAATTGTCTTTACATGTAATTGAGGAAAAGATAAAATATTATTTTTTTAAAGTGTAACATGTATGCTCTGATCCTTTCTCCCAGAGCCAGGCTGCTACTTCTTTCCCTTTAAGGTTCTAGAGTATCCTAAGGAGTTAGAGTATCTCTTTTCTGTCACCATCAACTCAAGCGCTCACCATCTGTGTTCCGCCTCATAACCATTCAACATCAATTGGTTTTTACAAAGAGATATTTACTTCCAAAGTATGACAAGAACATAGTATAACTATTTTCCCCAAGACCTCAGTTTCTGGGGGAGTGGGCTCAGAATAGCTCCATTCCTACTTAGTATTAGTCCCACCAAGTTCATGTCCAAATGTGACATAACTGGGTGAGTCCTTGTGTTAGGCTGGGTTCCTGAAGGCCACTCCTGTCTCCTCCAGGCAATGATTGGTGCTATATGTGGCTTCAAAACCCAGACTGAATTCCAACTCCTAGATTCTTTTTTTTAACTTTATTAATTTATTTTGATTTATCAACAATCACTTCCATAAGCTTTTGAGTTTTAAATTTTTCTCCCCCTCCCTCTCCAAGATGGCTCGCAATCTGATATAGGCTGTACATATACATTCTTATTAAACATATTTTTACATTAGTGATGTTGTAAATAAGAATTAGAATCAATAGGAGGAACCACCAGAAAGAAGAAACAAAACTCAACAGAAGAGAAAAAAAAATAGCAAATAGTATGCTTCGATCTGCATTCAAACTCTATGGTTCTTTCTTTGGATGTGGATAGTATTTTCCATCATGAGGCCTTTGGAGATGTCTTAGATCCTTGTATTGCTGAGAAGGGTTAAGTCTATCAATATTAGTCATTGCACAAAATGGCTGTTACTGTGTACAACTTTCTCCTGGTTCTGCTCACTTCACTCAGCATCAGACCATACAAGTCTTTCCAGGTTTTTCTAAAGTCTGACTGCTCATCATTTCTTACAACTCCTAGATTCTCATGACATTCTCTAGACCTTTAAAACTCTCAGTGCTCTACTCCCTTCACATAAAGTAGGAAGAAACAAGCTAAAAGGACAAAGACCAAGGCCTGTTTCTTGGGACCTTATGTTCCTAGAGGATAGCCCTAAGGCCTTTCTCTTTGTCATTTCGTCTCTCACTAGACAGCATGAGTGAAAAACTTACTGAGCTCCTCAATACTCAAATGAAACAAAGGGCAGAGGGCTGATGTCGATAGGCCTTTTTTGAATGCTTGGGAGCCAATCAAAGTGCCTCTCCCCCACCCTGTGGTTAGCAACCAGAACCAGTTAAGAATGCATTTATATGCTCCTCACCTTCCAAGGTACTCACCCAACACAACATCATGAATCTCCCAGAATGAAACTCTCCATTGTCTTCCATTCAGAGAGGCTGTATCAGCCAAGCAAGCTGATGGGGCCTGTGAATGCACCAGATGCTGATGACAAAGGGGAAAACAAGCTTATATGGCAGGGACCCTAATAGATGTCTCTCTTATCATGCTTTTTTTTTTTTTTGAGGCAATTGGGGTTAAGTGACTTGCCCAGAGTCACACAGCTAGTAAGTGTTTGAGGTCAGATTTAAATTCAGTTCCTTCTGACTCCAGGACCAGTATTTTATCCACTGCGCCACCTAGCTGCCCCCTTCTTATCATGCTCTTGCCCCACTTTGTGCCTGCCCAGCCTGGAAGAGCAGTTGGGTGACCAAAACCCAACATCTCTGAGCTTTGCCCAATAAACCACCCTTTGGAGCCTAAACAATAAAATTCAGCCCATACTTCTTCTTCTTCTTCTTCTTTTTTTTTTTTTTTTGCAAGGCAATGGGGTGACTTGCCCAGGGTCACACAGGTAGTAAGTGTCAAGCATCTGAGGCCAGCTTTGAACTCAGGTCTTCCTGAATCCAGGGCTGGTGCTCTATCCACTGTACCATCTAGCTGCCCTCATACTTCTGGTTAAGAAGACCACATGCAGGGATATATAGGACACACTCACATACACACTCCAGCAAAGACCTGAAGAGGATTCCAGATGAAACAATAATAAAAGAGAGGAAAATATAGAAATGAATGACAATATCCAATCCAGAACTGGAAGAAATAAAAAAATAAAAAAATAAAAAAAGATTCCCAGAAGTCAGCAGTGACTGGGAAAAGAGTTACAACAGAGAAACCATATCAAACTCTGGCAAATGGATGTTAAGCCTGAGAACTTGGGGATGGGGGTCAAATGAAGGAAAAGATGATTGAACAGGAAAAAAAAAAAGAGAGAAGAAATACAATGAAGAAATGCCGTGGATGGTGGATGAGGAAAAGCACATGAAGAGGGGCAGGGGAATGGCTCAATAAGTCATGATGGTGGTGAGCAGGCCTTGATGACCTAGTGGATACACTCTCGGCCTCTCATACCTGGCTGAGGCTTCTGAGGACTTCCCAGGGGCTCTGTGCCCTGGGGAGAAGGCAAGTCTAGGGATAAGCATCTTAGGTCCAAGCCCCTCAGGGAAACGCTGATCTATAGGGTGACCAACTCTGCCTGCAAGTTACTACCCTACCTGTGGGCCTGAAAGACAACCAGAGCCCAGAGCAGCCTTGACATCTGGGGGACCCAGAGGAAATGGTTGGGGCAGGTAGGTGGTGCAGTGGATAGAGCTCCAGCCTTGGAGTCAGGAGGTCTTGAGTTCAAATCTGACCTCAGACACATAACACTCACTAGCCGTGTGACCCTGGGCAAGTTACTTAACCCCAATTGCCTCATCAAAAAGCAAAAGAAAAAAAAATGAAATGGTTAAGGGACTGAAAGAGAAAATTGAATCTGAAAAAGGGCAATATATCTTAGGCAGGCAAAATCCTCAATGATAGTGCTCTCAAAGATACAAAGTTGATGAGAAGAACTGGGGGGGGGGGTTTACAGCCGACAAAATCCAAAGCAGCAGCCACTTCAGCCCTATCACCATCTCCAGCTCCAGCATCAAGCCCTGCTACTACCCCCTAGAATGACTTTATCTATGGCAGCAGCTAAGCTCAAGCCCCAACCTCTTCCCCTGCTTTGGGCTGAGCCTGCACCCACATTTGCAGTAGCTCAGGAACGTGTCCCTACTGGGTTTCCCAAGGAAGAGAAAGCAGCATGAAAGCCAGTGAAGCAAGGATTCTTAGGCTTTTTGCACATCCTAGACCTCTCTGGCAGTCTGCTGAAGCCTATAGACCTCTTCTCCAAACAAGATTTTTAAATATATAAAATAAAACACATAGGATTATTTAAAATTTAAAAAAAAAAAGTTGGTGGATCTCTAGGCTAAGAATCCCTGCTGGAGAGGCATGTATTGATATCAGTCTGACATCATCTGATAAACTTTATGGTCAGTCAGTCAGTCAGTCAACTAGTAAGTGCCTGCTACATGCCAGGCACTGTGCTAAATGTTAGGGATTCAAAGAAAGGCAAATAGTTCCTGTTTACAAGGAACTCAGTCTAATGGGAGAAGACAACATGCAAACAGCTTTGTATAGACAGGCTATATAAAGGGGTAGCTAGGTGTCACAGTGGATAGAGCACTGGCCCTGAGTCAGGAGGTCTTGAGTTCAAATCCGACCTCAGACACATAATACTCACTAGCTGTGTGACTCTGGGCAAGTCACTTAATCCCAAGTGCCTCGGGAAGAAAAAAAAAAAAACAGAATGCATTAATGTACCTATTTCCTAAGTTGAAATCTGGCCATACACACTTGACACTTAGTAGCTATGTGACCCTGTGCAAGTCACTTAACCCCGATTTCCTCACCAAAAAAGCAAAAAAACAGACTGGCTATATAAGAGGATAAATTGGGGGTAACCTCCGAAGGAAAGGACAAAGATTAAGGGGGACCAGGAAAGACTTCTTGCAGAAGGTGGGACTTTAGCTAACCTTGGAAGGAAGGCAGAGAAGCCGGGAGGCAGAGGTCAGGAGAGTGTTCTAGACATATGGGCCAGCCAGTGAAAACTCTAGGAGCTGGGAGCACACAGAACCTCAGTTTGGTGGATACCATTAGATTGGGAGCTCCTTGAGGGTAGGAACTGTTTTTGCCTTTCTTTGTCTCTGACTCTGAGCATCACAACACACAGTTCTAAATAGTGAACAGGTAGGGCAGCTAGATGGCTCAGTGGATAGAGTGCTGGAGTCAAGAGGACCTGGGCTCTAATTTAGCCTCAGATACTTACTAGCTGTATGACCCTGGGCAAATCATTTAACCTCTGTTTGCCTTAATCCACTGGAGAAGGAAATGGCAAACCATTCCACTATCTTTGACAAGAAAAGCCCATAAACAGTATGGTAATGGCAGGGGTGGGGAATCTGTGACCTTAAGGCCACATATGGCCTTCTAAGTCTTTGGGTGCAGCCTTTTGATTGGGTCCAAGTTTTACAGAACAAATCCTTTTATTAAGGGGATTTGTTCTGTGAAGTTTGGATTCAGTCAAAGGGGTGCACTTGAGGACCTAGAGGGCCACATGGGGCCTAAGGCTGCAGGTTCCCCACACTGGTCTATGGGGTCACAAAGAGTTGGACATGACCAAACAACAACGACATATAATGAGGATATTTCCACATCCTGGCCAGCTAAAGTTGCTTTGCCCATGTGGACTTAGAGACAACTCACCTATTTGAAGATGGGTTGCTTATGTGATAAACTCAACAACCTGAAACACTGAGAACCTGCTAGTAAGCCAGAAAAAGGGGTTGGGGGGGGTGGGGGAAGTTTTTGAGTAGTCAAAATAGGTGTTGTAAGATCCATAAAGTTTATGTACTTTATTCATTGGAAAGGTGCTTCATCCCTCACTAATAACACTTTTGCTTATTTGGGATGCAGTTTTAACCACCTTGGTGATATGTGTGTGTATGTATGCATGTATGTATTTTTAATCTTGAACAGATTAGAAAGGAAGGAAAGGGACTCCGGGTGGTAGGAACCCTAATAACAACATAAAGTGACAACAAAGGAAAACAAAAGGAAAAAATACATACATATACTATAAGAAGCAGACAGAAGAAATGAAAAAGCATTTTTGCATGGAGATAAATAACCTTATATATCTTGGAAATGTTTCTGTTGCTAGCCCTATATTATTTTGGCATAGTATAATCATTGATGTTCACTATGATTAATAATCCTGAGTCATAAAGAAAAGTTCAAGTATATTCTATTCAATAAATCAAGGAAGTAAACAATATATTTGTAGAAAGATTTCCATCTGAAGTGGTTAAAATTTTTTAAAAATTGGCACTTGAAGTGGTAAGCTTTAATTATGCAGAAAATTTGAATATTTGAAATATTTCCATTTTCCTAAGGCTATATAAATCTAATCCAATCTGATAAACATTGATTAAGCATCTACTGTGCTAAATTCTAAAAAGAAAGATAGTTCCTACCCTCAAGGAGCTTACAATCTAATTCGGGGAAATGACATACAAAAGGAAGCAGGAAAACAAGGATAAGGAGAGATACCAGGACCTAGCATGGGGGCATCTTGTTCATTAGAGTAGATGCAAAGTGGAGTGAGCCAAAAGGTCCAGTTTCTACCCTCTATAAAGGAAGGCATTGGGAAGAGTTGGGTACTGTACCCTCTAGCCCTCCAATCAGAGGGGAGAAGAATATGAGAGAGGTGAAATCACCAGTTTGGCAGCAAGAATGACCATAAAAAAAAAGGAAATTGAAATCAGAACAAAAGGAAACAATCATGAGGAGAACAAATAGCTTAGAAAAGAAGATAAAAAAACCTTACCCAAATAATGAAGTCCTGCTTTTAAAAGTTTACCTGAAGCATAATGAAATTTTGTTCTAGACACTGTGTGAATCTTTATACTTCAGGTTATTCCTTGCAAAAACATATTATTTGATCCTGTTTTTTTTTTAATCCTTTGCTACCCTCCTACATTTTATGGGTAAATTAATTCCTTTCAAGTTCAGGATTATGATTATTAATTGTATATTTTCCCTTCCATCATATCCTTTTATATGTTTTTCTTTATCTTGCCCTTCTTGTAAAGAAAGGGATGGAGAAAAAGAAAGGATCTGTATCAAGGCTAATAGTCTATAACTGAAATAGTCTGATAGTTAGGTGGTGAAGTAGATGGAGCAGTGGGACTGTAGTTAGTAAGATCTGAGATCAAATCTGGCCTCAGATACTTAGTAGCTGTGTAGCTCTGGACAAGTCACTTAACCTCTGTTTGCCTCAGTTTCCTCAACTATAAAATGGGGATAAAAATAGTACTTACCTGGCAGAGCTGTTGTAAAGATTATATGAGATAATATTTGTAAAGCACTTCGCACAGTGGCTGACATATAGTAGGAGCTCTATAAATGCTTCTTCTCTTCCCCTGCCCCTTTTCTCTTCACTAAGTCCAATCCACAATCTATGGTTCTTATACTTTTTTCTCTATTTTAATCCCTACTTTATTATCAGTCCTCTAAAGTTTATGTTTATTTTGTTTGTGACTTTCCTCTCCCTGATCTGGAGGAAGATCCAGCAAAGGAGACAGAGAAGGAGCAGTCAGACAGGTAGGAGGAGAATAAGAAGAGAATGGTGTCCCAAAAATCCAAAGAGAAGAGAGTATTAAGGAGAAGAAGGTGATCAATAGTGTCAAAGGCTGCAGAAAGGTCAAAGATAACAAGGACTGAGAAGAGGACATTAGATTTGTAAAGTAAGATATCACTGCTAACTTTGGAGAAAGCAGTTTCAGTGGAATTATAAGGTCAGAAGCCAAACTATAAGGGATTAAGGAAAGAGAGGAGAGAAAGTGGAGGGAGCTATTACAGATGGTCTTTTCAATGAGTTTAGCTACAAACAGCAGAAGCCATCTAGAGCTAATAGAGGGGATGAAAGGATCATGTGAGGGTTTTTTCAGAATGGAGAAGACGCGGGAATGTTTGAGGGCAGTAGGAAAGGAGCCAGTAGAAAGAGATTGAAAATAAATGAAAGACTAGGGATGAAAGAGGGGGCAATCTGTTGGGGGAGACTGGATGGAATGGGATTAGTCTTGGTAAGGAGTAAGGCCACTTCATCATGTGAGATAGATGAAGGAGAAAATGGCAGAAGGCATCTGAATGATAGGAGATGGGAAAGAGAGCAGAAGAAGGAGTTCCCAGCAAATGACTTCATTTTTTCTGTAAAATGTGAAGCAAGGTTCTCAAAAGAGAAAGTGGGGGGAGGAAGAGCCATGGGAGGTTTGAGAAGGGATAAAAAGGTTTGGAAGAACCATTGAGGAGAGTGAGATAGTGGATTGATAAGGGAGGTATTGCAGGATTGCAATGAAGGCCCAAATGAGATTATGAAACATGAATCTGTAGTGATCTAATCAGAACAGATGCATGGATTCTCTCTACGTTCATTCATGTGTATGAACATTGGTGCAAAAGTATTGAATAAAATATTAGCAAAGAGGCTGCCACAACATATTAAAAAGATTATATACTATGACTAAGTTAGATTTATACCAAGGATGCAAGACTAGTTCAATATTATTAGGAAAATTATGGACATAATAGAACATATTAATAATAAAACAATATAAATTAAATGATTGCATCAATAGATACAGAAAAGGCTTCTGACAAAATACAATATTAAAAACACTAAAAAGCACAGGAATAAATGGACTGGTTTTTAATATGATAAATAGTAGATACAGGTCTCCGGTGATTAGTTACATTATAAATACATAACATTATTAGTTCACATTGAAATTTTAGCCCACTAAAATCTCTAGGTTTTTTTTACATGAAATTTTTTTGTCTTATTTATCAAAATGAGTTTTATTATATGCAACCAGTGCCCGTGCCTCTTTTTTTTTTCTTTTTTTTTTTTTAGGCAATTGGGGTTAAGTAACTTGCCCAAGGTCACACAGCTAGTAAGTGTCAAGTGTTTGGTCTGAGGCTGGATTTGAACTCAGGTCCTCCTGACTTCAGGGTCAGTGCTCTATCCACTGGGCCACCTACAGTACCCATGCCTCTTATCTGTTTGAATTATTTTCCCCAGTGGCTAGCATTTTCTCTTCATACATGGCATCACTTAATAAATGTATATTTATTAAATATATATAAGGTATATATTGATTGATCGCCCCTTAGTTTAGATTCAGAATCTAGCGGCTGTTGGTTTTAACTTGCTAACTAAAGCCCTGAAGTTTGGCAGGGTGCTAGGCTGGCATGTAGAGAGGCAGACTTACTTGTATCTACTGAGACACAGCTGATGAAGCCATTTGGCTGGTGATCAATTGCTGAACTTGGCCTTGTGATAAGTATACTTCCACCTGGTGGACCAACCAAATACTATATTCCTTTACTGAAGCGGCCACGTGGGCTGCTGTTACTGTTACAACAGCCCAGGTGTCACTTGAGATACATACTAAGTGCAAATACAATCTCCATCTTACCTGATATATTTTAATTTTGTTTTTGAGTAGGTTATGGATGACATGACTAACACAGAATGAATGTTATTTTTAATTTTTGTAATTTTTCTGGAAACTTTGTTTTCTCTTCAGAGAAAAAAAGTTTTTAGAAAAAAAATTCCTTCCCTCTTTGGGATTTCCTCTATCAGGTGACTATACTTTATAGGATGACAAATACAGTGTGCTTGTGAATGTTCTTGGTTAATAATCCAGTAAGCTACATGCAGTTGGTAATGGTTCTGCTGATTTGCATGTAGAATAAATTTCCCGGATATTATTTGACTTTTTTGGTGTATACTTTGGTGTATACTTTGCAGTTATTGATATTTGCACTTATGGGAGGGTGGTGGTGAGGAAGGGGGAGAAAAATTTTAAACTCAAAAAGCATATGGAAGTGATTATTGATAAATCAAAACAAATTAATATAAAAATAAAAAATTTTTTAAAAATTGAAAAAAATATATTTGCATTTACATGGCTCTGAATATGTTACTTTAATGTATAGCACTATATAGTGCTGATCATATGCACATACCTGTTTCACCATTTTTTAAGTGTTACATGTTAGAGTATGTTTGTTTTTGAGTTATTGATTTGCTGAAAACAATTATAATTAAAATTTGAATGAAATGGTTGTCAAAACTCGAGAAATAAATGAATGAATGAAGCATTTATTAAGCACTTACTATGTGCAAAGCACTGTGCTAAGAGCTAGAGATACAAATAGAGAAGTTAGATAGTACCTGCCCTCAGGGAGCTCACATTCTAATGGGGAAGACCATACATATGGAAGGTTTCAGCTGCAAGTCAGATGGAAAGGCCCTGTGGTCCACAGGGTACAACAGCAAAGCAGATGGTAATGGGGGACACTGCTATTCCCAAGTCTCTTGTGTTCATGATACTGGGCTATCTCCATCAGTGTTCAAGAGAAGATGGTATCAAAGTGGTGGTGGTGGTTTAACTAGCTTGCCTCCTTTATCTCCCTCAGAGTGCCCTGCTGTTTCAATTAGGCTGACTTGCCTACCGTGAGAGTGACAGTTGGTTGGTAGTTGGTGGGGATAGTAAACCTCTTCTCCACAAGAATTGCTTCCCCCGATGATGGTCACGAGGGATGATAAGGTAAAGAATGGGTGTAGAAACAGGAAGAAGTTTTTTGATCCTTAGGAATAGTCCCTGAGTGTAAAAATAAGAATATTATAACAATATTGTGTGATATAGATGTACACTTTGAATGTACTTGGTGGGGTCACCAATGTGATAATTGAGAAATTGTAAGAGCACAAGCAGCCTACCCCAGTTCACTTACTTCCTTCTACAATCTTATAGAAAGGCTTGGGTATCACTTTATTAATTAGCTACCAAGAGAGTGTAATAAAAAAGTTTCTCACCAGGTGGCACCATTCTCCAACCACTGTCCCATTGATGTCAGTTTCTTTGATGTATGTGTAGGAAGTCCCCTCAAAAGTCTATGCTTTTTCTACCCACCAAAGCCACACAGCTTCAAATGCCTGGACAAAAAAACCTCTGAATTTTTGCTGACTGTGTTACAAATTTTAGACTTTTTTATTGCTCAGAATTATCAAAAATAGGAAAACCTGTAGCCCTAGGGCCCCCATTCCAGCATCTGAGAAATTTCTTAGCTTAATTTTCATAAAGTAACAGGAATTGGCATAAACTGTCACCATTTCCTATGGACATAATCCCCTCAAGGTAATCCCCTCAACCAACAAGATTGGAGGTAAGAGTTCAGAAACTGCCTTGGGGGCAGCTAGGTGACTAAGTAGATAGAGCACTTGCCCCAGAGTCAGGAGGACCTGAGTTCAAATTTGGTCTCAGACACATGATACTCACTAGCTGTGTAACCCTGGGCAAGTCACTTAACCCTGATTCCCTTACCAAAAAAAAAAAAAAAAAAAAAAGAAAAGAAAAGAAAAAAGAAAAACAAACTGCCTTAGGCAGCAAACTCTTATGAGGCAGCCTGGTACCTGGAAATGATGCTGTATTTGGAGTCAGGAGGCCTAACTTTAAATACTAGCTGTACTGTTATGTAAAGTTGGGAAAACAGTTGTACCTCTCTGGGCCACAGTTCTTCATTTGCAAAAGGAAGAGATTGGATTAAATGGTTTTTTAAGGTCCCTTTCAGATATATAGATATAGCTAGCATTTATATCGTACTTTTAAAGCCTGTAAAGTGCTTTATATATGTTAATTCATTTGATTTTCACAACAACCCTGTGAGGTAGATGCTATTACTCTTCTCATTTTACAAATGAGGAAACTGAAGCACAGAGAGGTTGAATGACTTGCCCAGGGTGGCACAGCTAGTGAGTATCTGAAGCCAGATTTGAACTTAGGTCTTCCTAATTTCAAGTCCTCTACTTCAAGTCCACTTCACCACTGCCTAAAATCACAAAACTATAGTCTTCTCTATCAGGGATTGATTGGCCAATTATGGCCTATGTGCCAAATGCTCTGCTGCCTATTTTTGTAGGCCCTGAGGCCTAAAAATTTCTTTTTACATTTTGAAATAAAATTTATTGTATTTAAAAATGTAAAAATTATTCTTAGCTCCCGATTCTATATTTATATATGGCACCCCCTTTGGGAGCCACCCTCTCCCCCAACTCATACACAAAGGTTGAGTCCCTTGGACGGGTAATTGGTTCAAAGGTATTCTGTAGTCTGGCAAACTCTTAAAACTCTAGTTCATGAGCCCCCTCCAATCAATTTACTTTTACTAGGCAGTCAAGAGATATACTTAGCTCAGAACAAAGGCATTTACTAAGATGGCCCAGAAAGAACAGTAGCTACAAAACATTCCCCCTACGAACCTGGGACACACTCCCACAGATAGACACAGTGTCAGTTCAAAGAGTAAGCCCATACATAGAGCGTGTTCACTAATAATGAACACAGATGTAGGGAATATATGTGGTTAAGGCAACTCATGCTTCAGGTACTATGGGGCTCCAATGTCCTTTCCTTCTTATGATATCCTCATGCTATTCCCCCTTTAATATTACTTAGCTGGCCTTCTTGGATTTGCTCCTTGGTTCCATATCTCTACCCCTTAACTGACATGCTTATTCTTGAACCCATGGTTAGCTCTCTTTTCTGCTGCCAAGAGTCACTTTCTTTCCTTCTTTCTTTTTTTTAACTAGGCAATGGGGTTAAGTGACTTGCCCAAGGTCACACAGCTAGTAAGTGTCATGTGTCTGAGATTAGACTTGAACTCAGGTCCTCCTGACTCCAGGGCCAGAGCTCTATCCACTGTGCCAACCTAACTGTCCCAAGAGTCACTTTCTTCAAAGCTGCCTCCATTGACTGTCTCTGAGTTCACTGACTGTGGATATGGTGCTTAAAAAGCCTTGTAAAGGCCAGCCAGTAGGAAGCTGCCCTTCTAATTCCATCAAGCTTGATTGAAGACTTCTTCACACCTTCTAAAGGAGTTAGTGTACCCTCTTCTCTGCACTTCCTTTAGAACCCCAATACCTCCTTGTCTTTGTTGTCTGCCCCTTACGTTCCATGATTAGAATATGTAGAGGGGAATTGGTTGATCAGAGGCACCCTGACCTAATTTTACCCCATATACATACATATATATATATATATATAGTAAACAGGTAATCAACTCTATATTCATGTTGTTTATTTAACATAGTGAAGGTGCAATGGAAAAATTTTTCAATGCCTGTAGATGGGCACAACATCAACCATACCCCATAACTTTGTTCCCAGCTTGTAGAAAGGGATGTGGTTGCTGATGTCCAGAATCCAGCCGTGAGGGGCAGCTAGATGACACAGTGGATAGAGCACCAGCCCTGGATTCAGGAAGACCTGAGTTCAAATCTTGCCTCAGACACTTGACACTTACTCGCTGTGTGACCCTGGGCAAGTCACTTCACCCCACTGCTTCACAAACAAACAAACAAACAAAAAAAATCAGAATCCAGCTCTGGATCCTAGACTGAAACAGGTGATAGCAAGGGGATAATAGGGTGGAGGAGGGGAAGAAAGGAATATGAATCCCGGCCTCTTCCCCAGCTAATGAAGTTTCTAATCTAATCTAATAAGCTACATTGTATCGGCCATCTGGTCTGAATTCACCTTCCGATGCTGGCCAGGCTTAGGATGGACTGCACCCAGTTCTATCCCTTGCTCTAGCGCGCGTTCTGATCTCAGTCCTCTGTCCTGTGTTTCTAGCAGGAACCATCCCTGCCATCCCTCTGTCCCTTCCCTACCCCAAGGTCACAGTGTCAACGGCAAAATGGCCAGAAAGCCTGTAGCATGAGGGTCAGTTTTTTCATCTGAAAAATGGGAATGGTAAAAATACTTAAACTACTTACTTCCCTGGGTGTAAGGAAAGTGTTTTATAAAACTTACAGTGCTCCATAAATGTGAGTAGTTATTATTGGTAATAATTTGGGCCCACTCTTACCTATTCACATGTATTTCCCTTTGTACCTCACAACAAGAAGCCTGTACTTATAGGGGCCAGTTTCTTCCTTGTGTCTCAAATGAACCCAAAATTCCCACTTTGACTAATACTGTTCTCTTCATATGGAATATTCTGCTCTTTGAAAGCCCAGGTGACTTCTAGCTGGGGTAGGGAAGCCTTGCATAGAAAAAAGGTATCCTTGAGCTTAAAACTTAAAAGACAGGTAGGATTTTGATAGGCAGATGTGGGCATTCTAGACAGAGAAAACACTACTAGCAAACACACCGGGGTGGAAAAGCTTTTAAGAAACCCTGAGTGAGCCAGTTTGATGGTTGCTCCCAAATGTTTGGCTGGGAGGAAGAAGAGGAAATTAACTTGAAAAGAGAGCCACAGCCACCGTGAACCACTTGACATGATCAAATATAGGCTGGACTAGAAGAGGCAGAGATAAGAAGTAGAAAAAGCAACTATGAATAAGAAAAAATGTAATGGTCCAGCTGTGATCTAATAAGGACTTGAACTGGGGTAAGGGTAAGGAGTAGTTAGAACAGAAAGGAAGGAAAATTGTTAAGAAAGAATTGACAGGACTTGGTGGCAGATTGTATGGGGGGGGGAGGGGAGGGAGCCTGATAAGGGAGAGGAAAAAAGAGTCAGAACTTTGGAGCCTGACTGGGAGAATGGTTGAACTGTTAGTAGTGATATAAGCAGGGGGCAGAAGAATTAGTTCCATTTTGGACACTTAAGTGTTATCCCAGTCTCAAAATTCATTGATATGGGACCGTCTCCTCACTGGTGGAGATGAAAGTCCTGCCCTGTGTAAGAAGGGGGATGGAGTTGGTGAAAGCAAGAGAGCTCCAGCCTTTTACAGTCTTCTTCAAGTCTACTTCAAGTCTTGAGTCGCTGCTGGTCCTTCTGGCTTCCAGCTTTGAGAAGGAAGATGGAAGAGGCTGATCTGACTTCAGGTTGCTGAAGGAAAAGACTCTGGGGAGACATGAAAAGAGCTGACAGTCTCCATCATGTCTCTATCCCTTATTTGCTACACTAGAGACTTTGGGAAACCTCCCCTTGGGTGAAAGATCCAGAATTTTTCTCTTAGGTGAGCTGAGTTACTTCATTCCCAATGGGAGAGCTCGTTCATTCTGTATTATCTAGTATATATATTCTCCTATGAATACATTTTATGATTTCTGTTTTGCTTCTTGGGGTCCTCCTTTCCCCCAAAAAATGACACAGTGATCAGAAGTTAGCTTGAACTTGATCACATCCCCTAGACTAGTAAAGAAGTCAGGTAGATATAATTCTAGACTAGTACTCCCTCTCTCTGAGGAGAGCACAGTGGCAGCCTCTGGCCTTGCTTTCCTGCACCCCTCCCTCTGGCAGTTATTAAAGTGTCCCTTGGAGAAGGGTAGAGAGAATCTCCAAAGGCCTTGTGATGGAAAATGCTATTCACATCCAAAGAAAGAACTATGAAATTTGAATTGCTATTTCTTTTCTCTTCTGTTGAGTTTTGTTTCCTCTTTCTGGTGGTTTCTCCTATTTGTTCTAATTTTCACTTACAACATCACTAATGTGAAAATATGTTTAATAGGAATGTATATGTATAGCCTATATCAGATTGTGCTCCATCTTGGGGAGGGTGGTAGGGAGGAAGGGGAAGAAAAATGTTAAACTCAAAAGCATATGGAAGTGATTGTTGATAAATCAAAATAAATTAATTAAAAAAAGGAAAAAAAAGGGTAGAGGGAAAAGAGGTTAGAGATGTCCATTCTGCTTCTCTTTGAGCCACACAATATGACAGATTCATGATACATGTGAGCGGACAGCCCTCACTACACATGGGGCCTCTCCACACGTGGGCATCATTATGTAAATCTGACGTAACTCAGACGTTTATGTGGAAATGTCCAACAGGCAATTATTCTAAACTTGTTTATTCCCTTTATTACATCTACTGAATCACCAGCTTATCTGGCTCCACAGCAAAAAAAAAAAAAAGAACTCTGTCATCTCACTGTGCAATCCAATCATCAGTGAATCACACATGGCCAGAAGCAAGGCCTATCCTTATGCCCCAAACTTCCACATGATTACTTGGAACTAAAAATAACAACTCTATCAGCAGTTCTCAAAGTACGGTTCATGGTCTCCTGGGGGTGTGGGGCTGAGACCTTTCTAGCGGGGGGGAGGGGTGTCTGCAAGGTCAGAATTATTTTCTTTTTCTTTGTTTTTAAATACATTTTTATTGATACTTCTATTTCTTACACCACCATAGTATCCCATGCATCTCTTCCTCTCCTCTTCCCAGAGAGCTCATATGACAAATAATAGTTTTTGGAGATGGAGGAAAAGAGTCAACACAACTGATCAAAACATTGAAAAAGTTTAAAAAAAAAAAAGTGTGATGTGTAATATCTATGAGATCTCCCACCTACACAAAGGGTATGTGTGTGTGTGTGTGTGTGTGTGTGTCTTCTTATATCTTTTCATTTCAGTCCCACTAGATCTTTATCATTTTGTCACATTTACTTTTGATTTTTTGGTATGTCATTGTTCTTTCCATTTACATTGTTGTAGTCATTGTGTTAATTATTTTCTTGCTCTCTGCTTATTTCATTCTGCATCAGTTCATGTATATCTTTCCATGCTTCTTTGTATTCATCACACCTATCATTTCTTACTGTACAGTAACATTCCATTACATTCAGGTACCACAATATGTTTAGCCATTCCCCAACTAATGGGCATCTACTTTATTTTCAATTCCTAGTTATCAAAAAAAAAATGCTGGTTTTCTTTCTAAACATGTTTCAAATTCTTCTTTATTATTGAGCATCCATCTTTTGTTCTGTATGATAAAGCTCAGATTTGCAGGATAGGTCACCTTAGCTGCTGAAAAAAGCTAAACAGGCAGAACAGAAGTAGTAGTGTGGGGAAAGTTCTGTCAGGGCCGGGGTTCCACAGGGGTGGGTGGAATATTCACTAAGCTTGGGCTCACCTGCCTGTCTGGTTACTGATCTGCCTCTTGTGGATAAAGCTTTGGGTTATGCAACATGCCAAGGTATCAGCACACTATCTTTCCAAGATAGTTTTTCACCATTTTCATTGCTTGGTTGTCTTATAGCAGCTTAGAGTGGTGAAAAGTGCACAAGATCTAATGAAACAGTTTGTGTAACCCCAGCTAAGACCATCTCCCACTTATACTTTCTTAAAATGTTTTCACAAAGATGGTAGAGGATCAAAGGGCAAAGAAACTTGGAGGAAAATAATATATGTAGATGCACAAGAGAGCCCCAGATTTTCAGTTCTGGTGAACTTAAGGGGAACTTCTGCCCAAGGTTTTTGGGACCACACATCAGCAAGAAGAAAGAAGAGACAATGTCATTACAGTTTCCATGCCTCTCTTGCTGAGCCCAGAAAGAAATGCTGGATGGACACCCTTTCTACTATGACTGAAACTGTGGGAAAGAAGTGAACTAAAGACTCTTTGTGGAGTGGGTATAGAGGAGAGGAGACAAATGAAATGAGAGTAGATGGGTGAAGGAGTGAACTAGAACCAGGCAGAGGGGTGGAAAGCAAATCATGCTTAGCTAGCAGCTTTTTTTTTTTTTTTAAGCTAGCAGCTTTGATTGGTGAGAATAAACATAGTCCAGGCCACAACTTCTTTCTTCTTCTTTCCTCCCCATAGTATAGTGGTGGGGCAATTTTTACCCAAGGTTTTCATCTCAATCTCTGTTCTTCTGATCCCCTAAGAGTAGTTGAGAGAAGGGGTAGAGAGCAAAGGAGACTTCAACCCTGTTGTAGCCTGCTATGCATTACTTTAATATTGATTTGTTTTTCTATTGTTTGATGCTGCAAAAAAATTAACATATCCTTTAACAATGGATTGTCAAATCCTTTGGATCTGAGGGTTTGAGATTCAGAGAGGAAGCCCATCCATGAGAAAAATAGAGGCTTGAGTTGATTAGTTGATTAGTTTTGAATTTTGGGGGTAATTTCTTAGTACAGTCCAGAGTGTACTTGTTAGATTATCTTTGAACTTGGAGAGAAAGTTAATGTAACTGGAGTACCAAAACCCATTGGTATGAGATTCTCTTATTTGTAAAGATCAATGCCCCATACCTATGCAAGGACAGGAGTTGAAGTGGTGAGATAGAGGATAGTGCCAGGTGTTTTGAGTTTCAAATTTCTTGTAGGCTCTTGAGTCTCTTCAACTCTCTTGAGTAGGTTTGAACCTTCTTCAAACTTCTTCAGTGTCTTAAGAGTCTCTTTGGGCTTTAGGTGCTTCTGGCTTCCAACTTTGAGAGAGAAGATGGACAATGCCCATCTCACTTCAGGTTGCTGAAGGGAAAATAAGACTGTGAGGAAGACAACAAGAAAGGAGCTGTCAGTCTCCATCACATCCCCATCCCTGGATTGTGGCATGTAGGGTGTTCAGGGAAGACTAATACCTCTGATGTGATGGCTGCTAAGCCTTTTTCAGAGCTGCTTTCCCCCTTTGGTGTCTACTTGATTCATCCAATTCTCACTTGTGATTCTGAGAAGCTGTAGCATGCTCAGTGTCCACACCCTACTAAACCATTTCAGCAGACAGGCTAAACCAGGTTGAAGTAACTGATGTGGTCTCAAATCTGTTGGTGAGTTAGGGGGTTGTCTACCCCAACCAGGTGAAGACTTCCTCTGGGTGGATGGGTGGATGAGAACAATATGTTCCAATAGTCATGAAGGCAGTAAAATGGGATCAGTGCTGTCTTTTGACTTGCACATAAATTGTGTTTAAGTAAGGTAGAGATGTACAAAGTTGTCAGCCTCACTTTTTCTTCCAGAAGTGGCAAGACAAAAATCAAGATGACTTGTGATAGCTCAGGAGGCAATGGATGACCTTTACATCTTCAATGTCTAACCAATCTCCCCCTGTCCTGCTTTCTTAACAATTCACTGGGAACCAAGCTGTTAGCATTTCTCACAGCACAGAGGCAAGAGACAGTATGGTGTTTGATGAACTGACTGAAGGCCAGTGTAGCTGGATCATAGAGTATATGGAGAAGAGTCAAATGTAAGAAGACTGGAAAGCCCTTCAGAGCTTGTCCACTCCAGTCCCAGGAAATTGGGACAATGTCTGGCCCCCAAACATGCTGCATAGGTGGTACTTAGAATTTAATCCTTCTATGCCTGCATTTGAGACCCTTCAGAAGTTTAGCTTTGCTCAGCTGTCTAAGCTTACATAGGGCCTCCTCTGGGCTATCCACTTCACGACTTACACACAATTGTTGGGTCTACCGGGGCATGACAATCCTGGGTTCAAAGCACTCTGTGAAGCCACACTCTTAACTATTGCTTAGGGCATCTAGGTGGTTCAATGGATAAAGCACTAGATTTGGAATGAATTAGACTACTTCCTGGGTTCAAATCTGGCCTCTGACACTTACTAGCTGTGTGACCCTGGGCAAGTCACTTAACCCTGTCTGCCTCAGTTCCTCATCTGTACAATGAGCTGGAGAAGAAAATGGCAAACCACTCCAGCATCTCTGCCAAGAAAACCCCAAATGGGGTCACGGAGGGTCGGACACGACCGAACACCACCACCACCTCTTTCAGAAGGGCTATCGTTGGCAAATGGCTTCAGACTTCACAGCCGGGGTGGGAGTGCCTACAGGTCTGGAAGAGAGAAGAGCGTGGGAACAACACAAATAACCGCACACACCGCCGCCCCCCTTTCCACCTCCTCAGGCCACACCCAATCCTCAGAAGCCTATCACACGCGATAACGTCATCATGCTGCGCCGTGGCCTCTCCCGATCACGTGCCCAAGAAGCGGCGCCGTGAAAATGGCGGCGTCTCAGCGTGAGGGGCGTGCCTAGACAGCCGGGGCGCAAGATGGCGCTGCTCAAAGAGAGTGTGCTGCATCGCTGGGGAGCTGAGTGGTTGGGGGCCGTGGCCGCCGCCACCCGGAGAGGTAGGGGCTGTTTACTGGCCACCCATGGGACCTCCTGCCGACTCCCGAAGGCCTTTTCCCCGACCACACGCTCCCCAGTCCTTCCCTTTTCCCGCCCTCCAGCCTCGGTCTGGGGGGCGCTTTTGTCCCCCCGCGCAGGTGGCCCAGTCTCTCCGACTCTGGTCCCCCCATTCCGTACAGCTGGGGTAATTCTTGTGTTTTTACAGCTGTTGGCCCAGTGAGATGAGTCTATTTGTCTCGGTCTCTGGGGCCATCCCTTTTTTGCTCCCAGCCAAGACCCACACCCCGCATGTCATCCCACCACCCCTCTCCCGCTCCCAGTAAAATCCAGACCCCCCCAATGTCACCCTGCTACCCATCTGAGATTCAGGCCCCCGAACGTAACTCACCACTTCAGCTAGGGCCCAGACCCCCAAATGTTACCCTACCACCCTTCTCCCACCCCCAGCCAGTACACCACCCCTTGTGCCACTCTGCCACCCCTTTCAGGTTCCGAGCCAGGACCCAGACTTCTGAGTATCACCTCACCACCCCTCTCCTGCTCCCAGCTAGGATCCAGACCTCCAAATGTTACTTCCCTTTCTAACCTCCCCCCCCCAGCTTTTCTTTGGGGAGTACCACCCCTTTTGGACTCCAGGGTTCCCATCCCAGCCTCATCCTTTTCATTGCCTTTCTCTGGTTTGCTCTGCAGCTATCAGTTTTAATCTAGAAGAAAAGACAGCTCATACCAGCCTCGCAATCTTCAAGGGGGAGACCGGTGTTAAGTATGGCATGGTAGGGCTGGAGCCCACCAAAGTGGCCCTCAATCAGGAACGCTTTAAGGAGTGGGCTGTGGTGCTGGGTAACACCGCAGTCACCAGTGGTCGGCACTATTGGGAGGTAACAGTCAAGAAATCTCAGCATTTCCGAATAGGTGTGGCGGATTTGGACATACCTCGGGATTGCTGCATTGGTGCAAATGATCATTCCTGGGTGTTCACCTATGCTCACCGGAAGTGGCATGCCATGCTGGCCAATGAGAGTGCCCCAATAACAGGCATTGGCCAGCCTGAGAAAGTGGGACTGCTTCTGGACTATGAGGCACAAAGACTCAGCCTGGTGGACGCAAGCCAGACTGCTGTAGTATACACCTTAAGGACAGAGTTCCGAGGCCCAGTGGTGCCTGCCTTTGCCCTTTGGGATGGAGAGCTGCTGACCCACTCAGGGCTTGATGTGCCTGAAGGAATCTAGGGTGGCTTAACTAGAACCTCTCACTGAAGCCCCTGGGTGGGCCCTTTTATATGTCCAGCCCAGTTTATTCTAGTTCTCATACCTACTCATCCAGCAGTATCGGGCAGTTGTGCAATATCTTGAATTCATCTGCCATTCTTTCTTCTATTCCCTATGGAGGTTGAAGAGACAGCTCCCAATTCTGCCAGACACATATGTGTCCGATTTTGTTGGGGACCAGTTTGGTTATAGAGAATGATACGTGCGCCTCCCACTGGGCCACTAGCCAGTCTTAGATTTTACCCATTCTGAAAGTTTACCCCTGCACCTCTGCTTTAACTTCATTACTATAATTCTACTTGAAACATAAACCAAGGTGACCCTCTCCCACTCTGCCCATATTTGGAGTCTAGTGGTTTTCTGTTTGGGGGTTCTACCAAACTTCTCCAGAATAAGCCCTTTCTACCTGTGGCTAGAGGAGTAGCAAAGTTGTCAATGTGTCATTGCCCTTTTCTTTGTTTAGTACACGGAGTCTGGACTTTTAGCTCATTCACAAGTGCTTTATTGACTCAGTGTGCTGTAGCCCGAGAACATCGTCCTGATCCCAACAATCTCAGAACCATACAACCACATAGCTGCAACCGTTCCCGTCCATGAGTCTTTCTGTCTGTCCAGATTCCGATGCCCAGTCAGTCAGTTACAATTATGGAGGACAATGGAGAAAACTTAGGGGTTAACTAGGTCATTGGTACTGGGAGTTGGCATTCTTGAGGGTACCATCTTTACAAACATTCCCTCCTTTGAGGATTTTGTAAAGGGATTGCTGGGCAGGAGGTTTCACCTAACTCATGTTCGGCAGAGAGACTTGAAAATTTTCAGTTTTAATCAAATATGATAAATAGTATTCTCTGGGTCATGGACCCATTGTCCCCTTCACCCCTTAATTAGAAGTGATCTTTGCCTTTTCCCTAGAAGAAATAAGAACCCATATAAAGCAAAGTTTGAAGTATATGTAGTGGCTATTACTGTATAAATATACATTCTGTACACCATCTGGCCCCTCCTACTGTAGTGGTGGTGGCTAAACACTCCTCATCAAAGGAGAAAGGGAGAGGGCTGGGTTTAACAAAAATATTGATTTGTATAATTAAAATTTTATTTGATCACAAAATACTTTCTCTGTCTATAAAAGAACTATTAGCAGCATTATATCCTGATTGAAGGGGGTACAGTACACTTCAGCCTCCTTCAAACCAGGCTCCACAGCTTTCCTCATTTCTCCTCTGTATATACTTATAAGAGGTGTAGCAACCCAGGGCTCCTCATCAGTGCACTCTTCCTTTCTTTAATATGTTTCTTCAACCATGGAGTCAGGGAGAAGAAATAGAATACAGACAGTTCTCACATTATGCAAATTTGACTCCTGCCAGCCCTGTGGCTCAGGATCCCAGCAAGCAGTGGCAGGGGAGTGTGCTAGGGGTCCTCCACTCTACGCACTGAAGCCACTCTGGCTAGGGGTGGGGTAGGGAGGTGCAGGCCTCTAAGAGCTCCAAGGGAAGGGGGATGTAGGGAGGAGGGAGTCTGTGGAAAGGTCCACTTACTTAAATGAGAACTGGCTGTATTTAAGAAGAAACCTAGGTAAACTTTCTGGGGATGCTAATTGAGTCAAAGTACGTACTTGCACCATGCAGAAACTCAAACCTTCTGGTCAAAACCCAATTCAAAACCTGGCAGTGGCCACTAGGACCCCTCTCTGAGCTTTGTCTGAAAAGGTAATGGGGGATCTGGCTCATGATGGGGGTGGTGGGGTGAATGGGCTGGGGTCACTATGAATACTCCTCAAAGAGGCTCTGGTCTAAGACATTAAGCTGACTTCCCCTCTTCCCTCACTGAAGCCAGGTAGACTTCATTCCTGTTGATTCTTGTTTAAGGGAGGGGGTAGCCCCCATTACACCATGCTCTCCAGGTTTTCCTTAGATAGGGCTTCAGCTGCTGCCTCAGCCTGAGTTTCAGACAAAGTATAGGAGTCCTGGTAATCCTGCAGCAGTTTGACCACTTCCAGATGGTTGAACTGCACAGCATCATTCAAGGGAATATTGCCCCACCTGTGAAGGACAGAGCAATAATCAGACAAATAGGGAATTGGGTAGTGATAAAAAGGGATAAAAGAAAGTTCCATCTACTGGTTCCTCCTACTCACCTGTCCTTCACAAAAGGATTTACTTTGCAGGCTTCCACCAGGAACTTGACAACCTCCAGGTGTCCTAGGGGTACAAAGAGGGTCAAAGCTTGGAGGTCTCTGACAACCCTGACCCCATTAGCCTCCCATGACCCTTAAAGAAGGGTTGGGTGCAAGGAGGGGGGAAAAAAGTTATTTTCCTATCCCCTCATTCCTTTAAACAGTAGGGTATAATTCTAGCTATAAATTGTAGTCAGGGGGTCCTAATTTGGCTTTGTGCCTCCAATAGCCATCAGGACAATAGCACTCAATTTGAATGAATGCATACATGTGCTCTAATGGAGGTTGGTTCATGCTTTGTGTCTTTTCCAGAGAGGAAAAGGGATGAGATGTGATGGTGAGTAGATGGAATAAACCTACAAGTGGGCTTTTATGGTCTGGAGCCCTTGTCAATCTTTCAGATACCTTCTGCTGCAGCAACATGTAGTGCTGTGCGGGAGTCATAGTCCTTCTGTTCCATGTCCATGGCTGATAAGGCAAACCTAGGAGCAATAGCACGAGAGCTGCTGGTGTCCTTCAGTTCTGGTGTCACCAGCAGTGGCCCTTCTGAAACAGGGTTGGTGCTCAGAGAAGTGTGGAGGAAAATAAGGAAGAGGGCCTCTGCCATGCCTGAAGTGCTCCAGCTCTTCCAGGGGCCTTGGTGGTTCTATGCCCACATGAACCTGAATGAGTATCTCCCAAGTAAGAGTAGGGGCAGGAAGATACCCTGTAAGTACCAGTCCTCAGATTTGCCAGGTGTGTCCTCACCCGCAGGGCCCTGCTCTTAGCTTCTTAATTCTATCCAATAGCACACTTCTGCAGGTGGCAGCAGGAACTGACTCCGGAGGAGTCCAGAAGACCCAGATGCTAATCCTAGCTGTCACACTCCCTGTGTGATCTGAGTTAAGTCATAACCTCCCTGGGCTTCAGTGTTCTCATCTGTAACACAACAGGGAGCTGCCCTTCTAGCTCTTAATCTTGGAGCCTGAGTTCTTATTTTTAGCCACCAGGGTGATAGTACCTTCGAAGAGCTGAAACATCTCCACTGTAGGCAGCAAAGAGCAGGTTCACCACAGTCTTGTTCTGGGGGAGGGGAAAAGCAGTTACCTGAGGACAATGGTGCCACACATGGATAGCCCTAATGCATTTAGGCCCACTTACATGAGCAGTCATGGGTGCTTGCTGCTCAAGGTGCTGGGAATGGTCTGTTTTAGGAATCTTTCTACAACCAACCATGATTTTTCTTACCCGTACTTCTCCTCCTTCACGTCGAGGGTCCAGCTTCTTAGCGCAGTGCCGCAAATTGTCATAGTTGTGGAAGTTGAAGAGAGATACCAGCTTCTACAGTCACAGCCAAAGGGAGACATGGAAAGTAACACATGGTAGGTACTCAACAAATATTTGATTTGGATTTGATCCTAAAGGTACAACTTACCTGGCAGAAGCTGATGCCCCTGAGGCTGTTCCCCGCCTTGTCCAGAGGAGGTGACAGGCACATCAACCCCATTACATTGGGTACCACAAGCAAGATGGCTCCTGACACTGCAGACTTGGCTGGGAGGCCCACCTGGGAGACCAAAGATGGGGCTGAACGTGTGCCAAAGATTGTACACAACTCGGCCACATAACCACTGTGGGAGAGGCCACACATGCCCATCTCTTGAGCTCTCCCACTTGAGTGGTCAGCCAAGGACGCTGCTCAGGCTCCTGTGAATATTTTTTTTTCACATTCTCATCATGAACCTCTGATTTTCCTTACATGTACTTATCTATAATACTGCCAAATCTACATTTAGGTCCTTCTTCCCCCCTCCCCCCGCCCCCTACATCCCCAAAGGCTCTTGCTTAATAGCCTGATCCTCTTGACTGGAAGAAAAGAAGAAAGATCAGCCTGAATATCTCTTGACAAAAAATGTGAGGGGTCCAAGTAGACTTACATGGAAGGCAAACTGTCCAGAGAAGTCATACATGCCGCAGGAATGCATGAGGCTGAGGGTGTTGCGAACAGCTTCAGCACTCAGCACGCTCTCGCCCGTGATCGGGCAGATTCCACCATTGGCGAGTGTGGCCGCCATGACGCTGCCCGATTCACATGTCACTTCCACTGAGCACAGCTGGGAAAACAAGGGGGATGGTGGAGGATGTTGTGTAACCAGTCACTACCTTCATTTTGGATGGAGAGCAGGGGTAGAGGACCCTGATGTGATGAGAGAAGTCTTCCCTACAAGATATCCCTTTCAGCACAGAGAGTATTTTGTCTCTAGTTCCCACTCAGAAGGCTCAGAGCTGAAACGTGTTTTATTTACCTGGAAGTAGAGGTCCAAGGCAGCCATCATGTCAACTCCCTTAGGAAAACACTGCAGGGGAAGAATAGAAAAATGCATTAACTGCTATTTGGCACCATTTAGTCAACAGAAGTCATTGCTTTTCAGTCCAAATTCCTTAACATCAACTAAGCTCCCTGCCCCTCTAGTTTCTTTCTTTCTTTTTTTGGGGGGGGGGAGGAGGCAATTGGGATTAAGTGACTTGCCCAGGGTCACACAGCTAGTGTCTGAGGCAGCATTTGAACTCAGGTCTTCCTGACTTCAGGGCCCATGCTCTATCCACTGCACCACTTAACTGCCCCTTGCCCCTCTAGTTTCAACAGAATTCTGCTAACTTCCTCCAGCACCTTTTGTTACCTTTTTTTCCTTGAGATAATAGCCAATGGCATAATTCCGATCTCCAGTTTCCTTTTCTGACTGGAACCTACAGCAAAAACTAGTTAGTAAGCCTAAAATTTGGAGTGGGTCATAAAAAGAGGAAATATTTTCTCTGCATTAAGGGAAATCATATCATAGATATCCTACTAAACGTTTGACCCTGTGCAGGGAAGAATCATTGCTTTACAATGTAGAACATAGAAAACCTTCCAACAATCTATTCCAGGAGGACTAGACTAGGAAACATCTAGGACAGGGATGAAACCCAGGCAGTGTCCTAATCATTATCAACCTCAATCTACTGGAAAAAAAAAAAGCTACATCTCAATGAAATGTCAATGAAATGAAGCACTAATGTTAAGTTACAGGATAGGAGCAGCATATGCCCCAAAGTACCCTTAGATTTCCCCTTTCCCCAAAAAAATCTCTCATCGAGTCTTACGTAGCATTGCTGAAACCCATATATTCATTTCCCGCCAATTTGTTCAGATATTGCAACACCTAGAAGAGAGTAAGAGGAGTCAGGAAAAATATTCCACCTAAGTAATGACAAAGACCAAGTTGACAAGGTCTTCTGAATCACTTAGTACTGATCACAGTTTGGCTTTAGAGCTCAGGAACTTCAAAGGGCTCCCAATTCAAGGCAAAGGCTAGTAGCTTCCCACACCTCAGAGAATGAGGGTCATATTCTGGGCTGGTGCATTGGCTACTGGGAACATTTCATGTGGCAGTAAGTGAACTTACAAAATCAAACTTCTCTGCTTTATTGCAGTCCATCTGCAAAAAGAAACATATATCAGCACAGGGGAAAGCATGAGGTGATGACCCCAGGGTAGACATAGGAGGATCTGGAAGGGGGAGAGGACTGATCTTGATGGAGACATGGAAGGAATGAAGTGGGGGTAACGTCTGGACATGTATGACCCAGAGCAGCCAGCACTGAGCAATAATGAGGGACCAGACCCATCTCTCACTTCCCCACACCAATGTGCTGCCTAGAGGATCAAAAACACAGGCTCCTACATCTCAGTAGTGGGGGGAGGGCAATCTGGTACCACCTTCTTCAACACGGGCTACGATTGGCTCCCAGGATGTTGCTGCCCTCAGGGTTATTGCTCAAGGCCTGGGAGGCCTACAGCTGGTGGGCCAGTCTGATACCCCTGCCCAAGGCCAACTCAGCAGTTCCAGGTGACTAATAGCTGCTTCCACTCAGGCCATTCACCCTCTCTCCCCATCTACTCCCTCACCCAGATGTGGCCAATCAGCACAGAAAGGTGCTGTCCTCCCCCTGGTCTTGGCACTTAGCCTTTGGGATTAGGGAGGCAGCTAGAGCCTTTTTTCTTCTCTAAGGACCAAGGTGTTACGCTAGGGCAGGGAATGTACCCATTGTGCTGTGACTTTTCCAAAGAGATGGTAAGACCAGGATCCTGACAGTTTCCATGTCCCCTCTGGGGAATCAGAGCTAGGTGTAAGCTTATTTGAAGAGCTGGCTAAGGCAGAGTGATGTTGCACTTTGCCTCAGTGTAAAATGGGGAATACAGAGCCAGAGACATTTGAAGGATGAATAGTTCTGGCAGTATTTTTGGACTGAGGTCAGGACACTTACCTTTATCAGGGAACTCACAACAATGGCACCAGCATTTACCATTGGATTATGAGGGATTCCTGGGGAGACACAATCCACCCAAGGCTCTATCAGTGGGGGCTCTGGGACATGACTGCTTCCCACCCTCTATTGCCCTCCGTCCTCTCATTCTGTTGGTCAGTCTGAAACTCACAGACCATTTTTCTGGGAAGGTGGAAAATACTGAGCTAAAAGAAGGGGCAGAGAAGCACATGGAGAGGGGGTTAAGACTGATAGCAAAAAGGAAGAGCAGAAAAGTAGCAGCCTATGCTTTGGTCTGAGTTATGGCAGCTCTCACCTTCCTCATTGAGGGAAAGCTTGTTGTAACGTAGACCACTGGGCTCTTTGCCCACATATTTATGCACATACTCAGTGCCCAGGTTGCTGACAGAGATGGCATAAGTGAGGGGCTTCACACAGGACTGTAGACAGAAGGGGATCTTAGTTTGTCCTACTGAGTGCCTATAGATAGAGAAAAGCTATGAAAAGGGTGGCCTTAGTCCTGCAACTCTTCCCTCCCTGCCTAGTCTTCCCCCTTACCCAGTATCCTCACCTTTGTCCATCCACTGTGCATAGTGAGACACCCCACAGATCAGGATCTGACTTGGCTAGTTGGGGAATGTAGGCTGCCACCTGGGCAAGAGGAAGTTTGGGAGAGAGAAAGAAGAAAGAAAGGAGAGGACAGGAGAGGAGGTGGGTGAGGGGAAAGAAGGGAGGGAGAAAAAGAGAGAGAGAGAGAGAGAGAGAGAGGTTAAAGGAAAGGGTGGCAGAACAATTGATAACCCGAGTTAAAATTTCACATAGTCAGAGTTGGAATGTATCTCAGAGGTCATCTCATTCAATAGGAATCCCCTTGACGACATTCCCAATAAGTGATTATCCAATCTCTAGTTGAAAACTGCCAGCCTTCAAATCTTTCAGCTTTTCAAATACAAGTTTACAAATTGTGGCTTTCTAAATGTCCCCATCCCCAGCCCAAAGTCCTTTATTACATATTTTGGATGATCCCCTTTTTTTATGGTTCCCAAGCACGTCAAAGAACCGCTGGACATTGGAAGGAACAAAAAGGGAAGTCCTAGCTTCCTTTAGATATGGATGTATATACATTATCTATAAAGTTTCCTTTAGATATCCACTTCTATCAAATTGCCAAATTGGTAGTTGGTCTTTTTCCTTGCTTTTCCTCCCCAGAACTTCAGGAACTTTACTGAGCTGGGATCTGTGCAGTGGGGGTAGAAAGGCCTGCCCTTTGGCTCCTAATCACTGGGACTCATTTACAATTCTCTTCCTTTAGCCATACAGCATATTTCT
This sequence comes from Vombatus ursinus, assembly GCF_900497805.2. Classification (NCBI taxonomy): domain Eukaryota; kingdom Metazoa; phylum Chordata; class Mammalia; order Diprotodontia; family Vombatidae; genus Vombatus; species Vombatus ursinus. The sequence goes on along the minus strand of NW_020950547.1, from coordinate 3,850,557 downwards.
TCCCCCTCACTGTCCCGTTCCTAACCTTGCCTTCTGTGCGTTCTTTGGTCTCCTCAAAGATGCGATCCACATGGTCTGTGAACTCCTCAAAGTCAGGAATGACAAACTTCTTTCGGAATGCCTGGGTCAGGAGCACAATGTTGCTGCTCACACATCTGGACCACACAATCACAACTGAATCAGGGGGATGAAGTTAAAATATTATTCTACCCACTCAACAGGACCCTTTAGGGTTGGGGGAAGGAAACGGTAAGCTAAGAGCTGAGCTATATAGCTTGACCCTAACTACCTGTGAGACCTTGGGTAATCACAGTCTCTCTGGGCCACAGCCTCCTCATCTATAAAAACAGATTGGAGGAAGTGATCTCTAAAATCTCTTACAGTTTTAATATCCTATGAATTTGTGATTTTTAGACAGAAGTGAAAGAAGTGCTTTTGTACCCTAGCTCTTACTTTCTAAAAAGATCACGGTCTAAGAGACCCCCGCTGCTGGATTCTTGAACCATCTTCCGCATCTGGCTCATACAGTCCCGGAGCCGGGGATCTGATGTCTGCAGTCCGGTAGCTCTCAGTGCCTTCAGGGGAAAGAGATGGCTCCATGAGCTCCGGGATGACATCACTCTGTCCTTTCCTAACTCAATACCTTGCCAGCCCATGTTTAACTATGGGTACTAAAATATGGAAGAATAGAATGGATACTCAGTGAGTTTCCTAAAATTATAATCTTCAAATAAGAGGCTGGACAGAGCCCATATGGCTTTCTGGGGACTGATTCATGCTTTGGACAAAGCACTTCTAAGACAGGTTCCTTTAAACTCTAAGATTGTATAATTCTATTAAAGAAAGTACTGGAGTAGCTCCATTATTGGTCTCTCTCATAAAGAAAAATAGTAACTTCTGCACTTGGTTCGATTTAACGGTTCACAGTTGAAAGCCCCAAGGTCATAGGGTATTCCCTTCATATCCCAGATTGACCAGGAAGATTAATAGGCATGCCTGAGACAGGGGTAAGATGACTCCTATTAACCTAGGAGTTTTTAATACCACTGGTTACTTAACCTCATGTATTATAGGTTCCCAATAGCAGTTTTGCATGCATGCTGCCCTTCTGTCTCCTACCCCTTCAGAAACTTGGGTAACTAGGTAGGGGAAACTGGAGAATAGCTCACAGCAGTGAACTTATGGAGGGCGATCCTTTCTTGTCCTTCAGCAATGGTGTAGAAGAGCAGGTCACCCAGGCGAGACAGCATGCCACTCTCTGATGCATCACTGTTTGGGGGTATGGATAAGGGGGAGAGATCAGAGATCTCAGACACATTCTCTAAATTCCTCTCCTGTTTCTTCTAGGAGCAGAGGTTAAGGACTGTCTTATGAGTAGAAATGCAAATGGCTACAATGTGTTTCCTTTGGGTGGCATTTATATCTATTTCTGGAGCTTTATTCAGAGCCAAAAGAGAGGGCTGACTATATATAGATGTATGTGTTTATAGCTATATATGTATGTATATATATAATATATATACATACATATGTATGTGTGTGTGTGTGTGTGTGTATGTGCAAATACCTGTGAATGTGTATGTAGAAGTCTTTGAGAATCCTGACTTTTCCATCCTACCTCTCTGTCTGGCATCCCAAGCCTAGACAGGAAGGAGGAAGAGATAAACTGGACTGGGAGGTTTAGCACTAGCAAATTTCCTCAGCAGGGAAGAAAGATGCAGAATCACGCAGACTCCCAAAGAAAGGGGACATCTGGGGTAATGGAGAAAGGCCAGCACACACCTACCCACACATAAGCAAACAAGATCCTAGTCTGGTTTGCTGGCTGACTCTGAGCTGGGGGAATCTAATTCTCAGCGAATTAATTCCGCTGACGGGGTGGGGGGAGCAGGCAGGAAGAGAACCAGCATTTATTAAGTGACTACTATGTGCCAGGCACTGTGCTTTTCAAATTTTATTTTATTCCATCTTCACATGACTGTGAAGTAGGTACCAAAAAACCCTCTCTCTTTAAGTAGTCATATAAAAATCTACCCTATTCTGTAAGCTTAATTTTTGACCCACACAGGTGCTACCTTGTAAAACAAACACATACATACACATCACGTTCTCCCACGCTTGAGCTAATGCAGCAATAATAAACCCCATCACTCTCAATCACCCACATCAGTTAACACAGTGAAGGCATAGACATACATATATACATACATACATACAAACACATTTACGTATATGTGTATGTATGTGTGTATGTATGTATATCAGACAAAAAGCTAGACACTGGAGGAAATATTGCCCAAACATTGCCACCACTCCATCCTCTACATGCAAATATTTACTTGGACTTGTACTCTAAATGTAAATACCACCCAAACAACCCGCACCCAGCATTACAGAGAAGATAATTCTGTCTCTCTCTCTCTCTCTCTATATATATATATTATATATAACAATATAATATATATTGGTGTAAACCGGGCTTCCAACTAAGCCTAAACACCCCAGGTTACACTAGGTTGGGATTGGGAAGGAAAGGTGGGAGGGGAAGAATGAAGTGGAATTAGAGGGGAGGGTCTTGTGCCCCGAGACTCCAGGGCAGTGCTCGGCCCACCTACGCACCTTGCAAACTTACATTCCGGAGGGTCAATATGACTCAACCCTCGTCCCGAAGGACTCCGCAGGATAGCCCAGGTGGGCCGGACCCAAACCCCCAAATCCCAAGGCAAGGGCATCACGGTGTTGCGCGGTGGGAGAGGAGAGACCAGAAAGGAGGAGGTGGGAGGTAGGTGGAGAACTGGGGAGAGAGCAGAGCGCTTCCCAGAGGAGGGAGGGAGAAAGGCGCTGGAGCTTGGGGCTCTGTCGCGATGAGTGCACCCCCCCACACCCCCGCTCCCCACTGCTCCCGCCTTACTGTTCCGTCTGATGCTGCGGCTGGTGGCTGTTCAGCATCTCCCTGCCTTGGTGGCGGACGCTTCCAACAAGGAGGGGATCCCGGGCCAGGGGACCCCATGCTCCCCGCCCGGGAGGCCGTCCACCTGGTCCACACAGAGCTCCCCGGAGAGCTCGTAGGGAGCGCATCCCCGGGCCTCCAGCAGTCGGTTCCGCGAGGGAGCACAGACGCGCCTAGGAAGGAGCTAGGGTGGGGCTGGGAGGAGAGGGTGGTGGAGAGGTGCAGAAGGATGTGCCAGGTATAGGTAAGGCTCGGAGGGGGGCAGCTGAGGGAGGCCGCGGGAAAGGGGGGGAGTCCGGCCTCTTTACAGGAGCCTCCAACAGCGGCGCGTGTCAGTCCCCCCACTATGACCTTAAGTACGTTCGATGGCGGAGGAATGGGGGGAAGGAGGAGTAAGGACAGGGTGGAGAGGGGCAAGGGTCGAGTCCAATAAGCGAGCAGAGGGAGGGAAACAGGGTGGGCGTGGGGAAAAGGTGAGACTGCCCATTAATGGGACTGAGGTGGGAGGAGGGGGTGCTGCTGAAGAACCGCTTCTCTCTGGGCTTCCCTCGCTCCTCCCCTCTCTGCCCCCCGCTACCCCGCCCCCTACACGATTTTGCGCGTGCGCACCGGCTCGCCCCTCGAGCTGCCAGAGCGCGGGAAAGCGGGAGAGCGCGAGGCGCGAGCTGGCGTTCGAGGCTCCAGGCAGAGGAGAGGGATGATGGAGGTCAGCGGAGAGCGGCGAGGCTCCGGAGCGGAAAATGCGGGTGAGGTCACTGGTTCGTTCCACAGACTTCTTGATCGCCTTCTCGGGGACACCGAGATGACCAAGCTGGAGTTATTCAGTGCCAGCCGTCGGGGAAGTTACAGCCCGGGGGCAGTGGGTAAGACCAACGCTCCTAACCGAAAGGGGAGAAGCCCACCCCTGCCTCCTCTTTCTCACCCCCTCCCCCCAAGACTGGCCGCCAGGACTCGGGGCCCGAAGTCGTGGCCCTGCGCGGACCGGTCATAGATGGGGGCGGGGGAGGAGCGCGGTCGGGTCGCCTCTGGCGCTGATTCAGCTTCCTCACCTGTACAAAAGGGCATCGTAACACTGGCTCCACCCACCTCACCAGGCTTATTGTGAGGGTCAGCCGGGCTCCCTGTGCCCTGGGAAGAGTGGGGAGGAGGGAGCTTCTTACCTTTACTGAGGGCGAGAGCAAGACAGACTCTCCTCATTCTGTGTCCCTGCAAAGTGTCCCCAAAGGAAAGACCCTCCTACCTCCCCCCAGATTCTGAGTTTGAGGTGATCCCATCAGGGTAAATGGACCGCTGGTCTAGAGTTGTCCCTGAGTTAGTAGGGATTAGTGGGGATGGAAAGGAGGGGAATTTAAAGTCGAGGCAAATCAGTGTATGCTTAAATCTATCCCCTCCTTGACGTTTTTTTACATAGGTGAAAGCAGATTAAAAATACCAAGGGCAGCCGTGAAAGGGAAAAGAAGTCTCAAAATGACAGCCCGAGGTCTTTGTGGAATGGATTTGGGGAAGAATAGGGGATAGTCCTGCCTCTTTGCCTTGTATATAGTAGGATTTTTTAAAAAATGTGTTGATTATGGTGTTCACCTATAGCTGGTAGGTTTCCACCACCCCATCTGGCAATAGATTTGGTTCCTATGTAGGAAAGTATTTGTGGAAGACTTTTGAGAGAGCCCTAAATCTTAAGGCCTGATTTTGGTGCAGGTCAGCATGTCCTTGCCTCAGTTCTCCATCTTTGAGAATATATCCTTCACTTTCCCTTTTTGACAAACTTTGTAAAGAGATGTATTGTGTGTTATGGGTTGGCCTGGATGACCATTATGGTCCTTTCCAATACTGTGATTGTGAATATACCTGTGAAATGTTTTGATCTCCTCAAGAGGAAGATGCTGTGTAAAGTTACAATAATAAACCCCACCTAGAGAAGCAGCGTGACAATAGATAAAGAACACCAATCATGGGGTCAGAAAAGACTAGGTTTCAAGTCCTGCCTCTGATACATATCGACTGTGTGACCTTGGGCAAGTGTCACTTAACTTCTCTTAAGTTGCAGACCAGGTAACAGGTACGTTCTATACTGTGGTAGAGGAAATTTATTTACTGTGAATTTCCTACACTAATGAAGTCACAGGTTCCTTCCAAAGAAACAAAAACTTACATAGAAGTTAGTTAGAATCATCCTTATTTTGATTTCCAGTGACAGGGAACACCCTGAGGTAGTCATTCTATTTTTGGACAGCTCGTATTTTTTTTTTTGATTATTTATTTTTCTAAAGTGGTATTTTTTTTATTAATTTACTTTTAGTTTACAACATTCACCTCTATAAGCTTTTGAGTTTTAAATTTTCTCCCCCTCTCCTCCCCTCTCTCCCCAAGACAGTGAACAATCTGATAATGACTCTACATATACATTCCTATTAAACATATTTTCACATTAGTCATGTTGTAAAGAAGAATTAGAACCAATAGGAGGAACCACAAGAAAGAAGAAACAAAACCAAACAGACGAAAAAAGAGCAAATAGTACGCTTTGATGTGCATTCAAACTCCATAATTCTTTCTCTGGACGTGGATAGCATTTTCCTTTTAGGGATCCTTGCATTGTTAAGAGGAGCTAAGTCTATCAAAGTTAATCATCACACAATGTGGCTGTTACTGTGTACAATGTTCTCCTGGTTGTTCACTTCACTCAGCATCAGTCCGTACAAGTCTTTCTAGGTTTTTCTGAAGTCTGCCTGCTCATCATTTCTTATAGCACAATAGTATTCCATTACATTCATATACCACAACTTGTTCAGCTATTCCCCAATTGATGGGCATCTCTTCAATTTCCAGTTCTTTGCCGCCACATATAGAGCTACTATGAATATTTTTGTATGTGTAGGTCCTTTTCCCATTTGTATGATCTCTTTGGGATACAGCCCTAGAAGTACTATTGCTAGGTCAAAGGGTATGCACATTTTTATAACCCTTTGAGCATAGTTCCAAATTGCTCTCCAAAACAGCTGGATCAGTTCACAACTCCATCAACAATGTATTACTGTTCCAATTTTCCCACCCTCTTCCCACCTAAGCAGTTCCCTTATCAGAGACACTGGTTGTAAAAGTTCTTTCCCAGTTTTCTGCTTCCCTCCTAATCTTGGTTGCATTGACTTTGTGCAAAAACTTTTCCATTCAATGTAGTCAAAATTATCCATTTTGCATTTCATAATGTTCTCTAATTCTTATTTGGTCATAAATTCTTCTGTTCTCCATAAATCTGACAGGTTGTTAGTAAATTTTTCAGTATACAGAGTCATAATCTGACTCCTTGTAATTTCAACCCTTTGTTCATAATTTTTCCCTCTGGGGCCAAGTAGAAGTAAGTTAACAATCTCTGTTCCACATGAAAATTCTTCGTATCCTTGAGGACAGCTAGTTGCTATGTTTCCCGGACTTAAATATCCCTAGTTCTTTCAGCCAGTACCATCTACAGCATGGTTTGTCTTTGTGCCTTCCTTTGGCCATATGTAACCTGGCTAAGATAGAGTACAACTGGCCTGTCACCTCCATAACTCTGGACACTCTGTTTGTGCTCACAAAGACTAAGATCCCATTAACCTTTTTGGCTGCCACATCATATCACTATCCCTTAGTGAGCTTTCAATCTACTAGTGACCCTGGATCTTTTTCATAGAAACTACTGGATTTTATTTATTTTTTTACAGTATTTCCTTCATCCTGTACTCGTTACAACTTATTTAAACCAGTTGCAAGACTTTACCTTTGTCTCTATTAAATTTTGTCTTCCCTTTGGGTGACCATTCCAAGACTGTTGAGATCTTAATGTTCAACTTGGGCCTGAGTTCAAATGTGCCACTACTTGTACGCTCTTAGACAAGTCACTTAAAATGTCTCTGGACCTCAAGCTCCTTATCTGTAAAGTGATGAGATTGACCTAAGTGACCTCTGTGACCCCGCTAGCTCTAGACCTGTGATCAATGATCTTTCTGGATCCTGGCTCTGTCATCCAATCGATCAGTTATCCCTCTAAGCACGCCTAGAGGATCACAGATTTAGAGTTGGAAGCAACTTCAAAGGTCCCCTCATTTCATCTATGAGGGAGCTGAAGCCCAGATTAAATGGCTTCTCAGACATCCCACAGATGCCTAGTGGCAGAGTGGTGACCAGTAAGACCAGATCTCACTCCGAATCTGTACCCTTTCCACTAGAGCACCCTGATCTGCTATCTCTGCCTTCACTGAATTCAGTGCCACTGACTTTAAAGTATCTCCTATATGCAGTGCGTTATTTTAGATTCTGGGGATATAAAGACAAAAACACACCTTCCTACCATCAAGGAGCTATGCTCTATTGTCATGATTTTAATATGTTGAACAGAACGAGCCAAAGATCTCTGGCACTATGTTAGAGACCTGCCTCCATGTTGATGTTGATCCATTAATCAGTACTCTTGGGTTCTGATCATTCAACCAGTTCCAAAGTCAATCTAACTTACTGTCATGTAATCCACATCTGTCTGTTTTGTATATAGATGTATTGGGTGGAGACTTTTTCAAATGCTTTGCCGAAATCTAGCTACTATGTTCGTGGCATCTCCTCATTCAATTGCCAGTCTGGTAACCCTGTAAAAAAGGAAATGAGGTGCCTTTTTGGTTGTTTGTCTACACATTTTCAAACTTTTATAAAGGTTAAAAAGTTATCCTCAACCCCATGCTCACTCCAGTACTTCTGTAGTAGATCATTATAATAAGGAAAATTTATCCTCATATTTTGTAGGATGAAACAATTTTTTACATTCAGAAACAGTTCAGAGCCAGCTCCAACTCTACCTTCACCTTTGACCTAGATCTCTGTCTATCCTTCTCTCTATCTTGGCTTTTATTTGAGTTAGGAGAGTGGTCCCATCACTGAACCCCTCCTCCAAGTATCTCTAGCACAGTTCAGGTTATAAGATTAATATTAAAATATGATTGAAGCTCTTAATTTCCAGGTGGTTTCAAGCTTGCAGATATTCCATTCTTTCCTTGGTTTTAACTTGAAATGACCTTCTAAACTGGACATTCAGCTGAAAATAAAGCTTCAGTAAATTAAAAACCCCTTCCTTGTGTCCTACAAAGTTGGTTATTGGATCAGTCTTTTTTTTTTTGGATCAGTCTTTTATTGTGGGTGCTGGCCATATAGGCTGTAGATTTTATGGTTTCTTGAAGCACAAACCAGATCATAATAACATTCCACCTTGGAGCTGGTCCAGGGCCAGAGCTGCCTCTGGATGATGGTTAGAAGGTGAATTAATTAACCTCTCCTCACCCTACTATAAACAACCAGGCCCCAGACTTAGGGTCCATTCAGTCTTCAACCCCTGCCATCCTGGCCCACTAGAGCTGAGACTTGCCTTCTGTACCTCCCTTCTGCTTTTTTCTCATGGAATGATGATCAGATCAACAGTACCATATAATTGCTTCTTGAAAGGAAATGTTATTATACTGTCCTGCTTAGGCAGAAGCTACTTTTCCACATATCTAGTCACATTAGCCCTGACCTTCCACTGTCCCAATTCCACCGCCCCCTCTTTTGTTCTCTAAGGAACTCTAGGAGATTATAGTTAAGTACTTTCTGGGCTCGCTATTCCAGAAAGGCCAGCTACATCTCCCCTCCTCACACAGGGTTCTCACACATAGGGCTATTTTGAGGGGTTGGGGTGTGTCTTCTGTAGTGCTGTTGGCTAGAGTGCCATTCTAGAGTGTTCCTTCCTCTGTTAGATGACAGTGAACAGCACACTAGTTCCATTTAATCAGTTAATATCAGTTTAGCTTTTACAAAGGGATATTTACTTCAAAGATATAGCAAGTAGTATAAATACTTCCTGCCAATGTATGGAGGGGAGTTTACACTCTTCCTCTATACCACTTTAGTTTCTGGGGAGAATAGCCTCACACTTAACTCAATTTCTACTTAACATTAGTCCCACTAAGTCATATCTCTTCTGGAAGAATGCCTCAGCTGCCATTAGGCTAGGATCTGAAGGTTGCTTTTCTGTCCTCAGGAATCATCGCTGGACTGAGTGTAGAACCCTGGCATGCAAGACTTTCTAGATGTCTCAAAACTCAGAATCTCTTCTCTCCATTTTAAAAAAATATTATATTTTATTTTTTTCAGTCAGTAAAAATCTTCCTTCTCTCCTTCCCATCTTATACTACCTCTACCTCCAAATTGAGAATGAAAGAAAGAGAAAAACCATGTTACAAACGTGTAGTCACAACAACAACAATAACAATCTGCATTGGTCATGTCCAAAAAAAAAAATTTCATTCTGCACTCTGAGTTCTTCACTTCTCTATCAGTATGTATGTAGCATATTTTGTCATTAGTCCTCTAGAATTATGGTGTCATTATGTTGATCAGAGTTCTTAATTCTTTCAAAGCTTTTTGTCTTTACCATATTGTTATTGGTCTGTAAATTGTTCTCTCAGTTCCATTCACTTCTCTCTCTATCAGTTCATATAAATTTTCCCAAGTTTCTCTGAAACCGTCCCCTGCATTATTTCTTTTAGCACAATGTGTTCCTTCACATATATATACTATAACTTATTTACCCATTTCCCAATTTAGGAGTACCTCCCTTAGATTCCCTTCTTTGCCACTTCAAAAAGAGCTACAAATATTTTGTGTATGCCTAATTAATATTTGTTTTGCTTATGACCCATGATGATGGGTTCTGAAGGGACACATATATTGATCTCCTCATATTAGAATGTAAACAGTTTTTTCTTGTTTAGTCCTTTATATTTGTTTACTGATTTTTAACTTTGTTTCTCATGACTCCTGTGTTTGAACTTAAGCATTTTTATGGAGCTCTAGTCTTTTTATCAGGAATGCTTGTCAATCCTCTTTAAAGGCCCATTTCCCCAACCCTGTTGGATTATATTCAGTTTTTCAGGGTAAGTTATTCTTGGTTGTAAACCTACGTCCTTTGCCTTTTGGAATATGTTATTTCAAGCTTTCTGCTTCTTTATAGCAGTGATTGCTAAATCTTGTGTGAGCCTGATGGTGACTCTTTGGTACTTGCATTCTTTTTTTCTGGCTACTTACAGTATTTTTCTTTGACCTGGAAGCCATGGATTTTGGCTATAATGTTACCAGGAGTTTTCATTTGCAGGTTTCTTTTAGGAGGTGAACAGTGGATTCTTTTTATTTCTGTTTTGCCTACTGGTTCTAAGAAGTCTAGGTAATTTTCTTTTATGATTTCTTGAAATATGACATTTAGCTCTTTTTTTGGTTATGGTGTTTAGTTTTCTAGATCAGTTGTTTTTGCTATGGAATACTTTATATTTTCTTCTATTTTTTCAGTCTTTTGATTTTGTTTTAATATTTCTTGTCTCATAGAGTCATTAGCTTATCTTTGGTTCATTCTAATATTTAAGAGTTTGTTGCTTGGGCAGGATTTTGTAACTCTTGTGCCAAGCTGTTGATACCCTTTCCGTTCTTTCTTCCGTAGCTCTCATTTCTTTTTAACTCATGGCACAGTGGATGGAGAGCACTGGGCCTGGAATACCAGAGTTCAAATCCGGTCTCAGACATTTACTAGCTTTACGACCCTAGGCAAGTCACTTAACCTCAGTTTCCTCAACTATAAAGTGGGGATGATAATAGCATCTACTTCCCAGAGTTGTTGTAAGGATCAAAAGAGAATTGTAAAAAGTGCTTAGCCCAGTGTCTGGCATATAGGAGGCACTACATAAATCCTTATTTCCTTCCCCTTCTTTTTTCCAATTTTTCTTCCTAGCATTCTCATTTCATTTATAAAAAGAATTTTAAACTCTTAAAAAACTGCTGCTTCATCTCTTCCAGGACTTTTAGTTGAATTTTTGCCCAAGCTGTGTTTTCCTTTGAGTCTTTGTTTGTAGGTGTTTTGGAATTATTCTCCTGTTCTGGTTTTGTGTCTTGAGTGACCCTGTCACCATAATAGCTTTTAATGGTGGTATTCTTTTTTTGTTTGTATATTCTTCCAGTCTACATACCAATTTCAGACTTTCTTTTAGAGCTGCACTTTGAATACTTCTGAAGGAAATATCTGGGCTGGGCTTGGTGGTGGGTATTGAGTGTTGTGCTATTCTTGAGGTTGTGTTATTTCAGACTCTCGGGGTAACTCAGGCTGGAGACCTGCAAGCTTTCAGTGCTAACAAAGTGACCTGATCCAGGGCAGAGTCTTACTGCTGGTCTGAGCTCTTCAAATTTTTTAGTTGGATTTGAGTCTGAGCAACAGTAGGTGCTGCCAGACTCATTCACACCAGTCAGCTGGGAAGCTCTGCTGATTCAGACGAATAGAACTGCAGATTCTCTTTTAGTTTGGGATTTCTGCCCTAGTTATTTCTCTGCAGCCTTTAGACCGGGTTAGAAGCTGTAACGGAGACTGACAATGCTTCTAGGGTCTAAGCCACAGCAGCTACTTGCTTCTGAATTTGCTCCTTGCTAGGCACACTCCTCAGGATCTGTAATTGCTATCTACTGCTTGAACACTATACCTGTGTGCAGTTCCCCTCCTTAGAACTGTGACCTGGAGCTAAATAGTAGATGTCAGTGCTACCAGTTGGCACCTGTTCCCACACCTTGTAGTTGGTGCTCACCTATAGGTTTGGAATCTACTGTTTCACAGCCTTTCCTTGGGCTCTGGAGCAAATTATACACCCTTTGCTCCTAGTCAGACCCCTTCTCAATGACCTTAGACCTTTCCTTTCTCTCTCTGTTTACCTGGGATGGAAAAATGACTCACTGTGACTTTGTCTTGGATTTCATAGCATGTTGTGAGGATGAAATGGGATATTTGTAAAAAAATACTTAGCACATAGAAAGTGCTATATAAATGTATATTCCCTTCCTCTTTCTTCACATGCTCATAAGGACTAGGCTCAGTGGCCAGCCTCCTATATACCATTTTTGAAACATTTTTCTTTATTATTATTAACTTGACAAACATGAACATTTTCTCATACAAAGAACAAAAAAAGAGGATTGTATGTAACTGTGAAACCTAGACTATGTTTAACAAAACTCCAACACTGCCCTGCTTAACTGTCCCCTTCTTAACTTCCTTCTGCACTCTTTTGTATATTTTAAATGTTTCAGTGGTGCTTTTTTTCCCCCTGATTTCACTTTTAACTTCTCCTCACACAACTACCATACATCTCCCTTTCCAAAAAACAAAATCCCATTCTTATAGCAAATTAAGTCAAGCAAAATGAATTTATACACTGGATGTATCTGAGAGTTTGTGCCTTTATATAAAGTCCATCACGTCTCTGCCAAGACGTGGGAAGCACAATTCAAAATCTGTTTTCTGGAGTTGAGATCATTGCATTGATCAATTTGTAAGGTTATCGTAGCTTTTTTTTTTCTTTTACAGCACTTTAATCTTTGTATGAATTATATCTGGTTTTCTTTAGTTCTCCTGGTTTTCTCTGACTGTCCCCTTTGTTTCTTCTTACAGGGCAATAATATTCCAAATAATTCATATACTACAATTTGTTTAGCTATTCCCCAATTCTTAGGTATTTAGTTTGTTTCCATTTCTTTTGTAGAACAAAAAGTGCTGCTATAATTATTTTTGTACATATAGGTCATATCACTCTTTCTTTGTTCTCTTTAAGATATAATTATATTCAAACCTAGTTAGTAGTATTATTGGATTAGGGGATGTTACACATTTTAGTGACTTTTGTGTATGGTTCCAAAGTGTTTTCCGGACTGGTTGGACCAAGTCACAGCTCTACTAGCAGTGTGTCCTTTTTATTTTCTTTTATACACTTCAAAATGTTTTATTGATAGTCTTTATTTTTAAAATCTCTTTTAAAAGAGATGTAAGTTTTTTAAAAGATTTAAATTTTTTATTCTGAACTTAGCAGACACCAAATAAATTGATCATTTCTGTGTTACAAAGTAGAGCATGAGAAGTGTACAAGGAATTATGAATCTTTATTACCTACAGTTTGCCCTTTCTTTTAAGGATAGCCCTTATAAATTCTAAGAATTCTTATTCCATCTCCCATTCACAGAGGACTCAAATCCTCAAGTAAACTGCACCACCCCCTCAGGGCCCTAGAGGTACTCCTAAAGGATTTAGGGTATCTTTATCTAATGCTACTGGTTCAAGACCCCATTACTTCTCCCCAGTATTAATCACTGGTGATTAATGCCCCAGTTCAATTTAGCTAATTTTCTTTAGCTAATTAACATCAATTAGTTTTTGTTTTTGTTTTTTGCTTTTTTGGTGAGGCAATCAGGGTTAAGTGACTTGCTCAGGGTCACACAGCGAGTAAATGTCATGTGTCTGAGACTGGATTTGAACTCACATCTTCCTGACTCCAAGGCCGGAGCTCTATCTACTGCGCTATCTAGCTTCCCCCATCAATTAGTTTTTACAGAGGGATATTTAATGAGAAGATATAGTAAGATAGGAAATTATAAACACTTCTCCCAACACGTGGGCACATTCTCTCTGAGTGGACTCAAAGCAATTGCTACAAAACAGTCACCTTACCAAGTTCACTTCTGAATCTGTGGCATAGCCAGTGGATGAGTTGCTGTTGATCCTTGGCAGCCTTTGATCTATTTCTCTATAGGGTCAAGCAGGTTACATAGGATTTTGCTTCTAATTCAATTAGGCTTGGCAGTTTGCAAAATCTATCATGGATGCCATCTCCTGAACCTGTGGTGGCTTGCTCTCCTTACCTTTCAGAACTCACAAGGTTGTTGCTTAGTCTAATACTCCTTGAGCAACAAAGAAGAGAAACCACAGAGACAGAAGCAACTGTAGAACCATGTGCTCTCAGGCTACATGGCAGGGGCCTGTTTAGAGAGATAAAGACTTGAGGCCTCTCTCCCCACCTGGAACTTATAGCTTACTTGACTCTTCACTTGAATGCAGCCTGGAAACCAAGAGGACTCCTTTATATGATGAGTGATTTTTGTAAGCATCCTTAGTTCTGGTTCAGCAGCCAAATGAAAGACTCCTTTATTTCATGTGGTAAGCAGACCAGAAAACAATATGCTCGGAAATCCACTTGGGGATTGCATCAGTAGAGCACGGAGCACATATTCTTAAGGACTGGACTCTCATTGGCCAGTCCTAATCCTCCATTACCTAAGTATTTAATAAATTCAATATGTTACTTTCAGGCCTGTCCTGTGTGTCTGTTTTTATTTCTCAACTTCTGTTTGCTTCTATGTATTTTAAAAAATGCTTCAAAGATTCTCTTCTTTTTTGGGGGGGATAATACTATAGCTTCCCTCTCCCCTCAAGAACTCTCCCAAAAAGGAAGAAGGTATAACAAAACCCTTGTAACTTGTCAAACAAAACAAATTCACACATAGGCTATCTATATCTATATCTTATTCTGTACTTTGAGACCACCTTTTCTATCAGGAAGTAGGTGCCATTCTTTATCATTGGTCTTCTGGAGTCCTAGTTGGTTATTTCATTGATCAAACTTCTAAATTATTTCAGAGTTGTTTTTCTTTGCGACATTATTGCGTAACTATCTTCTCACTCCACTCTGCATCATTTCATACAAGTCTTTTCAGATTTCCCTGAATCCATCCCTTTAATAATTTCTTATTGTGCAAATAACATTCCATTACATTTATATGCCATACTTTATTTAGCTATTCTCCAATTTAGGGGCACTTACTTAGGTTTTGGTCCTTTGCTATGTTAAATAGAATTTGCTCATATTTTTGTACATATGGACATTTTCCCTCTTTAATTTCTCTCTGTGTTTTTTTTTTTTTGGTGAGGCAATTGGGATTAAGTGATTTGCCCAACGTCACACAGCTAGTGAGTATCATGTGTCCGAGGCTGGATTTGAACTCAGGTCCTCCTAACTCCAGGGCCGGTGCTCTATCCACTGTGGCTACCTAGCTGCCCCTCTTTTTAATGTCTTTGAGGATTATAGGTCCAATAGTGGCATCGTTAGGTCAGAATGTATTCATGTTTTAGTGGCTTTGCATATAATTCCAAATTGCTTTCTAGAAAGGCTGGATCAATTAATGTATAGCTCCACAAACAATCCATTAGTTTGTTTATCTTCCCACAGTCTCTCTGACAGTTGTCATTTTTCTTTTTGGCCTTTTGCCAGTCTGATTTTGTCATGAAGTAAAACTTCATGGCCAACTTAATTTGTGTTTCTCTAATTTTAGTAATTTGGAGTATTTTTTCATTTGACTGTTGATAGCTTGAATTTATTTCTTTAAGGACTCATATTCTTTGACCATCTGGTTTTTTGGGAATGACTCTTGTTCTTAAATATTTGAATCAATTGCTTATATATCTTTGAAATCAGACCTTTAACAGAAAAGCTTGCTGGAAATATTTTTTCCCCCAATTAATTATTTCTAATTTTAACTGAATTGTTTTGTTTGTAAAAAATCTTTTCAATTTTATATAATCAAAATTATGCTATTTTCTTTTGTGATCTTCTGCACTCCTTGTTTGGTCGTGAATTCTTTCCTAATCCATAGATGTAAAAGGTGTTTTCCTTCATCTTCTAATTTGTTATATGATGTGACCTTTTATAAAGTCACATTTCCATTTGGAGCTGATCTTGGTATATTATGTGAAATGTTGATCCAAATCTAATCTCTGTTAGACTGCTCTCCAGTTTTCCCAGCAGTTTTTGTTGAATAGTGAGCCCTTACTCTAGTAGTTGGGACTCTGAGTTTGTTGAACACTTTTTACCATGTTTAAGTATCAAATAATTTTGACGATTATTACTTTGTAGTTTGAGATCCAATATAGCTAGGCCTGTTTCCATCCCACTTCCCCACTCCTCTACCCCGTTGTTTTTCTTGAGATTCTTGATTTTGTTCTTCCCTATGAATTCTTTATTATTTTTTGTAAGTCTATAAAATAATACCTTGGTAGTTTGGAATGACACTGAATAAGTAAATAAATTGATGTAGCATTATCATTTTATCATATTGGCATGGCCTAACCATGAGAAATTACTATTTCTCCAATTATTTATGTCTATAGACTGTTTTGTAATTGTTTATATATTGTTCCTGTGTATTCCCAACTATTTTAAATATTTTGTAGATATTTTGAATGGAATTTCTCTTTCTGTTGCTTCCTATTGTGTTTTGCTCAGAGCATGCAGAAAAGCTAATAGATTTATATGCATATATGATGATATTTGTATATATATATATACACAATGTATTTTTATATATAATGATATATGAGATTTGTATTTTATGTGTGTATATGTATGTACAAGACATTAATGTGTGTTTTATATTTATATATACACATTTAATAGCAGAGAGATGTGAGCTATGTATATTATACATACATATATGTGTATACATATGTATACACATACACATCATAACATCAACATGAGTGCAGCTTGACTGTGGAAATAAATGTTTTCTGAGGAGGAGAGGAAGAAAGGAAGAGAAAGAAAAATATTTGGTGGTGATGTGTCACTTTGTGATTAACCCAGAAGAGGCATTGCAGGGGCAGCTAGGTGGTGCAGTGGATAGAGCACCGGCCCTGAAGTCAGGAGGACCTGAGTTCAAATGCAGCTTCAGACCAAACACTTCACACTTACTAGCTGTGTGACCCTGGGCAAGTCACTTAACCCCAGTTGCCTATAAAAAGAAAAGAAAAACAGAAGAGGCATTGCAATGAGAGACTTGAAAAAGTCATAGGTAAACAAAAGAGAAGTACAGAAGATAAGTGGAAAGAAAGGAAGGTAAGAAAGGTCCAAAGAATCCACGTATACTTTCTTAAGGTCAGTATCATCCTTCTATTAGACATTATCTAATTTGGGGTTTTAGGCTTCATTAATTTCAGATAGTTTCTCTGGCCATCAGCTTTTTCATAAAACTAGTTCATTTCCCCTTTTGAACCCAGCATTTTCACATGATTACTTCATAGATATTTACTAATAAATGAATTCTATCTAACATATTCTGGCCCCTGAGACTGTTTTGTTAGCTCAAAGATATTTTACACTCTTTGCCAAAGTATTTTTCCTTTTCTTTTGGCACTGCCACCATAGCTAGATGGCTAATTCTACACCCTCTTTTACTTCTGTCCCATGCCACTCACATTCCAACTCATAAGAGAAATATTTCTAGGAAAACGAAATATATAAATTCAAAAATAAATATATAAAGATATGGTAATTAGAAGCATGAATTTTAAAATTTATATTTAAAATATTTAAATTTTTAAAATTAAATTAAATTAATATATTTAAAAATTTTAAATTTATGTTACCAGACTATTTTCACATGTTGGTTAGTTTTGTTAAACAGTTTTTGCCTTTTTATTTTTATAAGGGACTTCTCTCTGAAAGAGATGGAGGAGCTATACATGGGGAAATATAGATGATGTATAAACAACAAACAGCAATTAAAATTTATTTAAGAAAATTGCCCAGTTCCAAACTGGTACTTCTTCTAAGCTTTTTTATCTAACAACAGTGAAGCAACACAATATCTACTGTATCATAAATATACTACTATATCTATGCTACTATATCATACTCTGGCAGAGAGAGATCAGAATAAAAGTATTTCTCAAGTTAATGATGTTTTTAATCTAGAATAACTTGTACTCATAACAGTTTTAAATCTGTAGTGAAGCAATCCCTTGCAGTTTCCATATTTACAATATAGCACACATATCTGATGCTGAATGTTGTGTATCTTAACTCCACAGCCCTCATATCCTCCCCCTCCTCACCCTGCTTTTATTCAAGCCCTGATTACCTCTATCATTGACTATTTCAGTAACGTCCTAATTGGACTCCAATCTCAAATGTCTCTCTTCTCCACATTCCACAAAGTGGAATGATTTTGCCAAAGTGATTTTCCTAAAGCGCAAGTTTTGACCATACCACTTCCCTATTCAATAAACTCATATAGTTCCCTTAAGCTTTTTACAACCTGACCTTTCTACTTTGTAGCCTGATTACACATTACTCTTCCTACATTTTACAGTCTAGCTAAATTGACCTTCTTGCTGTTCGTCACACAACATTTGATCTCCCTTTTCTGTGCCTTTGTTTTGGTGGTCCCCCATACCTAGAATTCACTTTCTCCTCACTTGGCCCTCTTAGAATCCTTTGTTTCCATCAAGATGCAACTCTGGCTTCATCTTTCTTTTGTGTCTCCAGATCTGCTGTCTCCCATTTATTTTAATATATTTTACACATTGCTCGTATTTGCACATTTTGCCTTCCCCAATAAAATATAAGCTAGCTTAGCACAAAGTAGATGCTTAATAAAAGCTTATTGATTAATCAGATTATAGCCAAATTTCACAGGCTCACACAGAATCTGAGAATTGAAGGCACCCTGAGATCATCTAATCCAACCACTCTAATTTTACAAGCAAAGAAGCTGAGGTCCCTAGACCTTAAGTGATTTGCCCAAAGTCACATATAACAAGGAACAAAGCCAGGATTTGAATCTAGATTTTGAATGCAAATCCAGTGTTCTTTATACTGTCACCATGAAGACCCCCCATAATATAGATATCCCAAGGCAGTTTATTCCTTTTTTGGATAGCTTTAATTATTATAAAACTTTCCCTTCTATCAAACTTAACTCTGCCTCTCTGTGACTTACACACTTAGTTCTTCTGAAAAGGGCCAAACAAAATAAATATAATCTTTCCAGTTAGTGGCAGGACAAGTATTCAAAGACAGTTCTCATATGCTTCTGTATTTTTTGTGGTGGCAAAGAATTGGAAATTGAGGAGATGCCCATCAGTTGGGGAATGGCTGAAGTGTTGTGGTATATGAATGAAATGGAATACCGTTGTGCTATAAGAAACGATGAGCTGGGGCAGGTAGGTGGCACAGTGTATAGAACACTGGCCCTGAAGTCAGGAGGACCTGAGTTCAAATGCTGCCTCAGACCAAACACTTGACACTTACTAGCTGTGTGACCCTGGGCAAGTCACTTAACCCCAATTGCCTAAAACAAGAAGAAGAAGAAGGAGGAGGAGGAGGAGGAGGAGGAGGAGGAGGAGGAGGAGGAGGAGGAGAAGGAGAGATGAGCAGGCAGACTTCAGAAAAACCTGGAAAGACTTATATGAATTGATGCTGAGTGAGGTGAGTAGAATCAGGAGAACATTGTACATAGTAACAGCCAAATTGTGCAATGACTAACTTTGATAGACTTCTCTCTTCTTAGCGATGCAAGGATCTAAGACAACTCCAAAAGATTCTTGATGGAAAATGCTATCCAAAATCCAGAAAAAGAACTGTGGAGTCTGAATGCAGATGCATATTATTTGCTTTCTCTTTTTTTGTTTCTTTTTTCTCATGGTTTCTCCCATTGGTTCTAATTCTTCTTTACAACATGACTAATGTGAAAACAGGTTTAATATGAATGTACATGTAGACCCTATATAAAATTGCACACCATCTTGGGGTGAGGAGAGGGATGGGGAGAAAATGTGGAACTCAAACTCTTATGAAAGTGAATATTGAAAACTAAAAATAAATACATTAATTTTTTAAAAAGAGAAAAAAAGTGATAAACAGGAGTTTATATCTTATAAAGAAGGCAGAAGGAAGCCACTGGAGTTGATTATTGGAGTGACATGGGTAAATCTGCACTTGAGGAAAATTACTTTGGCAACAGCGTGTAGGATGCACTAGATTGGAGAAAAACTTGAGGGAGGAAAAACCAATTAGGAAGCTATTGCAATAATCCAGATGAGATATGATGAAGTCCTAAACTAAGGTCTAAACTAACTCTGCATGAGTAGAGAGAAGGGGCTACATATAGGAAATGTGAAGATAGAAACAGCAAGATTCCTGTAATGTTTATTTCACTTAATGCAGCCCAAGGTCACTCAGGTCTTTCTTAGCTGCCACATCACACTGCTGACTTATACTGGGTTTTTATCTCTCTAAAACCATCAGTACAACTGCTATATATTCATACTTTTCTGATCTTAAATCTGTGAAGCTGATTTTTTTGTTCCTAAGCTAAAGGCTTTAATTTATCTCAAATGATTTAATCTTATTAGATTTAGCCCAGTGTTCAAGTCCTTTAAGGTCTTTAAGGATACTACCATCCTGTGTGTTAACTGGATGACAATGTCTTGTTCCCCCTGGAGTGAACATACATCTTCTTATTTCCTTATGCCACTGAAAGATAAGTCCTTACGGAGAATCCCCAGAAGGAATGCAGAAAGTAGGTTCCTTTTCTGAGACAGTGTGGGTAGAATGCTGAACTTTAAGTCAGAAAGACATGGGTTTAAATCCTGCTGCAGAAGCCTTCCTGTTATGCGGCTTGGGGGACCTCTCTTGGCCTTAGTTCCTCATCTGTAAAATGAAGGAGTTGGACTCAGTGTCCTCTCTGAAATACAAATCACAACTGTGAATATGAATGAGATGAATTCAACCATAACAGAGGAGGATAAGAGAATGGATTAGAAAGCAAAGTCTAACAATATGGTCTTTCAAGGAGCAAACTTGAAACATTCATAGAGTTAGAATGAGGAGCCAGAGTAGAATTTATTTTGAGTCAAAAGAACTCAAAAAAGAGCAGAGGTAACAATAATGATCTCAAATAAGACAACACTAAGTAAAAGATGTGGTTAAGAAACAAATGAGGAAAGTATGTTATGCTTAATATATGTGTGCTAAATGGCATAGCATCTAAATACTTAAAAGAAAAGTTGAAAAAGTTACAGGTAGAAATATACAACAAAATTTAATTTTGGGAGACTTCAACATGACCCTTACAGATCTTGAAAAATGCTAATAGAAAGATAAACATGAAAGAAGTTAAGGACCTGAATAGAATGCTAAGAAAGTTAGATATGTTGGCTCTCTGGTCATCACTAAAAAGAAACAGGGGTTTACATGCTTTTCAGTTGTGCATGGCAACTTTATAAAACTTGATTATGTACTGGGGCATAAAAGCCTCAAATCAAATGAGCAGAAATGTTAAATGCATCCTTTACTTACAGAGCAGTAAAAAAAATTATATTCAGCAACGGGTCTGTGAAGAGAGGATTAAAATATTAGAGACTGTCAGTAGCCATATGAAAAAAATACTCGAATGCAAATTAAAGAACCAGGAAAACAATTTATACTGTAATGTTCTAATGAAGGAAGACAACACATAAAGGGGAACTAGAAAGTGGAGGTTTGTAAGGAGGATACCTACAAGGCTGCTAGTGAGGGAGTGAAGCCCAGAGAGTGAGGAATGGAAAGAAGAGAGTGTAGCCATTGTAAGATGATGGCCTGGGAAAGATAGACTAAGAGGTAGAGGGACTGAAGGTCACAGTGAAGACAAAGGACAGGGTTAGGGTCCATAAGGCATAGAGAAAGAAAGAATGATAAAAGAGTATGATCAGGTAAAGGAGTTTTGGAGAACCTGGAAATTGAATACTTGCAAATGATGGCAAGATGAAAGGCATGGCCATCTTTGTGTACAACCAAGGTGAAGTAGAGGAGGTCCTGGGAATTAAATGTATTGAGAAATTAGGAAGTTAGGTATTTGTGGGAACATTAATGTGGATGTTGAAATCTAGTATGAGGACAAGAATTGGAATGGGAGGGCAGGACGGAGCCAGGTAGAAAACTCATTCAGGAAGGAAGGAGAATGTCCTAGTGGTTGAGAAATCAAAGGCCACCAGGATCTGGATTGGGTGACAGATATGGATAGCATGAACCTCAAAGGAAAGGAGATTGCTGTGGGATGGTGAGAAAGGGAAAGTAACAGTGGGTAGCAAGTATAGTCCAACTCCCCCACTACCAACAGTGATTTGGAAGGGTAAAAGTTCAAGAGTAACGAGTACTGGAAGGGTACTCAGAGATGCACTGTCATCTGGAAGGACCCAAGTCTCAGTGGGTGCCAGAAGATGGAAGGAATAAAAAGGGAAAAGGTGCACAAAATATGGGTAATTGATTTATCCATTTCTTAAATCACCTCCCTCTCATATTTCACCTCTAATTTTAAAAGATCCTAGCTCTACTGTATCTTGTTTTATAATTTTGCCTTCACAAACAGATCTGCTCCCTGTCTCATATCATATAGGCATCTATATATCTCTCAGATGTGTTAAGTTTTGTGTTAATCCATTCCCATAGACTTTTGTGATTTATAGCCTCTCATAAATCCAGGCTCCACTGGTCTACTTCCTAGCTCTCCATTTTGGGGATTTGTCCTACTGTGAAAGAGGGCTAATTCTAGTACAAAAAAAAAGATTGGGCTGCCGCAATTCTCCCTCCCCCTCCCCCACACACACCCTGAAACTCCTTATGGCAACACCATAATATTTAACATTACACTTGGCAAATACACATTATTAAACAATTGCTAAGTTCAAATATCTGTGATACAGGTGACCTTTAATACTACCAAAAAAAAATTCAGATAAATCCTATTCCCCTGCCCCCAGTCTTGTTACAACATAATTTGCCAAAATTATCTTCTTTCATGGGAACTTTCTGATCCTAGATTAGGAGCAACCAACTCTCAACATTAGATGATACATCCATTTCTTAAAAAATTGTGGCCAGAGAAGTTGTATTTAGTAAGGAGTCATAACTTCAGTAGGGGTTGAACTAGATAGAGGTAAAGTACAGTTCTGATATTCAATGATTCATTAATTCTTCCTTCTCCTGAGTTGCTATACCAATAAGAAAACATTGGATCATAGGCAATAATACTGGAAGAGCTCTTAGAAATAATGGCCAAACTTCTCATTATATAAAAGGGGGAAATAACTTGACCAAGGTCAATTTAGGTAGAGTTGGACCCTTAGCCATTCTGAAAAAAAAAGTTGCACAAATTACGTGATTAGGAACAAAATCTATGAAAACTTGAGGAAAGGACCTGCCTATACAGATTTGACAGTTAACTTTATAAAATGGGGGGTCGGGTGGGTGGGGAAGATACACAAAATACCTTAATGGAATTATAGAGGAGGATTTACTTAAGTCAGGTCCTCCCTGTTCTCCATCTTGTTTCTTGGCAGAAGATGGGGATGCTGTTCAGAAGAGAATGAGGGAGACCCTACAAATTGTCCCCTGCCAGAAGAGGGAAGGGAAATTACAGGTGCAGGTTTAGATGGCGTAACAAAGGGTTCCTCTGTGGACTATTGCAATAACCTGCTGATCAATCTACATTTCCAGGCTCTGGACATTTTCACTGGCCACTCCCACTCCTGGAACTCTCTTGCTTTTCATCTCTGCCTCCTGGCTTCCTTCAAGTCCCAGCCAATGTCCCACCTTCTGCAAGAAGCTTTTGTGGTCCTCTTTAATGTTATTACCCTCCCTCTGAGGTGCTCTCTACTTTATTCTGTGGGTTGTTTGTGCATAGTTGTCTGCATGTTGTCTCCCCCAGTAGACTGGGAGCTCCTGGAGAGCAGGGACATGTTTTTTGTTTGTTTTGGCGTTTTTTTGGCCTTTCTCTATATCCCCAGAGACTATCCAGTGCCTGACAGTTAGTAAGTAAGGACTTTTCAGTTTTTCGTAGTAAGGACAAATCTCAGTTGACTTGACAGGAAACAGCATTTTGAAAGGGGGCAAAGTGGATCTTAGGATCATTGATCTGAAACTGAAAGGAACCTCAGACCATTTAGTCCAAACTTCTCATTTTACAAATGAAGAAACTGAGGTTGTTCTATGTTAAGTGACTTGCTCAAGGACACACAGGTCAGAAGCAGGATTTTAACTCAAGTCTTCCAACTCCACAGCTCTAGTTCACTGATTTTTTCTTACATTTCCTTATCAGGACTGATATATTTTCCAAATCTGTTTGGAGATGTTATAGGGGAGAGCTTTGCTGTACTTCTGCCTAGTACTCTGCCATCTTTGCTTTCTCCCCTCTCTACATTGGTAACTCTCGCCATTCTCTGTTCATGCTTGGAGGCTACCTAGGGGCTGGTACTTTTGTTTGTTAGTGGATTCTTTTTCTATTGCCTTCAGGCTTTTGCTTGACATTTTGTGCAATTCTGGGGTGCAAGAAGTCATTCACTACAGTTTTTTATTATATTTAAAAAAAATTCCCTCTTTCAAGTTATTTTTTTTTTAATTTTATTTATTTATTTATTTATTTTTTCTACATTTTAAGTGTTGAACTGTCTCCCTCCCTCCTTCACCACCCTGCACTGCAGGCCACCATTTGACACAGATAGTGTGTGTGTGTGTGTGTGTCTGTGTGTCTGTGTGTCTGTGTATGTGTGTGTGTAAAACCATGCTATGCATACTTCTATTTATCAGGTCTTTCTCTGGAGGTGGATAGCATCTTCCTTCATAGGTCCTTTGTAGTTGATTTGAATATTTATAACACGCAGAATAGCTTAGTTGTTCACAGTTATTCATCGAACAATATTGCTGTTACTGTATCTAACGTTCTCTTGGTTCTGCTCATTTCACTCTTCATTATTTCATCCAAGTCTTTCCGTGTTTTTCTAAAATCAACCAGCTCATCATTTCTCACAGCACAGCAGTATTCCATCACAATCATATACCACAACTTGTTTAGCTGTTCCCTAATGGATGGACATCTCCTCAATGTCCAGTTCTTTGCCATCACAAAAAGCTGCTATAGATATTTTTAGAACATATAGGTTCTTCTCCTTTTTCCCTGATCACCTCTTGGGATACAGACCTATTAGTGAGTGGTATTGCTGGTTCAAAGGGTATACACAGTTTTATAACTCTTTGGGCATCATTCCAGGTTGTTCTCCAAAATGGTTGGATCAGTTTACAATTCCACCAACAATGTATTAGTGTCACAATTTTTCCATATCACCTCCAACATTTATCATTTTCCCCTTCTATCATTTTAGAGAATCTGATAGGTGTGGGATGACATTTCAAAGTTGTTTTAATTTTTATTTATGTAATCAATAATGATTTAAACCTTTTTTATATGACTATATATAGCTTTGATTTCTTCATCGAAAAGCTGCCTGTTTTCATTCTTTGACCATTTATCAATTAGGGAATGAGTCATTCTTGTAAGTTTGGCAAACTTCTCTATATATTTGAGATATGAGACCTTTTCCGAGAAACTTCTTATAAAATTTCCTCCCCAATTTTCTGCTTTCCTTCTAATCTTGGCTACATTGGTTTTATTTGTACAGAACCTTTTTAATTTAATCAAAATTATCCATTTTATATTTCACAATGCTCTGTCTCTTGTTTATTCATAAATTCTCCTATCCATAAATCTGATACATAATATGTGCTGTGTTCTTCTAATTTACTTATGATATCTCCTTTTATAAATTGGTCATGTTTCCATTTTGACCCTTTCTTGGTAAATGGTATAAGATATTGGTCTATACCTAATTTCTGGCATAATACACTCCAGTTTTCCCAACAATTTTTACCAAATAATGAATTCTTATCCCAAAAGCCTAAATCTTTACATTGTCAAAGACAAAGTTGCTATAATCATGTACTACTGTGTATTGTATGTCTATTCTCTTCCACTCATCCACCTTTCTATTTCTTAGCCATACCAGATAGTTCTGGTACTACTAAACTGCCTTCCTTTATTTTTTTTTTAATATTAATTCCTTTGATAGTTTTTACCTTTTGTTCTTCCAAATAAATTTTGTATTATTTTTTCTGGCTCAATAAAATAATTTTTTGGTAATTTAATTGGGATGGCATTGAATAAGCAGATTAGTTTAGGTAGAATGGTCATTTTTGTCGTATTAGCTCTGCCTACCCATGAACAATTAATATTTCTCCAATTATTTAAATCTGGCTTTATTTGTATAAAGAGTGTTTTATAGTTCCCAGGTTTGTCCTGGCATGTATACTCCCGGGTATTTTATGCTGTCTATGGATATTTTAAATGGCATATCTCTTTTTTCAAAGTTTTATTGGTGATATATAGAAATGCTGATGGTTTATTTTATATCCTGCTACTTTGCTAAAATTATTGTTTCAACTAGCTTTTTAGTTGAATCTCTAGGCTTTTCAAGTATATCATCATATCATCTGCAAAAAAGAGATAGTTTTATTACCTCATTGCCCATTTTGATTCCTTCCATTTCTTTTTCTTCTCTTATTGCTATTGCTAGCATTTCTAATACAATATTGAATAATGTTGGTGATAATGGGCATCCTTATTTTACTCCTGATCTCATTGGGAAGGCTTCTAGCTTATCCCCATTGCAAATAATGCTTACTGATGGTTTTAAATAGATGCTTCTTATCATTTTAAGGAAAAATCCATTTATACCATATGCTTTCGAGTGTTTTTAATAGGAATGAATGTTGTATTTTGTCAAAAGCTTTTTCTGCATGATATAATCGTGATTTCTGTTACTTTGGTTATTGATATAATCAATTATGTGAATAGTTTTCCTTATATTAAACCATCCCTGCATTCCTGGTATGAATCTCATTTGGTCACAATATGTAATCTTTGTGATATATTCTTATAGTCTTCTAACTAATATTTTATTTAGGATTTTTGCATCCATATTCATTAGTGAAATTGGTCTATAATTTTCTTTTTCTGTTTTTGATCTTTTTGGTTTAGTTATCAGCATCATATTTGTTTCATCAAAGGAGTTTGGTAGGACTCCTTCTTTGCCCATTATTCCAAATAATTTATTTAATATTGGAATGAGTTGATCTTTAAATGTTTGGTAGAATTTGCTTGTAAATACATCTGGTCCTGATGCTTTTTTCTTTTCTTTCTTTTTTTTGGGGGGGGCTAGGCAAAGGGGTTAAGTGACTTGCCCAGGGTCACACAACTAGTAAGTGTTGTTGTGTCTGAGGACAGATTTGAACTCAGGTCCTCCTGAATTCAGGGCCGGTGCTCTATCCACTGCGCCACATAGCTGCCCCCATGATTCTTTTTTCTTAGGAAGTTCATTTATGACCTGTTCAATTTCTTTTTCTAAAATTAGTTTTATTTAGATAATTTGTTTCTTCTTCTATTAATTTAGGCAGTTTATATCTTTGTAAGTATTCTTCCATTTCACTTAAATTGTTAAATTTATTGGCATATAATTGGGTACAATAACTCCTAATAATTACTTTGATTTCATCTTCAATAGTGGTATGTTCACCCTTTTCATTTTTGATACTAGTGATTTGGTTTTCTTCTCTCTTTTAATCATATTAACCAATGGTTTGTCTATTATTTTTTATTAAACTAATTCTTAGTCTATTTATTAATTCAGTAATTTTCTTACATTCAGTTTTATTAATCTCACCTTTAATTTTTAGGATTTCCAATTTGCTGTTTAATTGGGAATTTTGAATTTGTTCTTTTTTTAGTTTTTAATTGCATACCCAGTTGATTGGTCTGCTCTTTCTCTATTTTATTGACATAAGTATTTAGAGATATAAATTTTCCTCCGACTCCTGCTTTTGCTGTATTCCATAGGTTTTGGTATATTGTTTCATTATTATCATTCTCTTTAATAAAATTATTTATTGTTTCTATGACTTGTTCTTTAACCACTCATTCTTTAAGATTAAGTTATTTAGTCTCCATTTAATTTTAATCTGTTTCCATGGTCCCATACTACACATAATTTTTATTGCATTATGATCTGAAAAGGATACATTTAATATTTCTGGTTTTCTGCATTTAACTATAAAGTTTTTATGCTGTAATATATGGTCAGTTTTTATAAAGGTATCATGTGCTGCTAAGAAAAAGGTATATTCCTTTTTATTCCCATTCAGTTTTCTCCAGATTGCTATCTTATCTAGTTTATCTAAAATTCTATATATTTCCTTGACTTCTTTCTTATTTGTTTTTTGGTTAGATTTATTTAGTTCTGAGAGGGGAAGGTTGAAGTCCCCCGCTATTACAGTTTTGCTATGTATTTCCACCTGTAATTCATTTAGCTTTTCCTTTAAAAATTTGGATGCTATAGCATTTGGTGCATATAGATTTATGTTAATATTATTTCATTATCTACAGTACCTTTTAATATAATGTATTTTTCCTGTTTATATCTTTTAATTATAGATGAATTTTTTTTCTTCTTTTCTCTTTTGGAAAACAAATTATTGATTATAAGGAATGGCTGTCTGAAAAGGGTAAGGAATATAGAGAGAAATATAAGCTAAATAAAAACAAAAGCTATCAATGAAAATCTATGATCCTGACTGTGGTTCCTTTGTTCTTGAACTCTTTCCTTCTGGCTGTTATTGTATTTTTTTTTTACTTGGAAGTTCTTTTATTTGACCATAATATTATTAGGTGTTATGGTGATTGGTGGAGTTTTTGTTTTTTCTATTTTCCATTTTCCCTTTGTTTCTAATAAATCTGGGCAGTTTTCTTTTGTGATTTTTTAAAATATGGGGCATATTTTTTTTTGTTTGGTCATAGTTTTCTGTGAGTCTGATGATTCTTAAATGGCTGCATCTTCATGTGTTTTCCAAGTATCATTATTATAATTATTTTGGTGAGTTAGATATACCTTATATTTTCTTTTTTTTTCCTATCTTTTGAATTTGTTCTATTTCTTGTTATCTCATGGAGTCACTGATTTCCTTTTACTATATTCTATTTTTCCATCTTCTTATAATTATGAAAACCTAGCTCTTCCCATAGGGATTGCATCTCTGGCCACTTTCTCCAGTACTGGACATACCTTTACTCATCCCCTCCCCTCTCTGAATACTAGGCCAGAAGATAGAGTAGGCATACTTTTTGCTTCAGACCCTTCCTTTATGTCCATCATTCAAACAACCCCTACTTATTTGAAGCTTACTACATCTAGATATATATTGTCCTAAACACATCCTGTAGCTAGTCCTTACCATCACCAAGCTATTTTCTCTCCTTCTTTAAAGACTTTGATTTCCTGGCTCATAGTCTTGTTTTGCACTTCAACTTCTGCCCTTATACTTGGAGACTTCAGTTTATTTGTTGATAGTTCTTCAAATACTGTTGTTTTTGAGTTCATCAGCCTCCTTAATTCCTATGACTTGTACCTTCAGTTTACTTTAGTCAGACACAGGATTTGCCATGTATGTGATCTCATCACCCACAAGTGACTCATCTCCACAATCTATAACTCTAAAACTCCTCCGTCTGACCACCTGTCCTAATTTTCCCTCTGCCTCATACCTGATAAGCCATTCTCTGGCCTCACTTTCAGTAACTCTGCCTTGTACTTCTTTCCTGGGCCGTCAGCCATGCTCTGGTCTCACATTTTCACCTTCAATATCTATAGTTAATTTAGTCAACTTTATATCATCTTCTGCCCTCAAGTCCCTTATCCCCTTGTCTTTTCTGTAATTATGTTGCCTGGGTTAAATTTGTTATGCAGTCTCAACTGGGTTGATCCTCGCTGCTACATATTTAGCCTGTAGTTTGAGCCTTAGACATTTATTAGCTGTGTGACCCTGGGCAAGTCACTTAACATCTGTCTGCCTCAGTTTCAAATGTAAGATGAGGATAATAATAGTACTTATCTTGCACTACTCCCTCTCCATTTCCTGTCATCAGAAATATTTGTATCCTCAGTGCTTAACACAATGCTTGGCACATAATTAGTACTTAATAAACACTTTTTTAATTTATTCATTTGCACAGACTGTCTGTCTTCCATGCCTAGAATGCTGTCCCTCATCATTTACACCTCTTGGAATCCCTAATAATCTTCATGGCTCAGCTTAAGTGCCACCTTCTTCAGAAGACCTTTCCTGATTCCCTCAGTTGTTAATGCCCTCCAAATTATTTTGTATATATTTATATTTATTTTGTATTTGCTTATCTGTGTATATGTTGCTTCCCCTCAGTAGAAGGTGGGTTTCCTATGGGCTGGGACTTATTCGTAGTACCTAACATAGTACCTGGAACATAGCAAATAATAGATAGATACATGTTGAATTGAATTAAATTGTAAGACGCTCCATTTTCTACCTGGATACCTTTGGAACATTCTCCCTCCTCACTTCTGCTTTGCAGAATCCTTAGCTTCTTTCAAGCGTAACTCAGATGACATTTACTACAGGAGGCCTTCCTGAATGATCCCCTCGTTGTTAGTGCTCTCAGCTCTGCTCTTCTTCACAACGAAATTATTGTTTATTTACTCTGTAGTTGGATAGATGGATAGATAGTCTTATACATAACATGTGTACATAGCAGATGTTCATTAAATGTTTGTTGTTGAAATTAATCTTGGTGTTCCATTACTCTCAGCCGTTTTGTATTGCCAGAAAAATGCTGATATTCAGTTGATGGGCTTTTGCAAGAGCAGAGAGGCATTGTGGAAAGAGTGCTAGATTTGGAGTTGGGAAAGATGTGGGTTTGGTTCCAGATTCTGACACTTATTTAGCTGTGTGACTGTGGGGAAAATGTGTTCATGCTGTATAAGGATTAGTTGATAGAATTGGGGAAGTTTTAGGGAGCAATAGTAACTGTTTTTAAATATTTGAAGGATTGTCACATGGACAATAAGATTAGACTTTAAATGTTGAACATAGTGGAGATTCTCAGTTTCTTGTACAGTGCTCTATTTTGTGGTGTATGTAGAAATGCCTATTTTAGTTGGTGATCATTAATAAGATCATTGATGTTGAAAATTTTTTAATTAAAAAAAATTTGTTTCAAAGAAAGCACTGCTTAATTTCCCAACTACAGTCCAATATGATTTCCTCCTTCTCAGTTCTTGACTCATTTAATTGTCTGTCTGAAGCATTGCATATAAAAACTCAAAGGCTGCCCATCCAGCTGCCTATCTATACTATTATTTAGGCTTTGTGTGTTTTTAATCGATTTTGTTTTTCTATTTTACATGGTGAAGAACTGCTTGTTAATGGCTCGTGTTTATATGTATTTGCATCAATTCCCTATATGCCTTGGATATCAGACCTTTACCAAAGAAATTTGCTGGAAGAGAGTTAATCCCATGATATCAAGGATCTCAGTAAGTCTTCTCTACAGGGGCATTGGCATAAACACATACTTCAAAAAACTTTGTACAAATTTATAACTATGCCCCCAAAGTCACTAAACTGTGTATACTCTTTGACTCAGGGATGACAGAGAGATGATGATAGATTCAAGGTACAGAATTAGAAATATATTTTTGGACATAGAAAATTGAGGATTATTTTGCGTGACCATGCTTATTTGGGTTTTTTGGGGGTTTTTGGGGGGGGGAGAGGGTAGAAGGGGTGGAGAAAAGAGGTGATAGGATTGCCAAGAAAAAATAAGAAAAGAAAGGAGGACCATTGAAATTTTTATAAAACTGTACCAACATGAGCAGAAGGCAGTTTATAAGGAAACACAGACAAGCATATAACTTTTTAATATTTTGAATTGATTATATATTATCATATATTAAATATATTTAAAAGCAAATTATGTCATATTCACCTTTTCCATATATATGTATGCACGTGACTTAGCATACTAATTAAGGGTGTAGTATAGTTGTAGTCATCAAAAACCTTAGGCATATATATTCCCTTGTAGACCACACATGTTTAAGGCCTTTGTAGCGAAGACAGAGTATTGATCATTGAGCTTTGCCAGGAGGAACAGAGAAGTGCCAAGTACATCAAGGACTGACCCTTTCTCATGCATGGATGTTATGCCTACTTGGAGGGTAGCCAGCTGGTCTTAAATAAAGCTATTCTACGCATTCTACTAGAGGATTAACTCTGATAGGTATGGTTGAAGTTTTGTGACTGTAAAACTTAATGTGATATAGAAGGGGCTATCAGAATGATCAATCAGGTGCCCAAATTTAAACTTTTGTGACACCATATCTGCCCACAGAATATGAAGTCCTGGGAATGTAGGTTACAGTGAAGTAGAACCAATTGCAAATAGTTCTCAAAGATCTAGTATTGATTGAGCCACTTGTCATTCAGAAGTGATCTACTTTTTAGATGATCATTGTGGCTGTAGTTCCTTTTGTCATAAGGCAAAATTTTTTTTCTCCATTCATCATTCTAGAATAGTGGTATAAAAAGGACCAGCGTGCATATGGAAGAGGGCAGCATGGCTTGCAAAAGGATGGCCACTGCAGTGATGATGCACGTGTTACTTTTAGTGGTTAACTGTCTGCTGTGGATCTGGTTGTATCAATACAAGTGCTGAGATGTGAACGAACCTGTCAGGTCATTAAATGTAACGTTAGCCTCTCCCAGTTTCTCTGTAAAGCTTTGGCACCTTTCAACAATTTCTACCATTCCATCACATGCTTGCTGTGTACCCACAGTTATGACATGGATGAAATATCAGCAGAGATGCCTGAGGAGTGGTTGGGCAGGTAGGAGGAGAACAAGGAGGAAGTAATGTCTTAAAAACACAAGGAGAAGAGAAGGAGTATCTAGGAGAAGTTGGTTAGCAGTGTCAGATGTGAT
This sequence comes from Vombatus ursinus, assembly GCF_900497805.2. Lineage (NCBI taxonomy): Eukaryota > Metazoa > Chordata > Mammalia > Diprotodontia > Vombatidae > Vombatus > Vombatus ursinus. Next base: position 3,818,259 of record NW_020950547.1, on the reverse strand, counting down.
AGATCAAAGAATGTGAGGATTAAAAGAAAAGATATATACGTAAGTAATTAAAGAATTTATTAAGTGCTTACTTATGTGCCAGTTATTGTAAGGAGGTTTGGTTCTTAGGATTTTTGTAACTGGAGAGTTTAGTTGAGTGATGAAGTTGGAAGCCAAGTATTCAAATAGTTAAGAAAAAAGCAAGTGGGAGCCACAATGGCAGAGTAAGAGGTGAGTCTGTCTTACCCTCCCTTATTAACCCCTGAAAGCCCAGAAAATATCACCCCAGGAAAAACCCTGGAAGTGAATTAATCTGATCTAACTAAGAAAATGTACTGAGAGAAAAGGAAAGGAGGAGGCAGACAAGGGTAAATTACATCACAGGAAAAGGCACAAAAAACTATAACAGCAGAGGGAAGAAGGGAGGGAGATGAGCATTATTTGAACCTTACTCTCATCAGATTTGGCTTAAGAAGAGAATAACATAATTAGTTAGGTATAGAAATCTAATAGGCCCTATAGGCAATTGGAGGGAAAAAGGGAAAGAAAAGGGAGGGGGTTAATAGAAGGGAGGTGGGACTGAGGGAGGCGTTGGTCAAAAGCAAAACATTAGTGAGGAGGGAAAAGGAGAAAGGAAAAAGAAAAGTATAAATGGGGGTGGGGAGGATGGAGAGAAAGACACAGATAGTTACCATAATTGTGAATGTGATATATGAATGTGATGGAATACTATTTTGCTATAAGGAATGATGAGCAGGCAGACTTCAGATAAACCTGGAAAGACTTGAATGGTTTGATGCTGAGTGAGGTAAGCAGAACCAGGAGAATGTTGTACACAGCAACAGCCACATTTGAGTGATGACTGACTTTGATAGACTTAACCCCTCTCAGCAATACAAGGATCTAAGACATCTCCAAAAGCCTCATGATGGAAAATGCTGTCCACATCCAGAGAAAGAACTATGGAGTTTGAATGCAGATCGAAGCATACTATTTGCGATTTTTTTTTCTTCTGTTGTATTTTGTTTCCTCTTTCTGGTGGTTCCTCCTATTAGTTCTAATTCTTACTTACAACATAACTAATGTGAAAATATATTTAATAAGAATGTATATGTATAGCCTATATTAGATTGCTCACCGTCTTGGGGAGGGAGGTAGGGAGGGAGAGAAAAATTTAAAACTCAAAAGCTTATGGAAGTGATTGCTGATAAATAAAAATAAATTAATAAAAAAAAGATGAAAAAAAAGTGAGAGGAGAGGAAGTTGAAGCACCAGTTATATATTACTTTTACAAGAAGTTTGACTGAGGGGGCAGCTAGATGGCACAGTGGACAGAGCACCGGCCCTGAAGTCAGGAGGACCTGAGTTCAAATCCGGCCTCAGACCAAACACTTGACACTTACTAGCTGTGTGACCCTGGGCAAATCACTTAACCCCAATTGCCTTAAAAGAAAAAAAAAGAAGTTTGACTGAATGGATATCTCAAATCGGATGGCCTGTTTACATCTTAAATTCAACGTGTTCAAAACTGAACTCATTTTTTCCCCTCTTCCAAACTTCCCTATTACTGTGGAGGGCATCACCATCCTCCCAGTCACTAGGGCTCACAACCTAATTGTCATTCTTGACATCTCACTCTCCTCATAGCCAGTCTGTTACCAAGTCCTATAGAGTATACCTTCACTATGTCTCTCCCATATGCCCTTTTCTCTTCTTTGACATGGCTGCCACCTTTGTGCAGGCCCTTATCAACTCACTCTTGGAATATTGCAATAGCCTGCTAGTTGGTCTCCCTACCACAGGTCTCCCCATTCCAGTTCATCCTCCATTCATCTGTCAAATTAATCTTACTAAAACGTTGCTCTGACCATATCACCACCCATTCAAATAAACTCCAGTAGCTCCCTAACACCTCCAGGATCAAATATAAAATTCTTTATTTGATATTCAAAGCCCTTTACAACCTGGCCCCCTCTCACCGTTTTAGTCTTCATATACTTTTCTTTTCCCACCTTTCCAGAAATGCCTACACCATTCTGTGATCCAGTGGTAGTGGCCTCCTTGCTGTTACTCAAATAAGACACTCTGTCTCCAGACATTTTCACTATCTGCTCCCTATGCTTAGAAAGCTGTCCCTCATCTCTACCTCTTGGTTTCACTGATTTCCTTCAAGATCCAGCTAAAATCCCATTTTCTATGAGGAGCTTTTTCCTGATTCTCCTTAATACCACTGCTTTCCTTCTGTTAATTATGTCCTATTTATCTTATATACATTTTGTTTGAACATAATTGTCTTCTTGTTTCCCCCAATTGACTCTGAGCTCCTTGAGATTAGAGACTGTTTTTTGCCTTTCTTTGTATCCTCAATATTTTTACCTAGCACATATTAGGTGCTTAATAAATGCTTTCTGACTGACTGAAAAGGCAAGGAGAGATATAGGAAAATAATGGGGATGGTTAAGTCTAAACTTCTTAATTTGTTTTAGGGTGGGGAAGAATTGGGTGTGTTTGTAGGTACCGGGGAAGGAACTAGTAGAGAAAGAGAAACTAGAAACTAGAGAGAGATTAGGAAGAAAGAACATGATGATAGTGGATCTAATCTGGAGAATACAGAAGGGAAACGGACCAGGGGTCCTTGATTTTTACCAAAGCTGACTCTTCATCTGAAACTAGAGGACATGGTGGGTGACATCAGGGAGTTGTGAGATGAGAAGGATAGGTTGTTAGAGGCGGCGGGGAAAAGCAGGTGTTGGCAGACAGCTTTGATTTTTTTTTTCATAGTATGAGGCAGGGAGCTTAGCTGCGAGATATGGAGATGAAAGTATAGTTGCTGGCTTGAGGAAAGAAGAAAAGGTTTAGAACAACTATTATGGGGGCAGCTAGGTGGTGCAGTGGATAGAGCACTGGCCCTGCATTCAGGAAGACTGGAGTTCAAATCCAGCCTCAGACACATAATACTTAGTAGCTGTGTGACCCTGGGCAAGTCACTTAACCCCTTTGCCTAGCCCCAAAAAAACCAAACAAACAAACCAAAAACGAACAGCTATTATGGAGAGTGGGATCGAGGTTCCTGCCAAGATGGAAGACCATTCAACTCCCATGTACTGATTCTGGAAAAACCCAGAATTTCACACCAGACAGAATAATACTCAGAAAATGTATTGAGAAACTTCAGTAAATGACTTCTTCCACCCCAGAACTGCCTAAAATGTCAGCCAGAAGTCCATGGACAATGGGAAAGGGGTCCCCTCCAGTAAAGTGAGCTCCACTACAACCATATTATTCACATGTAGCTTGCAACCTTCTGTACCCAGAGGCAGCAAGAGTGGAGGGCTCTCCTAAGAAAGCCCTAGGGTAGTCAAAAACCTCTAGGATAGTAACTTTGGGATACAGCTCCCCTCCCAAATAACCAGCAGCAGGCAGTGACCATTGTTGCCACAGTGCTAAGAATGGGACAGCTCAGGATCAGGAGCTCTGAGGTCCTTAACACTCTATCCTAAGATACCATAGAAGGCCCTGAAGATCCAGGGGGCGTTAACCTCAGGAGATGGAGGTCCTCACAAGAAGCCAGGGTAAGACCCAAAAGAGCAGACCACCCCATCTAAGAGTACAATCAGGACTGGTAGCACTAGTATAAACCTCTAATTTAGGAGCCAAAACTAGATAGATGAATAAAGCAAAGAAAACACTAACTAGTGTCAAAAACGATTACAAATCTAAAGATATCCCTCAAAAGAAAGAAAGAGTAATACCATAACAACTTCAAGCAGAGATTCAAAGGAAAAAAATTTTACATGAATACTTAGGAGAAATGAAGCAAAAGATTACAAAAATGAAATAAAAACTCCAGAAAGAATAATTAGAAAAATATTAAATAGCTTAGAAGAGTAAATTGTAAACCTTACCAAAGTAACAGATACCCTGAAGACTAGAATATAACAAATAAATCGATGACTCCATTAGAAATATTGGAACAAAATTAAGAGACTGAAAAAATAGAAGAAAATGTAAGATATCTGATGTCAGAAAAAACTGACCTGAAAAACATGTTAAGGAGAGACAATTTAAGAGTGATTTATAACTTAATTAAAAATAAAAAAAAAGAGTAATTGAATTCTCTGGAAATTACGATTTTAAAAAGCCTAGATGTTATATTTCAAGAAATTACAAATGGAATCTATTAAATCTATTAGATCTATTAGAACCAGAGGGAAAAAAGCTTATATGGAATACATTGATCACCTGAAGGGAACCCCAAAAGAAAAAGTACCAAGAATGTCATAACCAAAATCCAGGACTCCCACATTAAAGAAAAAATGGATTTTTAATGGAATACAGAACTTTCAAATATTTCTGCTGAAATGATTAGAGCTAATTTTTAGATAGAAATACAACAGTCCAGAGAAAACTTTAATGGTAAATTTATTTGAACAACTGGAAAGGGGGTATAATTATGACATAGCCCTATCCTTCTAATAGGGGAAGAAGAAAGAAGTTTCTTTCAGAACCTTAATATCTTCCAAAGAGGACCTGGGGGTAGATTGGTTCTGTTCTGAGGGTTTTAAGAGGGGAAAGAGATAGGGAGGGTAAAAGGAATAACTTCATCTAGAACAGAGGAAGCATGTGGTACTTGCTATTTCTCATAATTGGGGTGAAGAGAAGAAGAGTATACAAACATAGAGGAAACGATAGGTGGAGTGAGCATCAGATGAGAACCTCACTTTTATTTAAAATGGAAGGAGAAGGACCAACCACATTCACACAAACACATACACAGTTTGGTTTTGAAATATATCAAACTCAATAGGGAGGCAAGCATAAATAGGAAAGGGGCGCCCAGTTTAGAGGGAGGATAATACTACAGAGGGAATAACTCCAAGCAAAACAAACTTCTTTCCCTTGAAGGAAAGGAAGGGAGAATTTTAAAAGGAGAAGGGGTAGAGAAGAATCTTTAGAATCTAAAGGAGTACCTAGATTTCCTCTTAGAATGACTGTACAAATATAATGGAGTATTATTGCCTATGATATTATGATATTATGAAATAGATGATTTCAAAGAATTATTGGTAGAATGAACTGAGGCATAATGAATTGAGCAGAACCAGGAGAACAGTTTATACAAAGACATCATTATTGAAAAGAAAAACAACTTTAAAAGACTAAAGAATTGAATGGACTGACCAACCATGTCTCCAAAGGATCTATGATGAAATATATTCCCTATCTATTACCTGGCAGAGAGATAATTGATATAAGGTACAAAAAGAGAGAGACATTTTTAGACATGGCTATTGTGGGAATTCTTTTTTTGTTTTGTTTTTAATAATTTGTCTCCAATTACATGTAAAAATAATTTTTAACATTAGGTTTTTCTTTAAGTTTTAAGTTCCAAATTCTATACTTCCCTTCTTCCTCTCTCATCTTCCTGAGATGGTAAGCAATCTGATATGTTATACATGGGCAATCATGTAAAACATATTTCCATATTAATCATTTTGTGGAAGAAAACTTGAACAAAAAAAAAAAGAAAGGAGGAAAGAAAGTAAAAAAACAGTATGCTTCAGTCTGTATTCAGATGCCATCACTTCTTTCTCTGGAGGTGAATAGCATTTTTCATGGGTCCTTTCAGATTGTTTTGAATCATCATATTGATGAAAATAGCTAATAGTTGTTCATTGTACAATTGTGTATAGTGTTCTCCTGATTCTGCTCACTTCACTCTGCATCAGTTCATATAGATCTTTCCAAGTTTTTCTGAAATCATCCTGCTTGTCATTTCTTATAGCATAGTAATGTTCCATTACAATCATATGCCACAACTTTTTCAGCTATTCCCCAATTGATAGACATTAGGGATTCATTTTGACTATGCTTATTTGCTACAAGGGTTTTCCCCCCTCTTTCTCTCACTTTTTAATTGGGAGTGGGGGTGGGGCTTGAGTACCAAGAGTGATGATAAAAAAGAGGGCAACTAATGATTTTTAGAATGCACGTAAGAGAAGTTCAGAAGGAAGCACAAACAAGCAGGACAGTTTTGAAAGTACTATGTAGAATTTATTATACTTTTGTTAAAAAGCAAGTATATTCAATAGAGATTCATAATTGCATATAGATTTCTTTGTGTGTTCTGCTATATGTCTGGAAGTGCTTTTTGTGTGTTTAAATTCAGAATTTTAAAAAATAACAAGAATTGGTATAGAAAATCACTTAGGGAGTAAGAAAAATATTGCTTTGTTGCAGTAATTGCCCGGTTAAGATTAGCTAACACATCATCCTATTGGTTCTAATTCTTACTTACAACATCACTAATGTGAAAATATGTTTAATAGGAATGTATATGTACAGCCTATATCATATTGTGCACTGTGTTGGGGAGGGTGGTGGGAGGAAGGGGGAGAAAAATTTTAAACTCAAAAGCATATGGAAGTGATTGTTGATCAATCAAAATAAATTAATAAAAAAAAAGATTAGCTAACACATTTATAGTGAGTCTAATCAGCATGGATTTAGGACTTTTTCCAGCTTAGTTCAGCAGCATTAAGAACAAAGAAGGTGTTTGGTTATCCGGGGTGGGTTTTTGGTGAGGAGTGAGTAGTAATAAGACAAGGAGGCAACAAATTCTTGAATGAAAGTGAAAGAAGAGTTGAACTGGTTCTCTTAAGGGATTGAGTTGGGGAAGGGAAGAGAGTATAGCCAGAGTAGGGATGATGACCTGGCAAAATTCTGAGGGATGCAGAGATTGTAGGTCATGGTTGCGATAAACATGGGTTTGGGAGTCAGGAGACATGGAATGATAGGAGATTGTGACCAGATAAAGGACCTTCCAATTTCTTTTTTTTTTCCCATAACTCAAGAATTTTTTATTGTTTTTATTTTACAGCCATTTATGCCATGAATTCCTTGGGGATCGGTTCCAACAGCTCAGGTTCTTTGCCATTGGTTCTCACAAAGTGTGCTTCTCTGGGTGGAGCAGGCTGGCGCTTCAGTTGAACCCAAGTGCCTTTTTCTTTGGCTTCCTTCTTCTTCTGATTATTTTCCTTTACCCGCTCAAGGAAGCTATCTCTGCTCTTGGAATACTTAGTATGCTCAATACGCACATTAATTCTCTTGGCTAGAATCTTGCCCTTAACCTGTTTGTGTACAACAATGCCCACAGCATATATGTTGAGTAACATTATAGACCCGTCCAATCTTGCCATGGTAACATTTGTGAGGCATTCCTTGCTGAACCGTGCGCGTACCCTTGATATCTACAATATTACCTTTCTTGTATATTCACATATACGTGGCCAGAGGGACAACACTATGTTTTTGAAAGGGCCTAGAAAACCTGTATCGTGTGCCTCTCCGTTTTCCTTTTGTGTTCATCATTTTGGCAACTTACTGGAATATGGCGGAGCCGGCGGAAAAGCCTTCCAATTTCTTGATCATGGAAGTGGAACACTTGCGGATGATGACAGTATGGGAGTCGAGCAGATTGAAAAACTGGGATGTTGGGGTATTTGAGGGAACATTAATATTTATGTCTAAGTCTCCTAGTAGGAGGCTAGGAGTTGAGGAAGAGAGGCATCTTCTGAAATAATTTTGAAAGAGTCGAAGGAGAGAGAGTATCCTGGGGGTTAGTAGATAAAAGCTGCTAGGATCTAGATGGGGTGATAAATGTGGATAGTGAGCCTCAAAAGAGCTCCTGAAGGAGCTTTTCCACTTTGTCCAGGAGGGAGCTATTTCATATTAGGAGGTACCGGATGGCTAAGTATGCCACTGTTCCCACTGTGCTGAGCATCATGAAGCTTGCCTCAGCTCAGACTATAGAAAATACTGGAGATGAAGGTATATGCACTATGTGCTCTGAACCTAAAACTCCTGGGGTGGGAACGTCTTCTGTTTATCCAGAAGAATCTGAAGGGCTTGTGTTCACTTTCAGAACTAAGAATTCCTTTCTTGTAGAGTTGAATGTCCTTTGCAACATGTAGTCAAGTTTGCAGAGGTCTGCTCCCTTTGTTATTTGAACTCTGAAATCTCTGAGACCCTCTGGGTGGCGGGGATGGAAGGCCAGTCAGTTTTATGGTAGAAGGGCTCAGCCAATAGAGCCATGGTCCTCTATTATTATCATTAATAACTAAAGTTATTATTAGGGCTAAGATCCCTCCAAACTTTCTGGGAGAAAGAGAGGTGAGATCCACATTGGGAGCCAAGGGTATTATAAATGAAAGATTAGGCTAGATTAAGAGGTCAGGGCTTCTCAGAACATCAAAATCTGTGGATTTGAGGCTGAGACAAAAGCAGGAAAGGCAGGGGCTAGATGAGAGTAATTTCATGCTAAGAAGAGTTCTATATGAGATCAGAAGGCAAATTAATAGGAGTGTCAGTGAAATTAATGTTTGATATAATCTGTCTTCTTAACATTGAATGCCTTTTAGGATCAGCATGTTCCTTGCCCTATTTTAAATTATTGGCATGGAACTGGATTCAATGGCTCATGTATTGCCCTAATACATAAATACCTACCCTATTGAGACTGGACTTAGAAAACTTGTATTGAGAAATGATATTAAAGATATCTTTGCCAACATTTATGATGGGAAAATTAATGGGCTGGTCATATAACAAAAATTAACGATGGGCAGCCAGAGTGTTGCATCGGGATTCTGAGACATTCAAAGTACATTGTGGGGTTCTTTTTCTGTAAATTTTTGGAAAACTGTATATAATAATCATACAGGATAAGATGTGAGAGGTTTAGATCTACATCCATTGAAGGAGTACTAATGCCTATGTAATTATTAATTTTTCAAAGTTAAACAAAATAAATTTTGAGCTATTTTCCATATTCCACTCAGCAGTTTGCAGGTTGGATTTTAGGACTTGAATTTCTAGACTAATTTGTCCTATTTGTTTGACATTTATTCATTCAACAAATGTTAATTGAACCTATACAGAGCACTGTGTTAAGTACTGAGGATACTGTACATGACACAGATCTGTCTTTCATGGGACTTATTGGGGTATTTTTTGTTTTTTGTTTTTAGGTAGTTGGGGTTAAGTGACTTGCCCAGGGTCACACAGCTAGTAAGTGTCAAGTGTTTGGTCTGAGGCCGGATTTGAACTCAGGTCCTCCTGAATTCAGGGCTGGTGCTCTATCCACTGTGCCACCTAGCTGCCCCCATGGGACTTGTTGGAAGAAAAGACATGTATACCAACAATTGTGATAAGAGTGAGATTAAATGCCAAAGATAGGTTCATGTAAACTCTTATGAAATATGGCATGGATGTAGGCTCTGTGTGAATTTGGTAGGAATCACATATTTGAAGCATTTCAGTAGTACAAGCAACCTTTCTGGTTCATGTGCCTCCTTCTTTAAGACTATCAGAAAGAAAAGTGTCATTTTGTTTATTAACCATTGAGATTAAAATATACAATTTGCCCACCAGGGACACATATTCAGTCCACCAGCCCAGTGACCTCTTCAAAGTCTCTTGAATACCCTTACACCACTGCCGTGCCAAACTGAATGGTTAAGCAGGTTTGGAGAGAACGTTACTGGCCAAATTCAAAATTGGTCCGATTTATCAACCCATCTACCACCATCCCTACCCCCTATTTAAAAGTCTCAGGCAAACAGTGTTCTCTGGTCACTTGATTTTTATTGTATGTAGAAAAGAAATGGAAAAGAAATAAATCAGATACTCCTGCATGGAATTCCCACCGAGAGAGGTGTGTGTGTGTGTGTGTGTGTGTGTGTGTGTGTGTGTGTGTGTGTG
>NW_020950547.1:3796711-3808508 GCF_900497805.2 Vombatus ursinus | reverse complement strand
GTGTGTGTGTGTGTGTGTGTGTGTGTGTGTGTGTGTGTGTGTGTGTGTGTCCTGGACCATAACCCTGAATTGGTCTCAGAACTTAAACAGGAACACAGAGGTGACAGGAGAAAGGCCCATCTTCCCACCCTCACTTTAGTATTGCTCTACATTAGTTGACAGTCCCTAGAGATCTGGAAATTGCCTTAGTACCAGTGATCCCTGCAATCTTAGATGGCAGCTTGAACTCTGCTCCAGGGATGGGTATCAGCTGTCCTGGGTGCTGCTTCCAATAACTCCAGGGAGAGACTCCAGCACACAGCAATGCAATAAATGGCCACGTTAGTCTATAAGCTCTTGACACCCAGTCTTTGTGATCAGTATGTTGGATGGGGAGCCCCAGGCCAGCTGTGACATTTTACCTTGTTTTTTGGACTCAAAATTTCCTGACTAGGAGAGTTCTTGTTCTCTGACATAAGGACAGGTTTTTCTGTTCTTCTCTTTTTGGAGAGTAAGTAGCAATGCTAGTCTGTTCTCTTAGGGAGCTTCTTCCTGTGAGTTTCATGTTCCCCTGAAATTCAATGAAGAAGGAAGAGCATGATGAATTCTCTCTTACTATCCTATCTTACCGTCACCCTGAGCCCTGGAGTGAATAATAGTATGAAGATAAGAATGTGCAGCATATAGAAATAATGTCAGAACTCACTTTCATCATGAAGGGATAGAGAGTGTCAGGGAAGGCTTTATGGAAGAAGTGACATTTGAGTTGGATCTAAAGGACATGAGTGACTTCTAAGCATGGGAAATGTGGTGCATATGGGGTGAGGAAGGAGGAGGAGTTAAAGTGATTCCCATGTTACAAATCTAAGTGACCACGAGGTTAGTTAGACAAACAGCAGTCAGAGATAATGTGGAATATTATTGCAATCTAAGAAATGAAAAAAGGAAAGGATTCAGAAAATCAGAGATGGGAAACCTGTGGCCTTGAGGCCACATGTGGCTCTCTAGGTCCTCAAGTGCAGTCCTTTGACTAAATCCAAACTTCACAGAACAAATCCCCTTAATAAAAGGAATTGTTCTATAAAACTTGGACTCAATCAAAAGGCTGCTCCCAAGGACCTAGAAGGCCACATGTGGCCTCAAGGCCACAGGTTCCCCACCCCTAACTCAGATAAGTGAGAATACAAGGTTGCTTAAGTGGATAGTGCTGGGTCTGGAGTCAAGAATATCTGAGTTCAAATCCAACCTCAGACATTTACAAGTCACTTAAACAGTTTGCCTCAGTTTCCTCAACTGTAAAATAGGGATAATAACAGCACTTACCTTGCAGGATTGCTGTGAGGATCAAATGAGATAATATTTGCAAAGTGCTTAGCACACAGGCCTGGCACATAGTAGACTCTCCATAAATGCTTATTCCTTTCTCCTTGTATAAACTGATATTTTGATGACAACTTTGAAAGACTTTTATAATTGATCAATCTGGTCACCAGTCATGACTCCAAAAGACTCAGCAGAGAGGTGATAGTTCAAAATGAGATACATTTTCAGACACAAACTAAGTCCTTTTTTTCAGTCATTCTTTTTATACAGAAATGTTCATTTTTTGTGACTGTGACATTCATAATAAAAATAACTTATCAAGAAACACAGTAATAGAAAAGCTAGAGAGAAAGGCAGGAAGATAGGTTCAGTTTGAGCCAGAGTTGGAAGAGAGTTTAGAGATTGCCCAGCCCAAACCCACCCTCCCACTTTGTATATGAGAGGACTGAGATCCAGAGAGGGTTAAGTGACTTGCCCAAAGTCACTCACATAGTAAGTAGCAGAGCTGATATTTGAAACCAGGCCCTCTTCCTCCAAATTCCTTGCTCTTTCCATTATATTATACTGCCTTCATTGAGTTTGAAGTGCCTCACTCTGTATGGAAATTGCCACAGGCATCAGAAATATGGGATTGGAGCTTCAGGTGGAAGTTGGTAGTTGGGTAAATAGATTTGGGAGTCACCTGCATAGAGGTGATACCATGTGAGAGGATGAGATCACCAAGGGAGAGTGATAAAAGAGGCCCAAGAATAGAACTTTGAGATACCTTTAAGGGATACAAAGATGGTATTTATTGGATTAAACTGAATCAGTAAAACAGAAAGGAAGAGATACAAGAATCATCATGAGAGTATGTTGTTACAGAAGCTAATGGAGGGGAGGATATTTCAAAGTATGGGGTGGTCTGCAGTGTCAGATGAGGACAGTAAAGACAAAATTTGATCTAGTAATAATTAATTTTGGAAATAACCGCCTTTCCAAGATGGTATGAAAATGGAACCATGTATCAAGGAAAGGACTGAGTAGTTCAGAGGGAGTAGCATGGTAAAGGAAAAGGTTTTTGCCTATTTGTTGGTTTTTTTGTGGGGAAGAGATGGGGAGACCAGAGCATTTGTCTAGGATAAGGAAAAAGAGCTTTTTGAGAAGGAGAGACAAAGTTTAAAGGAGATGGGAATGGGTGGGATCAATGGTACAGTTAGCAAAAAAGGGACACCTAGTTGTTTGACACTAGAGAGCAAGGAAGGACTTTAACATTAAGGAAAATAAAGAAAAGGAGTTGAAGCAGGTGGTTTCAATCTTATATTCCTGGGGAATCTTGAGAAGAGAAGGAATATACAAACAATTGGATTTCAAAAAGCCTATTGTATGTAGGTCAATTTTTTTTTAAGGCACAGTGCCCCAACTTATGAGGATTCTTTGAGAATTTAAATATTCTTCCTCCTTTAATATATTAAATGTATTACATTTATGCCAAAATACTTACAGAATCATAGAATTTTAGAGCTGAAAAGGACTTCCAAGGTAATCTAGTGTAACATATATTCATTTATATACATATGTATATATGTATGTATGTGTATACACACCTTATATATCCCAGACTAGTTATTGTGTAGTCTCTAAATACTTCCTGTGATGTAGAACTTTTCTTCTGAGGTAGCCCATTTTAATTTTGGACTTACATGGCATAATTTTTTATGTAACTAGACTTTAATTTCTTCTCAAATTTACCACCATCACCATTACCATACCTCATTACCAACACCTTCTCTGCAACTACTAACTACATCATAATTTCACCTCCCTGTCTCCAGGATGAACGTGTAGGTTTTGTAGAATTTTGTAGGTTTCCATCAATATATTTCAAACCCTGAAGTGTTATGTGATCAATTCGTTTTGGGAAACAATATTCTGAGGGGGCAAGGTCTGTTTCTGCCCAGGAGGTGGCAGTATTTCTCCGAGTTTCCCTGGGAGTTGACTTCCTTGAAGACACATTAAAGTAATAAAAATGAAAGTCAAGTCCTCTTTCAGCATAAAGCATAGCTCTGTGAAATAACCCTTAAACAGATAAAGGAAGAAAAATTCTTGATGCTTCTATTTGTGACCTATCATTGAACTCCTATTAATATTTGTGAAGGTGAATCTTTATGAGATGTAATTCAGTGCTTTGAGATCATTCCATGTCTGTTATACTATTAAAGGACTACCAACATTATTATATGAAAGAGAATATTGACATTTTGATAGTATTTTCTTTTGTTTTGCATTTAATAGTATTTTTTTTCAATTACATGTAAAGATAGTTTTCCACATTCATTTGTGTAAAATTTTGAGTTCTAATTTTTCTCCCTTCCTCCCTCCCCTCCCCCCTACCCAAGACATCAAGCAATCTGATATGGTTTATACATGTACAATCATGTTAAACATATTTCCACATTAGTCATGTTGTGAAATAAGAATCAGAACAAAAAGGAAAAACCACAAGAAAGAAAAAACAAAAAAACAGTGAAAATAATATGCTTCGATCTGCATTCAGACTCCATAGTTTGTTCTCTGGATGTGGATAGCATTTCCCGTCACAAGTCTTTTGGAGTTGTCTTGGATTGCTGAGAAGAACTTAAGTCATCGTTATCGATAGTATTTTCTTAACCTTAAACCTTTCATTCAGTTTGGGTTTCAGGACATGGCTAAAAGTCTTTAAAGAAGGGAAAGTAAACACCTCAAATAAATATTTCCAAATTTTCTCTTGTCCCCAAATTATACTATGAGGCAAAAGGGTCAAAAATCAGGCCAGAATATTGACTACTATTGTGTAAAAGTATGGTTGTTTTGAGAAGCTAAGGTGTAGGTTAGAGAGCCTCGAAAATAAGAAAACCTGGATTGAGTTCTCCCCATGGGTTCTGAGGGCTGCGAGTTCCAGTTAAAAATAGCAAAACGCTTATGGAGTAAGTGGAAAAGGAAGATGCGTGCAGAAAAGAGAAAGAAGAAGGCACTGAAGGAACTTAGTCACCTAAAAAGTATACTTAAAATAGATGGTGATGTTTTAATGGAAGAAGTAAAAGACATAGCAACTGTGGTAGCACCTGGAAAAATCAAAGAGAAAACAGACTCTGGGGAGAGAGCAAGAGGGGTAATCGAAAATGGAAGTGGATGTTAAAAGAAACAAAGAGTCTTTTAGATGAACATGGATAGTACCTAGTTTAGATGTATCTGAGGCAAAGGAAAAAAACTAAAGGCAAAACGGGGCAAAGGGAAAAACAATGTAAAGGCAGCAAAAAGCAGCAAAGGGTCTGGCCTGGTAGAGTTTAAAGACCTGGAAAAATATCACATGGACATGTTTGTTCAGAATATGTATTTTGATTGAATGAAAATCATTTGTTTCCATATTTTGCCTTCTCCAATTACTTCAGCTGAAACACAAAATATCTGACTTCCATTTGGTTCTTCGTTATTAAACATTGTTTTTGTTTGATCAGTGTTAGCTACACCAAACTTCTGTCTGACTGTCAGTGATTTATCTGATGCAGCAGTTTTCATCAAATGAACTGTAATCATAATATGTTCTTGTACTTTTGGCAAATATATTTGATAAAGATACAACATAAGCTGTTAGCCAATTTTAGACAGCCCCACTCTTAAAAAAAGTGTCATATTTTTATAATTTCTTATATATAAGTGTTGTTATCTAAACAGAACTTGTGTTCCAACAGTTTTTTTTGCTCTATAAGAAAAAATTAAAAAAAATTATATTCTGTGTTTAAAAAAAAAAAAGAAATTGTATTCAAATCCAATACACCCAGTACATATTGACTGGGTCTGTGATGGTGAACAAGAAGATATTTAACCTCTTGATGTTCTAGGCAGCTCTCTCTGACTATGAATTGCAGAGAAGGTTCTGACCTGCATTGGTAGAGGTATTTTCCTCACCTGGGAATTCCTAGTATGGTAAAATGACAAGTCTAGTCCCTAGCCTTTTAATTGTTTGCCTTTGTATAGTACATTCTAATTAGAAAATGCTTTATGTAAGTTTTCTGATTTGATCTGTACAGAAGTATTATTATTGAGGGAAGCAGCATGGTAGAGTAAATAGAGCACTGGACTTGGAGTCAGGAAGAGCCAAGTTCAGATCTCTCCTCGGACACATACTTAGCTGGGTAAGCCAGGCAAATCACTTAACGTCCTCATCTGTAAAAGAGGGATAATGATAGCACCTGCCTCACAGGGATGTTGTAAAATAGTAATAATATATGTAAAATACTTTGCAAACTTTAAAGCACTCTGTAAATGTTAGCTCTTCTTACTATTATTCCCATCTTATAGTTGAGGCAACTGAGGTTCATAGAGGTTCAGTTATGAGTTATATGACCCTGGTCAAGTCAATGACAAAACTGGGACTTAAATTTTCTTCTAATCTTAAGCATAGAACATCATACTATACTCTACTACAACTCTAAGATACCTGTTGATATTCTTTTCAACTACAACCTCTAGACATGATCTTGCCCTTTGCTCTATAGATATTGTCCAATTCAATTACCTAATAAGGCATTTGAAGCTAAACAGAATAGTGGATCCTATTGGAAGAGTCAACTTTGGAATAAAAAGGTGAACTTGCCTCCTTAGAATTACAGAATAATTTTACTGTTGCTCTGCATCATCTTCAGTCTTGACAGAAGTCTAGAGGAAATATGTGTAGGATAGATTGAGTTAAAGGGGAATCTTAATGTGGTTCTTTGAAGAAAAAGAAGCAAATAAGTATCTTGCCCTTCCTCAGTGTTCTGTCTCCTCAAATCCTTGATATCCTAACTAAACTCAGTTTGGTGATCTCATTGGAACTATCTAGATAATTCTAATAGCTATGGCCAAACAGAAGTAATGACCCAAAGGACTCTAGATTTAGGTATGGCCAAGAATAACATTGCAATAACTAGAGTGCATTCTAGTTATGCCTAGGGTCTGGGCCTTCTCCTTAATACCAAATTCTGGAATGAGTCTTGGAGAAGCTTCCTGCATCCGTGATAGATTTTCCTTAGTAGACATTCTCTGCCTTTGTCTGGTACAGAGAAATCCTGGCCTGGAGTTTTGTTTAGGAGTCTGGTCAGAAATCTCTGGTTCTGAGGAATTGAAAAGCATACCAGCAGTGTGGGTATACAGTTTTGGTTTTATAGACTCTCAGTCCACATTGGAGATATGTAAAGGTTAGTGTCTTCCCCAACAGAATGCAAGCTCTTAAAAAGTAAGGATTGCTTTACTTGTTGTGTTTGTATCCTTAGATCCACCACAGTACTTGGCCATAGTAGGTGTTTTATAAATGCTGATCAAGTCCTCTGAGTTCTCCAGTTTCTGTACTTTGTTTAGATTATTTTGGCCATTATTTTGGTGGCCAGAAGAGGGCAGGATAGAGCTTTGTTTTATTGTAGGGTACAGTATTTAAACATTTTAATTGCATGAGGTTGATATGTAAATTTCTCTGCTTCTCTCCAAAGCCAAAATAATTTTATTTGAATCCTATGTTTTGAACTTCCATCAACTTTTTTGGTCTAACAGTAAGAAAACAGTAAGAAACAGTAAGAAAAATCATCTATATGGGATGTCATGAAAAACCATCATCTTATTTGCTATATGTGTTTGACCTCCCAGTATAGTCAGCACCCTTCCTCAGGTCTATGAGCTATGTATCCAAATTGCCTCACTAATGCTGTCAGTGGGCCAGTGCAAACTGGCGGCATCTGACTGCTCCCAGACATATGTTCCACATCAGTCTGGTCCTTGTTGAATGGCTGGCTACAGGCCAGCACATCTGCAGGTAATACAGGCTGACTTCTCAGGCCAGATGGAAAACCTCGAGGCCAATGGTGGGGTGGTAGAAATCATTTCACAAAAGAGAAGACTCATCCAAATTTTGGAAACCTGTTTCATCCAGAGTCTCCCTCCTAAGAATGTTACTTTCCTTAGGAAATCATATGCCCCTTCATTGTATCTGAGACAAACTTTTCTTTTTCCCCAGGAGATATGCCTCAGATCCCGTTTAAAAAAAAAACAACAACAATCTCCTTTATAATTACTGATGACCCTTATGCCTGTGAGCCTTGAGTGAGGGAAACAGGTCAAGTTTTAGGACATATGGGCATGTGGTGATCAAGGCAGAAGGGTAATTAAGGTATACATGTATAAGGAAATGGGATAGTTCCCTAGCTTTGTTTTTCAGTCTAACCATGTAATTACACATGCTTTATTTTTTTTCTTTTTTTTGTTTTTTGCTGGGCAATGGAGTTAAGTGACTTGTCCAGGGTCACATAGTTAGTGTCAAGTGTCTGAGATCAGATTTGAACTCAGGTCCTCCTGATTCCAAGGCCAGAGCTCTATCTACTTTGCCACCTAGCTGCCCTCACATGCTTTATTTTTTAAAAATTAGTTTTTGACTAGGCAATCCAAATGTTTAGCTCCTTTGTACTTTGGGACCCCAGACTTATTTGATGGGTATAGACTGCAAAGCTAGTGTATTTTATGCATGTTCCTTCATTTTCTTTCCATCCAACATTGTTGGAGCAGCTGTAAATCAGAAAGTAGTCAAAAAGTCCTTACATGTAAAGCTCAGAGGCATATCAGAGGATACAGAAGAGAGGTTTTTTTCCTGGATGAATGAACATTATAGCCCTCTAAAGAACCATGGGAATCAGATTTGTGTTTCAAGGCTCTTCTATATCAATCCTGTTCCCCTGCTAAAGATAAGAGATTTTCCTCCTACTTCCAGAAAGCTGAAAGTTATGCAAAGAATTCCCAAATAATCAGCATTGTTGATTATGAGGCAGGAGTAGAGTAATTGAGCTGGTGTGATCCCTGGATTTTTGTCTTCAATTAAATTTAACAAGCATTATTAAGGACCTATTATGGTATCTGGTTAATGTGTAAAGAGAGGGCCAGCCTTGGATTCAGTAAGACCTGCGAAGACTCAAATCCTGAGTCTGAAACATGCTACGTACCATGGGTAAGACATTTATTTTTGCAGGCTCCAGGCAATTCTCTAAAACTATGACTTACGGAGCCTTCTGTTTGTAGAAAGAGTTTTCACATCAGGAGATGTTCCCACAACCAAAAAGTCCCATGCAGATCTGGGGAGGGAAGTGTAAGGTACTAAAGTCCAGGGATAATAAAACGAAAAGTAGTTCTTGCCTTCAAGAACTGCTGGGAGAGGGGCTGGGAACAGAAGATATAATCTCTACACAGCAAATTAAATTCAAGATGATTTGAGAAGGGAGACAGTAAGAAAATACCAACAATTTAGGGTGGGCTGCCAGGTGGCAAAGTCTATAGCACTCTGGGCTTGGAATCAGGAATACTCATCTTCATGAATTCAGATCTGGTCTCAGTCACCTACTAGATGTGTGACCCAGTGCAAGTCACTTAACTCTCTTTGCTTCATTTTCCTCATCTGTGAGATGAATTGGAGAAGGAAATGGCAAACTACTCCAGTATCTTTGCCGAGAAAACCCCAGGTGGAGTCACGAAGAGAAAGACATGACTGAAACTGAAAAAACATCAACAATTTAGGGGACCAGAAAAAGTTTCCTATACAATTTGTTCCTTGAATAGAATCTTGGAGGAACGTAAGTATTCTAAGAGAAGTAGGGGACAACATATGCAGAAATACAGAAGAAGGAGAAGGCTAAATAGACCAGTTTGGCCTGAAATTCATGAAGGGAGAATAACCTGAAACAAGTTTGGAGGGATACTGTCAAGCCAGGTTGTGAAGATCTGTAAATGCTAAGGTGAGGAGTTTGGGTTTTATCCTAAATGCAGTAGGGAACCCCTAAAGATTCTTGAGCAGGTGAATGATATTGTTAGACCTATGCTTTAAAAAGATTGTTTTGGCAGCACTGTGCAGGATGGATTGAATCTTGCACTTTTGTAGAATAGTCAAGATTTTCCTGCAGTGAAAACTTTTGGCTGTGCTTAGGATATCATCTTTGGAAACTTTCACTTCCAAGCACCATATCTGGGTTATAATATGCACATAGGAAATAGATCTTGTTAGCTCGATCCTAGTCATTCCCTGGGAGGATAGAGTTAGGCCCACATAATAAAAATGTATTTGCTTTTTCCACTGGAATATGTCTGTTCGTAAGTATGCCTTGATTTTTTAAAAGGCATTTTCTAGTGAGTAGTAGTGTTGGTAGCTTGGAACAGGACCCTTCACTGTTTTTCAACATTATAATCCTAACCTAGAGACTTTCTTTTTTAGAATGGATTCTTATTTTTCTCAACCTAACACTCACTCCCTGCCTCCTCTTCCTTCCTTCTGCTTCCCTTCCCCCTTCCCCCCCAGCCCCAAGCAGAACATATTTAGATGAAGATTGTATTTAGGGCTTCTAGATCTGGACAGAAAATAGTATACAACCATATATAAATCTTGAGAAATCAGAAGGACCTAAAGTAGAGTTGAACAGAGTAACTTCTAGAGAGATTGCTTGCTCTGTGGTAACAGGCTTTTCAGTGGTGGAGTTTCTGCTTCACACTGTCAAGGGACATAGTGGTAAAAACACCAGAGTTTTAGAGTTGAGAAAAACTTTGGAACCTGAAAAGGTTGGGGTGAATGTTGATGTTTCCGAGAAAGCATCTGTAATATTTCATGACTGAGTAATGGATCCAAAAAAAGAATTGGACTGGCACATAAGTATAATGGGAGTTGATCAGAAGAGTCTTATCAAATTGATAATCACCTCAGTAAGACTGTGGTGGGGTGGGGAATGTATCTTTGTTAGAAAAGGGGTATCTCCCAAGGAGGTAGACTTCTGTAAATCCTTGCTGAGAAGATAAAATAAACTTTTCTGATTAGTTCCCTGTGACTATAGCTGTCTGTAGGATGATCGGGGAATGAGTCTTCATGTATTTGTATCCCTAGCTCCTACCTCTTACTAAATACTTTTTGTTTAAGTAAAGAAGGGAAAAATGAGCCTATTTTCTTAATGCAGTAAGTCTAAGAGAAGTTTCTGTCCTTTCTTTATTGCTGCTGTGGTTCCAATCCTAGTAGATATTCCCACAGTTAGCCTGCTCCCACCCTTCCTGTGTCCCCTGAACTGAGCAGGCACTTCCTGTTCATTTCAAGCTGAAAGTTGGAGATTGGGGGGTGGGGTATATGTGGATATTTTCTTCCGTTCACTAGTGCTGTCTATCCCACAATCATGACAAAGAGGTAAGAAGAAAACTAGAACATGGACCAAGTCAAAAGGCAGGCAACCACTTATGCAACTTGGGCTTGGTCATCTCCTCAGGAAAGGAAAGACAGGGATTAGGTTAGGGTATGCCCCAAGGGAAAGTTATGAGGTCTGCAGGGTGCCCTTATGAAAGTATTTGAAGTGGCCCCTGTCCAAGTGGCCCAAGTAGGAGGGTACTGGGCATTAATCTATAATTCTCGTACTTTCCCTAACTAGTCTACAAGTGAAACTACCATTTTCTTTTGTCAAATACTTCGATACAAAGACATTCTTGTGAGGTTTGGGAATCATAAGAGGTGAGTGCTGCCTTAACCTTCTTGGATCTTTGACTCACAAAGTTCATATTCTGCTGATCTTAACAGGGATTTTCTTACTCTGTACTATGTAATTTTAAAATAGTGATTTTTCTTCACAGTTCTGCTGACCTCTTGGAGGAGACACCTCAAACCTGTGAAAGTCAATTTTGGCTCCAACTTTAGTGAGTATTTATTTGGTGAGATATTTATACCTATTTCAACTACAATTTTAAAACTGTGGGCTAGGGGAAGTATCAGAGAAAAAAGTGTCAGTTTTTTGTTACTAGATAGAGACACCAAGTTTTTGTGATAGAGGCTAGCCTGATATGGAAATTTCTGATAGAACCATAGCTGAGCATGAAGTGGCAATGCTGGGCATTAGTACAGCTATATTATACATCAGAAAAATGCATCTGCCTGAGAATTTTTAGTTATTAAGTGGGAGGAGAAGCCTTTTTTCATGTTTGGATCTTGGCCACTCTCTCTGTATGTTTTCCCCTTTACCTGCTCTTAGCTTCTATTTTCTTACAGGAAGAGTTAGTGAGTTATTGGGGTCACTTTGAATATAAGGCATAGGAGAAGCCCTCGGCCACCTTGCTTTTCTCAAGATAGCTGTTGGCAGCCTGTTCCCCAGAGTTGTGTCCCAGTTGTCACCTATAAAGTCAAGAAGCAACTCTAGTGAAACTCTTCCTTGTAGCTGAGTGCTTTGAACATAATATACTCATTCTGCCCTTTTCCCTTTCAGAATAAGAACTTGGTCCCTGAAGAAAGTCTTAAAAGGAAAAGTACTTTGAAATAGTGGGGTCTAGGTATAGAAGAGATTAATATAACCCCTTCTTTCTAGAATTACCTCTTCCCCCTCTGTTTTTCTTTTTTAAAAAAAATTTTTGGGCATTAGGACCCAGTGGAAGTATCCCAGCCAGGCTCTGGGTTTACTTCCCTTGGTGACGTAAACCAGCTGCCCTAGCTCTACCATCCCCCCCC
>NW_020950547.1:3792055-3796611 GCF_900497805.2 Vombatus ursinus | reverse complement strand
CTTCCCCCTCCCCCTCCTCCCTCCCCTCTTCTCTCTCTCCCTCTGTTCCTCTCTCTCTCTCTCTCTCCCTCTCTCTCCCTCCCTCCCTTTTTCTCTCCCTTCCTGCTTTCTAACATTAAAGACAAAATGCTGCTATCTGTGCCTTCCAGGCCTGGGATTACGACTTTTGGCTATAACAAGAGCAACAAGAAGGTAGGGAAAAGCTTTCCCCCCACCCAGAACCAAGCTATTTCCTTTTTTGGGATCTGGCAATGTCCTTAGCTTTAGCGTTTTGCTCCGAAAAGGGAAAGAGATTTCTGCTTGCCCCTTTCCTTGCGTACTGTCCCCTCTTGCCATCTGGTTTAAGATTTCCAGGGATCTTTCGTCCCTGTATGTAAGGTCAGAGGGAGGTGGAGAAATTGAAATCAGAAATCAGGCTTGCAAGTTTGTATCTTTGTGGAATGAAGAAACTTTGACTTCCTGATGTGCCAGCACCCTGTTGAGATGATCTGTCATCCCAGGCCCTGTCCCCACTGACTGGGAAGGTTATTCTCTCCTTTTGCTTAACCATTTCTTCCCTGCCCCCTCTCATCCTCGGCCCCCCCCCCCCGTTCTGTCCCCCAGGCTTTCTTATCCTACCTACTAATTTATTGAATAGCTGAAAATATTCAGTAAAATTAGGACAGTTGTAGTGTTATCTCAACATTGTCTTTCAGACTTAGATAATTACTTTATCCTATAAGGAAGGTTTATAGTGCTGACATATCTCCGGTTAAAGCATGGAGCTCTTCTAGCTTCTCTGGGTCCCAGAAGCCTGGGCAGTGAGCTCAGTAGATAGCCAGGCTCAGCAGGGATCCTTGGCAACCTTGTGGTTAACTCTGTGCTGTCAGTGGTACTGTGCCTGGGCACATGGGCAGTCAGAGGAGGGATGGATGCGCATGCCTACATGCCAAGCGGATGTCCTTATATGCAGTTTCTTGGTACTATAGGGCACACAATTTGTCTAGAAGGGATTCTATACTGCAATGGAAACACAATATATACTCTGGGTCAGGCTTTGAAACTGCCCTCCAAAGAGAGGGATGTGCTAGGATGTCTTTTGCTCCCTTAGTAGAGAGTAGGGATATTTGTGCCTTGGACCCCTCCCAGGCCTATAAAGGGACTTCCTACTGAGAATTAGAGATTGGTGAAATAGGATTTAAGTGAGTTTTGAAAGTTAAGGACTCTTTTTATAGGTTTGACATTCAAGATTGGGCCATAGTGGGTGGGGTAAATATTTGTGCCTGGGTACTTGGTTTCCAGACTAGAATGAATTGCTGAGTAGAGATTAGGGTTAGTTGATGTACCCTATTTACCTTTTGAGATAAAACATTGTGCAGTTATATTAAGAAATATATGTTGATTGATTAAAGATAGTCTTGACAAGAGCCTTTCTTTTTCAATTCATATGAGCTCATTGACAGTACCCTTTGTGGTTTATCCAAGTTTCAGGTTATACCAAAATCACCATTGTAATTGATTTTTAAAATAGGTTAATGCTCATATTTGGGGGCTTTTATGTTTGAATCCACCTAAAATTATTTCCTTGCCCTTGTCTAGCCTTTCTCAGAAATTTGTAGCTATGTTCCTTTCCCGGAGCTCCAAGTTGGCCTAGGAGACTAGATTTAAACTCTGAAATGCATCCCTAAAATTTGAAGAGCCTGAGTAAAAATTCAAGGAATATACTGATCAGAAAAGTTTAGAATGGAAATGTTGTAACTATAGAATGGAAATACAGTAACTTTTAATAGTAGTCAAAAACTCTTTTAGGTTTTTATGTGCTGTCATCATGATGACATCTAAGAGTATGTGCACCTACTGTGCACACATGAATCACTTTGTTGGTATGTATGGACATTTATTTGTGTATATAGGTCTGTGACTGTCAGTGTTTCAGTACGTTTATACTTAAATGATATATGTACATTACTTTGTTTCTGTATTTATGCAGGGATTAATAGATGTGTGAGAATTAATGTACTCAAGTCTGTGTGTTAGGAAGTATATGAATGTTTAGGGGTGTGTTTGTTTCATTTTTATCTGTGCATTTTTATACCCAAAGTTTTAGTGGTGTCAGTAACCCACATGTCAGTTCCAGTAAAAACTCATTGACTCTCAAGTACCACATGTTACACAGGTCCTGTGACCCTTCCAAGATGTTTAAAATATTAAAACAAAAAAGCAAACTTCAAATTCCAACCCCTTGCAGAATGATTGTAAGTATCTTCTGCTTTTCTTAAATAAGCAGAATTTTTACAAAATAATTTACTGTCTGCATGAGTCATCTTTAGATTGTGGAAATTAAAAAAAAAAATGCTACTCTGCTTGGAAGGCTGCTATTTTATACCTTAGCGGAGTTTGTGGAAAATTTGTATTGGGAAAGGTGTTTCTGTATTACTTAAAATTAAAGGTCAAGTCAACAAGTATTTATTAAGCACTTTCTATCTGTCAGGCACTATGCTAAGTCCTGGTGATACAAAGGAAGACAAATTTGTATAAGTAGGAAAATATTTGCATTTTAAATATCAGAAAATTTATATAGAGGAATGTGCATACTTATAACCACCATGTTGTTATGGTCTCTTTTTTGGGTGATGTTTAATATTTATCAAATGTTTAAAACATACTAAATGCTAGAATGAAACAAATACAGTCCCTTCATTTTTCTGACAGCTTTTTGTTTCTTTTTGTGGGAGGGTGGAGGAGAAAAAAATCCTCTTTTTATATGTTGTATTGAGCCTTTCTTTCTTTGGAATTAAATTAGCCCCTGACCAAAGGAAAAAAATATATAGGTTTTTCCAAGTGGGACTTAGCAAAATAATTTAATGTGGTGCATTTTCCCAGGTCCGTTTTAATGGCCTTCAAATTATCCATGGCTTCTTCAAAAAGAATGGCTGAGGTAAGCAGACCAGGGTTCCAGGATGTAAAAGCTATTTCATCACAAGTGTTTAAAGGAACTGCCTTTTTGGTGGTTTAAGAATAGGTGAGCCTGAAAGAGGAAATGTTCAGGACTAAAGGAATTTCAAACTTGTAAAGGGTCTAGCCACGCCCTCACTGACATCATTTCCCTGGCATGTGTTA
The DNA here is from genome assembly GCF_900497805.2 of Vombatus ursinus. Lineage (NCBI taxonomy): Eukaryota > Metazoa > Chordata > Mammalia > Diprotodontia > Vombatidae > Vombatus > Vombatus ursinus. The sequence goes on along the minus strand of NW_020950547.1, from coordinate 3,793,512 downwards.
TTGTAATTTAACTCATTGTGGCATCAACAACCATTTCCTTAGGAGAAAAGAAAACTGACTTAGTTTAACTGGAGAAGGTTTGCTTTCATCTGGTATCTTGCTTAATTTTCAGTTTCCTTCTTAATATTAATGTGTAAGAATATTTAATGGGAAAGGAAAGTTGGAGTTGACTTGTGGATGTTCCCTAGATCTTTGCTGTATTAGTGAAATCTTTCAAAAGAGGTCAGAATGGGGATGTTGTTGAAGGGGAAAGAGGCATAATTGTAATTTTTTTTTTCTTTTAAAACAGGGAGAGGTTATTTCCTGTTTTTGTTTTTCCATTTTTTCTTCTAATTGCCATCATTACACCAAACCCAACAGTACTGAGAGCTCAGAACTCTCAGTCCCTTATACCATCTCTTGCTTATATACTTAGAGGCTACCCAGAGTTAGACCTCAGTCTGCTTCAGTTGACCTTGATAAGACAGTGTAATAGAAAATCCTTTCCTTTAAATCAGAACAGACCTAGGTATGAGCCCTGCTTCTGGCATTTATTTGGGTAATCCACTTAACTTCTCCAAATATATTTCATCATCTGTAAAATGGTGATGTAAATATCTGTAGTAGTTAGCTCACAGGGTTGTTGTGAGGTTAAAATGACATCATGTATTTAAAGTACTTTTTAACATGTAAATTTATATATTGTAAATGGCCTAGAAATGTCAGTTATTATTTTTATTCTAAATTCCCACTGCTATTAGGCCTTCTACTTTTCACCAGCTATTATAATAGCTTCCTTACTGATCTCTTTGCTTCCAGTTTTTCTCCATTCTGTTTTGTCACATTAATATTCCTAATGTGTAACTTTGATCATATCACTTCTCTGTTAAAAATTTGTAAAAAGCCTTCAGTAGCCCCCCACCATCTACAGAATAAAATCCAAACTCATTGGCTTGGTATTTGAGGCCCTACATGATTTAGCTCCAACATACTCCTTGCATATATCTTATGCTGTGGCAGGACCTCAGACCAACTCAGTGCTTTTAGGCCTATGGGTGTATTCCCTTTGGAATGTGCCTTTTTGTTAAGATTTTTATCCATCCTTCAAGGCCCAATTCAAATGCTGTCTCCTCTGTGAAGACGTCCTTGATTTCTCCTTCTTGTCTTTCTCTTTTGACTCATATCATTCTTCCTTGTATTATAGTTCTTTTTATATATGCCTTATTTCTCCTAGATTATAAGTTTCTTGAGGATAGGATTTATGCCTTAATTATCTTATTTCCCCCACAGGGCCGAGTACATTTTGTGTGTGTGTGTGTGTGTGTGTGTGTGTGTGTGTGTATATATATATATATATATATATATAATACACATACATACGTACATATACAAGTATATATATTTTTGTACATATATACAAGTATGCCAGTATATATAATTGTATACAATAAATGCTCAATAAATATTTGAATGAATAA
>NW_020950547.1:3778552-3792045 GCF_900497805.2 Vombatus ursinus | reverse complement strand
AAGGTGGTGAGGTAAGAATATGGATGGATCTTTGCAGTTTTGTTATTGGTGTTATAATAATAATAATACTAACTAGAGCTTATGCATTAAGAATGAGTCAGAATTACAGATTTTTGTATGAAAAAGCCATTTCATTGTTATTAGATGCTATAGCTTTATGCTGAAGATAGACACCTGTTCTTGACCTTCCTATCTAATCTTGAGCTAGTGTCTAGCAAGTATTTATACCGAACCCAGTAAAAATGTGCCCATTGCCCAGTACTATGCAAATTCTTATATGCATACTACCCCTCTCTTCTTTCAAAATGAAGCTTATGTACCTTCTTCTACATGAAACTTTCCTCAGCCCCCAACTCCTTTTTTTGTTTTTTGTTGTTTTGTTTTTTATTTTGTTTTTTTTTGCGAGGCAATGGGATTAAGTGACTTGCCCAGGGTCACAGAGCTAGTAAGTGTTATGTGTCTGAGGCCGGATTTGAACTCAGGTCCTCCTGAATCCAGGGCCGGTGCTCTATCCACTGCGCCACCTAGCTGCCCCAGCCCCCAACTCCTGATGCCAATAAATACCTTATATTGAACTACCTTATAATTATTTATATTTTCTTTGTTCTGCATCTGCTTAGAACATAAACTCCTCCAAGGTAGACATTGTTTTATTCTTTGTTTGTATCCTTATCATGTAGCACAGTACCTGGCAAAGATAATGGGCCCTCAGTAGATGCTTGTTGATTGACTGATCAAGTATGGTTCCTGTACTCAAGTAGCTTTCAGTCAGCCTGGGAGAACAGAACTGATCTATTTGGAACAATTGGAAAACAATTCAGGGCTAAGCAAAACTGTATGATTCTGATTATAAACACAAGAGTTTTGTTTGTTTTTGTCCTAGATATTTTTGAAGTCTGAACCTGTGACTTCATGCAAATCAGCAACTCCTAAAATTCATAGCCTTAGGGAGTTGCTTGGGGGCACTGAGAGATTTAGATGATATGCCCACCCCGTAGGATCTTAGAGGCCATACATGGAATGTCCTCTTACAGAGAAGGACCTAAAGGCACAGAAGGGTTGAGTGGTTTTCCAGGAGTCACACAGTGAACAAGTGAAGTGTCAGGCAGGTTTGGAACCAGATTTTCCTGACTCTGAGTCCTTTGGACTGTGCTGCCTTTCAGTTAGTGAGTTACAGAGATAAGACTTGACCTTGGGTTTTCCTGACTTCAAGGCCAGCTTCTATTGACTACAACATGCTGTGTCTAGTGTTTTAAAAAAATTAAAGAGAGAATGTAGTAAAGTCTGGAGTAGAGAAAGTTTCATATACATGTTAGAATATAACCTTGGCTTTGAAGGATTAGTAGAATATAGTTAAGCCTTTGGGTGGAAGGAAAACATTTAAATATGGGGAAGAGCTTACAAGACATGTTTGGAGGAAATGAGACAGGCTAGTGAATGAACCTGCTGGAATGGAGTTATGCTTCTTTATTAAGGTTGAATAGGTAGAATAAAGTCAAATAACATGCATAGTGTGGCAGCAAGAGCCCTGGACTGGACTTGGAGTCAGAAGACCTGGGTCAAAGTGTTATTTTGAGGTTTTCTGGAGTGATTTGCCATTTCCTTCTCTAGCTTATTTTAGAGATGAGGAACTGAGGCAAGTAGGGTTAAGTGACTTATCCAGGGTCACACAGCTAGCAAATGTCTGAGACTGGATTTGAACTCGTGAAGTGGAGTCTTCCTGATTCTAAGCCCAGTGCTCTATTCACTGTGCCACCTATCTGCCACAGTGGAGTGTATGAGGTATTCAGGAGGACTAGTATCTCTGGTGTGAGAGCTCTCTGAGCCCTTTTCAGGGCTGCTCATTCACCTTTGGTAGCCACCTGATTACACCTATGGTTACAGGAAGCTGTAGCATGCTCAGTGGCCACACCCAGGTAAACCATCTCAGCAAATGGGCTAAAGCAGATTGAGGGTAGCTGACAGGCCTTAAACCTGTTGTTGAGTCAGGGGAATGTCTAACCCTAGCACATGAAGACTTTACCCAGCATAATGGGTGGATGAGAACAGTTTGTTCCAATAGCCATGAAGGCAACTGGAACAGGTGCTGTGGAGTGCTTAGAGCTTGGTCAGGCATGAAAGAAGCCAAGGTAATCCACTATATCCCCTCACTTAAATCCAATTCATGCAAAAGTCAAAATGTCACCCATGATGTCACTGGTCTTTTTCAAAAACAAAGGACAAATACACCTGTCCTACCTGTGTACACATGATCAGTAGTTTTAGAGGCCTTGAAAAACCGGGCAGAAGAGGTTGGACTAGAGAAGTGAGACTTACATGCTTGTAGATGTGTCTTTCATTTGAGGGATAGTGCATTTTATTATAGTCCTGAACTGGGACACTTCAGTGTAGGAAGATTTCATGGGTACCCCCTTCCTCATAGAGTTGTAGGGAAAGGAACTTGTAAATTTTAGTGCTGTATAAATGAGTTGTTATTACTTCTGCTAAAATAAAACACAACATCTTTATGTTTTAGTCATCATAGATTTAGAACTGGAAGGGACCTTACTGTCAAGTAGTTTACCCCTCCATTTTATGGATGAGGAAACCCTACAGAGAGTAATTAAGTGACTTGTCCAAGATCACACAGCATAGGTAGCAGAGCCAGGATTTGAACCTAAGGCCTCTAACTCCAAATCCAGTACTTTGTGTGTGTATGTGTGTGGGAGAGAGAGAGAGAGAGAGAGGGAGGGAGAGAAAGAGAGCAGGAAAAGAAGCAGCAGATTTGTTTTATGAACAGCCTTTCTTTTAAAAAAATATATTAAATTCAACATGTTATTTCCTTTTTTTGGTGGGGGGAGGGAAACTTGGTGAGCCAGTTGGGATTAAGTGACTTGCCCAGAGTCACACAGCTAGTGTTATGTGTCTGTGGCCAGATTTGAACTCAGATTCTCCCGACTCCAGGGCTGGTGCTCTATCCACTGTGCCACCTATCTGTCCCTTCAGCATATTATTTTCAAAACTGTCCTGCTTGTCTATATTTCCTGTTGGTCATCATTTGGTTGTCTTCTTATGCATTTTTAAAATGCTTCAGTGACTCTCTTTTCTTACTTTCCTTTCTCTCTTTTTTTAAATGTTGATGATCTCCATCACTACATCTGTCATTCCACCTACTCTCCATATTAAAAAATAAAATAAAATCCTTTTGTCACATAAATAGTTAAGTAAACAAATACTTCCATGTTGGCCATATCAGAAAATCGATGTCTCATTCAACGTCTTGAGTTCATTGCCTTGCTGTTAGGAGGTAGATATTGTGTTTCGTTACTAGTCCTTTGGAATTGTGGTTAGTCATTGCACTGATTAGAGTTTTTAAGTGTTTCAAAGTTGTTTTTCTTTACAATGTTTCTGTTACCATATAAATTGTTTCCCTGGTTTTGTTCACTTCACTCTGCATCAGTCCACATAAGCCTTCCTGGGTTTGTCTGAAATAATCCCTTTTGTCATTTCTTACAGTGCAATAATATTTTATTACATTCACATACCATAATTTGTCCAGCCATTCTCCAATTGGTGGGCACTTTGTTTAGTTCTAGAGCTTTGCCACTACAGGAAGAGGTGATATAAACATTTCTGCGCATATGGATCCTTTTTCTCTTTCTTTGTTCTCTTTGGGATGTAGTCCTAATAGCAATATCACTGGGTGAAAAACGTATGCACAGTTTAGCAGCTTTTGGGTTTAGTTCCAAATTGCTTTCCAAAATGGCTGGACCAATTAGTTCACAGCTCCACTAATTGTGTGTTAATGTGCCAACTTTCTTATGACCCCTCCAAATGATTGTCATTTTCCTTTGTTATTTTTGCCAATCTGCTAGATGTGAGGTGGAGCCACAGAATTGTTTTAATTTGAATTTCTAAATTATTAATGATTTGGAGCCTGTTTTTCATATGGCTCTTGTTAGCATGGATTTCTTCCTTTGAGAACTTCCTCTTCATGTTCTTTGCCTATTTGTCTAATGCGTAATAGTTCTCCCATACTGTTTCTACTATACCTTACCAGCCTGATCCTTGTGATTTAAAAAAAAAAATTGTCACCTAGTGGCTAACCTTTTTGTGATAAGCTTCTCTGAACTTAGCTAAGCAAGTCTTTGATGACAGACATGCAGATCGTGGCTGGTCTTTTCCAGTTTAGTAAGATTTGGAAGAGCTTGTACTCAAATTTTAAGAACCCAGGTTTAGTTCTATGTTCAATAGGTTTTTAGGGGAAGAGTACCCAAATATTCAAATGCACCTGTGATCTCATTGATTTTTGAAGGTCCCTCCAAGAATGCAGATTGCAATCCATGCATGCTGCTCATTCTATCTATGTTCATGTTCTACCCCAAGTTCAACACAGTGGATTCACCTAACATGTTAGAGGTGTTCCTCATTTTTTCTGGATGTTGTTGGGGTACCAGTAGAATACACCTGTCATCCTTCTTATCATATGGTCCCTTGATATCATATTTTTTACTCCTCTTCATCTTTATAGTTCCTCATATTGCAGCTTATTCAGTTACCATATCTTCATTGCCCTTATGATACTCATTTTTAATTCTTTGAAGGCAGTTAAGTGGAAGAATATGTCAAGTTAATTCAAGAAGCATTTATTTAGTGCTTGCTATTTTCTAGGAACTGTGCTAAGAATAGAAATACAAAGAAAGGCAAAAATAAGATTGTTAAATTTGAAGATGATTATTACCAAAGGATTATTCCTTTTATAAAATAATTTCAGGGTTCCTTTGAATATCAAGCTCCCCAGTGCATTTACAATTAATCATTAGCAAAACACACTTAGATGACAGTAAAAGATCTTGACAAGTTGTAACTATGGCTGAATCTTCTGAGCTAAAATTTAATGGGAATAAAAGCAAAGTCCTGTGCTTGACTTTAAAAAAAAAAAAAACAAACAACTACACAGGCTGAGGGAGGCATCATTCACTCAATCAATAAGCATTTATTAAGTATTTTGTGCTGGGTGTTGTGCTAAGATGGGGAGCCAGAGAAAGGCAAAAATAATCCCTGCCTTTAAGAAGCTCACATTCTGGAGGGGGAGACAACATGTAAATAATCAGGTACAGTCAAGATACATAGAGAAGATCGAAGTGATCTTAGGAGGATCCTAAAACCTCGGGGGATCAGGAAAGTCTTCCTGCAGGAAGTAGCATTTGATCTGAGCCTTGAAGGGAGTCAGGTATTCTAAGAGGTGGAGGTGAGGAGGAGGAAGAGCTTTCTAGCCATAGGGTCAGGCACAAAAACAGGAAATGGAGTCTTTCAGGACAAGCAAGTAGGCCAGTATGACTGGATCATGGTATGTAAGGAAGAGGGAGGAAAAGTAGGAGAAGTAGGAAGGGGACAAGGTGTAAAAAGCTTTAAGTATAGTAATTCTTGTGATAAAAATGTAGGGGATTTAGTGGATAACAAGCTCAGTATGAATCAGTGGGGTAACCGTGGTAGCCAAAAGACCTACCATATATGACATTAGATTGTATGAATAGAAGCATGGTAGGGGAAGCTAGGTGGCACAGTGGATAGAGCACTGGCCCTGGAGTCAGGAGGACCTGAGTTCAAATCTGGCCTCAGACACATACTACTTCCTAGCTGTGTGACTCTGGGCAAGTTACTTAACCCCAATTGCCTCACTAAAAAAAAAAGAAGAAGAAGAAGAAGCAGCAGCAGCATTGTTATCTAGAATCAAGGAGGCAATCATTTCTTCATACTTTGCCCTGGTCATGCAGCATCTGGAGATCTGTGTTTATTTCTGGGCCTTACATTTTGAGAAAGAGAAGCTGGAATGTGTCCAATAAGTGGGGCCTTCATGATTATGAGAGAATTGTAGACAATGGTTTATGAAGGACAGGTTCAAGGAACTGAGTGTTTGATTTGAAGAAAACTTGGTGGTTGTTGGCAGGGTGGAGAGGACATAACAAGTATATTCAAGTATTTTTAGGGAAGGTATGTGATGAAGCAGGCTTTTACTGGCTTTAAAGAGCTGATTGTCAAGTTTCTAGAATGAGCATTTACAGCTACAGAGTCACCAAATACTACAAATCGGGGCCTGATTTATTGTTTACACTTAAGAATTAATGGAGAAAATGCTAATCTAGATTAACCTTAAAAGTTTGTCATCCACATAATTTTTTCCCCAGAGAGCCAGTTGTTAAACATTTATAACAGTACATTCCTATTTGAGGACTATCATATGGAGGAGGGGTTAGCCTTTTTCTGCTTGGCCTTAAAAGGCAGAACTTAAAAGCAATGGATCCAGTGCCAAAGAAGTTGATTTAGGATCCCTAACCATTAGAGCTGCTTGAAAAGAGAATATAGGGGCAGCTAGATGGCGAAGTAGGTAGAGCACTGGCCCTGAAGTCAGGAAGACCTGAGTTCAAATCTGGCCTCAGACCAAACACTTGATACTAGCTGTGTGACCCTGGGCAAGCCATTTAATCCCAATTGCCTTAAAAAAAAAAATGTAAATCTCAGCCCATTGCCTAGCAAAAAAACAAACAAATAAAAACAAAAACAAAAAAACAAAAATACCTTCTGGGGCAGGTAGGTGGCGCAGTGGATAGAGCACCAGCCCTGGATTCAGGAGGACCTGAGTTCAAATGCGACCTCAGACACTTGACACTCACTAGCTGTGTGACCCTGGGCAAGTCACTTAACCCCATTGCCTAACTCCCCCCCCAAAAAAAAGGGAATTTATACAGATGGCTTGAGGAAGTATTAATTTCCCCATTACTGCAGGTCTTCTGGCAGATGATAGGTGATTACTTCTTGGCGATATTGTAGAAGGATGGTGTGAATTACATCTAGAACTAGAAATAACCTCACAGATGAAGAAACAAGAGGCCCAGGGAAGTTGTGACTTGTTCAGTGCCGGATACAGGTAGTATTTGTCAGGAGTAAGATTTGAATCCAGGTTTTCTAAGTTCAGAGCCATTGCATTCCAATTCTATGAACCTGTAAAATTTCTTGTAAGCAATTTGTTATGTCAAATAAATATGTATACTAGAATTTGTACCTAAAGACTAGAGGGATGTTGAAGTAATTTTGCTTCTGCCCCAGTTGCCCAATTTGACAAACAGCAATAGAACAGTGGGAAAAGAAGTGGTTTATTCTGTGAACCTTGATTATAAATGTTAAACAATTTGTATTAAGGATATCTCTAAGAATACTAACCCTTACCTTGCCATTTCAGGTAAAAAGGATGGTATTGACTCTCTTTTGAAAATGAAGAACACTAGATCCATTCTATTAAAAAGTTGTTGTTTAAACTGAAAAGATGCTGTATGGTGAAACGTGATGGATAGTTAGTGAGGATTTGGGTTTAAATCCTGCCACTTGGTACCTTTGTGACCTTGGGAAAATTCACTTACCCTCCCTTAACTATTCTTGTGTTCCTCAAATATAAAATGAAGAGATGACCTTAAAAGACCTCAGGGTCCCTTGTTATTTCTAAACTATTATCCTATGATATTGCTATGATGCAATCATTTACTATATTGCAGAAAATTGGTTCTCTTGGTTTGGTCTTATTTCCACATATCAGTAGACTAAAGTTGTTTTACATATTTAAAAACTTTTTTGGGTTTTTGGTTTCTTTTTAAGCTGCTGGTTCCAATAAATTTTAGAAATGGAATTATATGTTCTTACTAGGGACATCTGTTGACCCTGGTTTTAGTCAGTGACTGTCCATTGATGGTCCTTGTCTATGTTCTCTAGTATGCTAGGGGAAAGGTAATAAAATTGTAGGCCATTTGCCTTTTCCTTATAGCTTTTGCTATGTTTTGATTTATAAAGTTATTGCTATTTGTTTGTGAAACTCCTTAAATAGTTTTGGGATTGCCTGGAAGTACTTTATTCTGTTTACAGTGTTAATATATCCAAGTTTCTTTGGCCTCTGGTAAAGTCTTCCTCCACTGGTAGCATGAAGGTGACCCTGGTCCTTGAAGTTCTAAAACTAGAAAAGATCTTACATAATTCTATATCTATATCTATATATATCCATGATGGAATGTTGCTAACATTCATCTAATAAATCTGCCTCTTATTTCAAGGGCAGTGAGATGTAGAGTCAGAGGACCTATGTTCATATCTTAGCCATTTTTTTTTAATCTATAGAATATTGGGCAAATTGCTTAACTTTGATGGGACTTATTTTCCTTACCTGTAAAATGGGGAGATTGAAAGAGATGATCTTGGGGGCAGGTAGGTGGCACAGTGGATAAAGTTCCAGTCTTGGAGTCAGGAGGACCTGAGTTCAAATCTAGCCTCAGACACTTGAAATTTATTAGCTTCGTGACCCTGGCCAAGTCACTTAACCCCATTGCCTAGCCAAAAAAAAAAAAGATGATTTCTAAAGTCCCTTCTGTTCTAAAACCTCTGAGTCTAAAGAGGCAGTGTATCATGGCAGCCCTAAACTTAGAGTCAATAAGACTAACTCAAACACTTAATAGTAGTTTCACACAAGAAAGTCCCTCAACCTTTCTGTGCCTTAATTTCCTCATCTATAAAATGCGAGAATTTGACTTGATGGTCTCAAAGTTCCCTTCCAGCTCTCAATCTATGAGATAGGTAAGGAATTGGCCCAATTCCCCCAAAAGTCCCTCTTATTAAAAGAATAGAAAGAAAATGTCTGTCTTAGCATCTTAAATTATCAGTCTCAAGAAAATAAGGGTTGTGTCTTTTAAAAAACTTTATAGCCCTCTGGCACATTGTGTTTCCTCTATAAATATTAAACCCATTATATCTTTATCTGGCTGAGGACCCCAAGGCCAGAGGGAAGTGCCCACATAGGAATCTGTACAAATCCTGAAAAAGCAGAAAATTCATTTTCTTATACATTTAGTTCCAGCAGTCAAATTTCTGACTGTTTCTTTTTTTAAATTTTTTATTTTTTATTTTTAGGCAATTGGCATTAAGTGACTTGCCCAGGGTTACACAGCTAGTAAGTGTCAAGTTTGGTCTGAGGCTGGATTTGAACTCAGGTCCTCCTGACTTGAGGGCCAGTGCTCTAATCTACTGTGCCACCTAACTGCCCCTAAATTTCTCTCTGTTTCTTTGTTTGCAACAGACTTTAGCATCCCTCTTGGACAGCCAGGCTTCCTTCCCTTTGATACATACATCTCCCCTCCTCTCAAACATAATTTGGGGCATGGAGTTCTTATAAACTCTGTAATGCTTTTCTAAAAGCCAGTTCATTGTACGCCACCATCACTTTGCTGTTCAAGCCTGCTAGGAATTAGAACTTGGGTCCAGGAACTGGGGATCCCATGGCCTCAAGTGCTTCAATTCTCTAACCCACTTTGTGGAGAAGATTATAGGTCAGCCTTTCTTGAGTGATATACTCAAAATGCTTTAAAGAGTCTTTTGAGGCAATTAGAACTAGATGCTGCATTCCCCAACCAATGCCTTGGCATTATGAAGAGAAAATAATGATACATAATATGGACTTTATTTAAGACTGAAAAGGAATTTGGTCACATCATTTGAACCCTCAGGGTGTACAGTCTTCAAATGTGCAATTTTGATTGCTGCCTTTATAATATTATTATAAAAGAACAATTGTGTAATAATAATAATTACAACTTACATTTCCATTTTGTTTTAAGTTTTGCAAAGCATTTTCACACATTACTTCATTTGAGGTTCCAAAATCCCCCCCTTCTGATACTTTGCTAGCCATGTGGCTACTAGCCTTGGGCAAATCACTTAACCTCTGATTCTCACTTTTTTTTATAGCTATAAAATGGGAATAATATCTGTAGCACTTACCTCATAGGATTTTGTGAGGCTAAAATTAGATAATAAAGTACTATGTAAATGTTAGTTATTATTATTATTATTTACCCTCATAACAGCTCCGGGAAATAGGTATTGCTAGTATTTTTAATCCCTGTTTTTACAGAGGAAGGAGGCAGCACAGGTGGCTTAGTGGATCTAGAGTATTAGGCCTGGAGTCATGAAGACCTGAGTTCAGATTTAGCCTCAGACACTCATTAGCTATGTGACCCTGGGCAACTCACTTAATCCCTGTTTGCCTTAATCCACTGGAAAAGGAAATGGCAAACCACTCCAGTATCTTTGCCAAGAAAACCCTATATGGGGTCACAAAGAATTGGACATGATTGAACAACTGAACAGCAACAACAGAGGAAGAAAAAAATGCAGTTCAGTGACTTGCCTAAGGCTAGTGAAATAGAACTAGGACTCTGATTCTCCTTCCAATATACACTGCTGTCTTTATTCCATGAAAGATTATCTTAAGAGATAATGGGTTTCCAGAATGTGATATCTAAGGCTCCTTCCAGTTCTAAAAATTGGTGGTCTACCTTCCAGACACTGTTATTAATCACTATTGGTAGCTGCTAAGTTCTCCTACTGAAGGGCTGTTTTCTTTCTAGAAGTGAGAGAAACTTAGGATACGGGACAACAGATAGTTGTTTTTCATGTCTACCTAGCACTTTGGATGCTGCCAGAATTTTGTATTTTCCTCTGAGGATCTTTGCTCACAGTCTGGAAGACCTTCATCCAGCCTCAGGGGGAAGATGCAGAGATCCACTGAATTTTTCTGCCCCAGACTCTTCTAAATCTGGAGCCAGTAGGCTGCAGTGAATAGGTTTCTAGTTAGATAACATTGTGGTGGTTAGTGCTTGACTAAGGATTCTGGCATTCTTTTGGTTTAGAATGTTAGAGTCTCAGCAAATGCCTCGGGGACATTTTGAATTCTACCTGGTACTTATCCCTGAAAGATATGTGGATAGCATTGATATTCAAGGAAAAGGAGAAGAAGCAATTATGGGAGCTTGTTTGTTTTTAAAGGAAGGGGGAGTTAGGGACCTAGTGCCAGATTTGCTTGGTCCAAGAGAGACTAGCTAAAAGGTGATGAGATTCATCATTTAAAACCAAGTCTGGCAACAAATAAGTGCTACAGAGGAAGTTGTGGTGACAGAGGAAAATTCTTTTTGTCTGGATATATTTTGAGTTTTTATTTCTATTTAGGATCCAGAAAAACATATTAATTCTATAGCTTCCTTAGAAACCAGGGGTACAGCTTTCCTTAGAAATCTAGTATAGGTTACTGTACCATAACCTATGCCAGGTTTCTATGGAAAGCTAAACTCCAGACCCATAGATGGAATGTGTATAGGTACTTCCTTTTAAGCCTGTGCCAGGTCAGACTAACTTGTGGCAGCATCTGAAGTGTTTTCTTTGGTGCAAAAGGTGAATGAGCATAAATAACCCTATAACTTGAAGAAAGAGAACGCAGGAAGTACTGACTTAAAATAGTCTGAACCCAGTAGATAATGGGCCAGTTACATGTCAGGAGCAAGAGTTAACAAATGTATATATTGCTTCCTCACATTGTTGGGATAACTCAAGGAAGGCATACCAGTACATTCCTTGAGAATAGAGAAGAGTCCTTCAAGTTGGGCAGATGTGGATTGTCTGTGCTTTGCATTATTAGAATATCTAAATTGATGAGATTACTAGTCCATTTGAGCATTTGAGATTCATAGATTTAGGGTTTGAAAGGACCTTGTTTTTCAGTAGTGTCCAACTTTTCATGACCCCATTTGAGGTTTTCTTGCCTAACATACTGGATGGAGTGTTTTGCCATTTCCTTCTCCAGCTCATTTTACAGATGAGGAAACTGAGGCTAACCAGGATTAAGTGCCTTGCCCAGGGTCACACAGCTAGGAAGTGCCTGAGACTGGATTTGAACTCAGGAAGATGACTCTTCCTGACTCCAGGCCTAACGCTCTATCCACTGTACCACCTAGCTGAACCTTAGGGATCATTTAATTTAACATTTTTTGTTTTACAGATAAGAAAATTGAGACACAGAGTTATAAATTGACTTGCCCAAAATCACACAATTCTGAAAATTTGTTTATGAGCTGGAGAACCAGGCACCCAAAGAGTCCCAACCTCAGTTGAGCCTCAGTATGACATGCCAGTCTGTCGCCATCTAGGGGGTTGATTGTGAATAAGCAAGGGATTCATCATCTAGAAGTAAATATTATTCTGTTTTATTAAAATTATGTACATTTAGCAAATTAGTGTTTATCTGATGGTTACTGGCCAACGGGAAGACCCCATGTGGCTGATACTGAGGGTGTGTTTGTAAAATTTGAGTAATTGAGACTCGTTTTTTGGAAGCAAGGTCTCATTATAATGTCATTTGTACTATACTTAGGTGTCTATGAGGCTACCAAATCAAATCAGAAGCAGAACAGGGAAAAACCGTGAATCTGTAATTAGATGAGAGACAGTAGTTCTATCACCACTGTGATGGTCTCTTCTAAAGAGTAGGAAGAGAAGCCGATCCTTTCCTGTCTTCTGGCTTCCTGTGAGTCAGCAGGACATGAAGTTCCTGCTACTGGAAAAAGGGAGTTTGATTTTCCACCCTCTGGGGGTCAGATGGGAGTCAAATCCCTCCTCCCTCTATGTCCCATTCTGTGAAACTGCCCCAGAATCAATGTGTAGCAGGGAGTAGAAAATGAAGTGTATAGCTCCTTTCTCCTGCTGACCCTATTCAGTTTTAGTGTCTGTTAAAGTGCCATGAGAGGCAGAGGTCTTCTGTTCCAGTGCTGAACCAAAAACTCAGTAGGGAAGGATGCTCCTGCGTCATTGTATGGGGCTGGGGGGTTGTATGTGCATGTGTATGTTAAATTTTGTAAGCTGCAGCAGACATTTTTGAGGATAATTTGCAGTTTCAGGGTGATGTTCCCAAAATAATATTATTTTCTTGTGAAAAAACAAATTTGCTGCAGGTTGGAAGAGTTTGATTGGCCCCTTCAAGAATGATTTCTTTTTCCCCCACCAGCCCATAACGTAGGGATGGACTCAGTTTCTTCTGTCATTTCCATCAATGCATCTCACTCCTTTGAGGGAACTTCAAGTCTGGCCTCTTTGTGGGCTTCATGGGGCTTCAGATGTACAGACTTAAAAAGGTCACAAGATGACCCAAGTTACAACTACATACTTGGAACTCAAAGAAACCCCTGCAGTTTTGAAAGACAAGATTCGTAGAAGTTGGATGGGAGAGTTAACACAGTCAGAAGGAGCTTAAGGGAGGAGGTATACCATATAGAACTATGAAGGTGTCACTGGGACTTGCCCAGTTTGAGCTCTTTAGAACAAAGGCATGAGACAGAATTGACACAATGGTGGCCAGCTCCTTAGTTAGGTCACTAAGGATCAGTGGCTTGGTCAGAACTAGGGAAGAGATGATGGGAGGAAAGGAGGCAAGGGGTGATAGGAATATCTCCCAAATTTGACTTATTGAACAGAAGATAGTAAAACTCTTTATATACAAATGATTGTACACAGAGGATACAAATTATTAATAAGTCATCTTCTCCTTCTGACTTCTAAGAATTCCTTCAAGTCCCAGCTAAAATCCCTCCTTCTCTCTCTCTCTCTCTCTCTCTCTCTCTCTCTCTCTCTCTCTCTCTCTCTCTCTCTCT
>NW_020950547.1:3677290-3778542 GCF_900497805.2 Vombatus ursinus | reverse complement strand
TCTCTCTCTCTCTCTCTCTCTCTCTCTCTCTCTCTCTCTCTCTCTCTGTCTCTCTCTCTTTTTGGTGAGGCAGTCAGGGTTAAGTGACTTGCCCAGGGTCACACAGCTAGTAAGTGTCAAGTGTCCGAAGCCGGATTTAAACTCAGGTCCTTCCTCCTGACTCCAAGGCCAAAGCTCTATCCACTGGGCCACCTAGCTGCCACCTGCCTTCTCTCTTTAAGAATCCTTAACTGACCCCCCTTAATGCTAGTGCCTTCCCTCTGATGATTATCTTGAATATCCTCCATTAGACAGAGCTTCTTGAGAGCAGGGACTGTCTTTGGCCTTTCTTTGTATACCTAGCACTTAGCACAGTACCTGGCAGATAGTAGCTACTTAATGAATTCTTATCGACTGTTTGACTAACTCTGAGAGATGGTAAGAAGTTAACAAAAATAGTCTTAGGGCTGGTGACTGGAAGACTACTAATGGAACCTGTATTTGAGGTTTTTTTTTTCAAACCAGGGGTTTTAATGCAAATGCATTAAAAACAGATATGGAATGGGGGTTGGGACAGTGAGGTGAGAGGGAGGGGGTCTCTGGCACTGATTGGAAAACTAGAACACTGTTGTTTACTTGGAAGGCTACATGAGAAACCCAGCAAGCTGAGGCCTGTGTGGGAAAAACTTTGCTATTCCCCAGAAGGGCACCTCCACCAGTAGAGCAAGCAGTCAGGGCCTAGCAGCATTGATTTGGGAATTCCAGGAGAGAGGCAGAGGGAGAGATAGTATCCTGGGGATCCATCAATTTGTATACAAATAGGTCTCCCATGAACAACAGAATAATTACCTATTTCTATTCCATATGGTAGTAATGGACTTTGACATTGTTACCAAGGGACCCTCAAGGTATAGAACTGAGGAACCATGAAGTCCAAGGAGGTTGGAGATGGAGAGGAGGGTTCATTTAAAGCAGGGATTCTTGAACTTTTTTGTGCTTCAAATCCCTTTGGCAGTCAGGTGAGGCCTGTATCAAAATCATTTTTTAAGTGCATAAAATAGAGAAAATGGCATTACAAAAGAAGCCAGTGATATTGAAGTATAGTTATCAAAAAAAATTTTTAAGTTCACCAGGTTAAGAACTTCTTCTGATCAAAGGATAGTCAGTCCCTCTGATTCAAAGGGTCACAGGATTTGAACTCTTTAAATCAAAGACATGATACAAATTTGAGGTATGGAGTTACCTGTAATTACTACTAACCCATTGTTTTTATGCTCTGCTGATTCACTGACAAGGTTGCTAGCTGAGAACAGCTACTAACCACTTTTTTGCAGTCAAATTGGTGTTGATCTGAGGACCAAGCCTATGGTGTTGTATAATATGTCACTACAGGATGTCTTGGCCACTGTAGCCTATAACTGAGGCTGACAATAATGGGTGTGAAGAGAAAGTAGTGCTAGAGCTGGTGGTCCCTTAGCAACCTTGTCAGTTAATCAGCAGAACATAATAACAATGGTAAGAGTAAGAAATACTCAGATTGATACCTTCAGAGTAAAGGTGGCAGTTTAAATTAATAGAATTTCAGAGTTGAAAGTTACCTTAAAGAATGTCATATAGCTCTTCTGGCCAGTTATTTTCTGATTTTGTAAATGGTTCATACTATGCCGCACTGATCTTCCCTCCTCAGTGAGTTTGAATAGAGGAAAGTTTTGTTGAGTCTTTAAAAAACAAACTGCCAGGGAGAGAAAGCAGTGACTTGCTAGAGCTCTCCCCCAAACCCCTCCAAATACCTACAAAAAATGGCTCTAAACAAATTCTAAAGCAGAAGAACCCACAAAAAAACAGAGTAAAACAAATTTCCAGCCCAAGACAACCTGGATGGCTGATTGGAAAGGTATATCACGCCAGGCGGGGAGAGGAACACAGACTTCTCAACCCATGAATGCCAAAGACAACTTAGAAGGTCAGTGGGAAAAGTCTGTTACTCCGGGGAGAGAAGAAGCTAGATCTCAGCCGCCCCGAGGGCAGCGGCTGGCTTCTGAGCTTCTGGCCCACAGACTGAGGGGGAATCGAGTGGCTGATCAGAGGGGGATTGCAAGGATCTCTTTGCCAGGGCTGAGGCAGGAATCTCATGCTTTGCCCGTGCTTGGATCTGGGTCACAGTTCTGAGAGGTGGTCCTGGGGCGAGGAGGAGCACTGGCGTGGTGGAGCTTGTTGTGGCAGTGGAGAGGAAACACCTCGCCCCTTATCATAGCACCTTGGAAGAACTGATACTTTTCAGGTCCCTAGAAGTATCTCTGAAAACAACTGTACAAACCCCCAAAGCTTGGGACAGTACATTCTCTACATTGGAAACAGACTCTTACCTTAACAAAGAGTTTAAAACTCAAGTAATTGGTTGGGATCATGAGCAAGCAGCGCAAAAAGAATCAGAGTATATTATCTTACCTTGGTGACAAAGAAGATCAAAACATACAACCAGAAGAAGAAAACAAAGTCAAAGCTCCTACATCCAAAATTTCCAACAAAAATATGAATCAGTCCCAGGCCTTGGAAGAGCTCAAAAAAGATTTTGAGAAGCAAGTAAGAGAAGTAGAGGAAAAATGGGAAGAGAAATGAGAGTGATGCAAGAAAATCACGAAAAGCAAGTTAACAGCTTGCTAAAGGAGACGCAAAAAAATACTGAAGAAAATAACACCTTAAAAAATAGCCTAACCCAAATGGCAAAAGAGGTCCAAAAAGCCAATGAAGAAAAGAATGCCCTAAAGAGCAAAATTGGACAAATGGAAAAGAAAGTCCAAAAGATTACTGAAGAAAATACTTCCTTAAAAATTAGAATAGAGCAATTGGAAGCTAGTGACTTTATGAGAAATCAAGACACTGTAAAACAAATCCAAAAGAATGAAAAATTAGAAAACAATGTGAAATATCTCATTGGAAAAACAACTGACCTGGAAAATAGATACAGGAGAGAGAATTTAAAAATTATTGGACTATCTGAAAGCCATGATCAAAAAAAGAGCCTAGACATCATCTTTCAAGAAATTATCAAGGAAAGTTGCCCTGATATTTTAGAACCAGAGGGCAAAATAGAAAAAAAAAAAAAGAAAAAAAAAAACAGCCATAATTAGCATTAAAGTATGGAAGGCTAGGGAATCTGAGAAAGGGCTAGGTAGGACAAAAATACAGGACTTGTGAGGAATAATAGTCTCTCTTTTTTCGTTCCTTTAGGAAGAAAAAACCTGACTCCTTTTTCTGTCTTGCATAGTAGTAATGGCTAATATCTCTATGGTATTTTAAGGTTTGCAAAGGATTTTACATACATCATTTCATTTGATCCTTATAACAACACTTTGAGGTGTGTACCACAGAGATAATCATTCTAACTTTACAAATGAAGAAAAAAAAGTTTAGAAAGGATCAATAACACTTGTCTGTGGTCCCAGAGCCAGGAAGTACCAGAAATAAGATCCTGGCCCAGGTCTTTGCACTACATCATGCTACCACATTCTTGCATACACAGATTAACAATTTAGAGAGTCTCTTTCTTACTAAACCCTTGGGAAACCAGAAAGTCTCTTACATAGGCACTCTTTCCAGTATGGGAGCAGTAATTTCTTCCTTTCTTCCTTTCTTCCTATAATGAATGTACCATTTCTCTTTACTGTTCAAGCCCCTGTTATACTACAATTTTAGAAAGCTCTTGGGAGCAGCAGTAGAATGATACCTTCATTTCTGGGCCACAACTATTCTTCAAAGGACCCTTTCTGACCTCACACTAAGGCTACTATTGGTAAGGTCTGATTTTTGAAATATAACTAAAGCTCACAGTGTCAAAACTAAAGTTTAAGTCTGGATAACAGATCAGTTTCTTGAGGCAGTTAGGTGGCTCAGTAGATAGAGCACCAGGCTTGGAATCAGGAAGACCTGAGATCAGATCTGGTCTCAATAACTTATTTAGTTATGTGACCATGGGCAAGTCACTTAAGTCTTCTATGTGCCTCAGTTTTCTCATCTGTAAAATGGGGGGAAAATAGCACCTACTTCCCAGGGTTTTTGTGAGGATCAAATGAAATAATAATTGTAAAAGTGCTTGGCACAATGCCTGTCACATAGTAAGTCCTATATAAATGTTAGCTATCATTATTATAATTGGTTTTTGTTAGTATT
Source organism: Vombatus ursinus (assembly GCF_900497805.2). Taxonomy (NCBI): domain Eukaryota; kingdom Metazoa; phylum Chordata; class Mammalia; order Diprotodontia; family Vombatidae; genus Vombatus; species Vombatus ursinus. The sequence continues at coordinate 3,774,393 of NW_020950547.1, read as the reverse complement.
ATTCTTATTATACCAATTTGCTTTCTTTTTCCTTGACCTTCTTGCAATTATTCTGAAAGTTCTGCCATTTGAGAAATAGTCCATACTAGGAAAGGTGATAAGTATACTTAAAATATGTTTTCTCTCAGCTCTAGTTGCTCAGCTTCCTAATTGATCCATAGTTGTGACTCCCCTAGGATGGAAAAGGAGGTATTAAGTTGTTGTTGAGTCATCTTTCAGTTGTGTCTGACTCTTCATGACCCGTTTTGGAGTTTTCTTGGCAAGGATACTGGAGTGGCTTGCCATTTTCTTCTCCAGCTCATTTTATGGATGAGGAAACTGAGGCTAATAAGGCTAAGTGACTTGTCCAGAGTCACACAGCTATTAAGTATCTGAGGCCAGATTTGAACTCAGGAAGAAGAGTCTTCCTGACTGCAGGCCCAGTATCACCTAGTTGGGTATAACTTCACTGAATAATCTGAACTAATCTTCTGAACTCCAGTGTTCTGATTAGAATATAGGTTATTAATCTTTGGAGCAGCTAGGTGGTACAGTGGATAGAGCACTGGGATTGGAGTCAGGAAGACACATCTTCATGAGATCAAATCTGGCCTCAGACATTTACTAGGTGTGTAACCCTGGGCAAGTACTTAACCTGGTTTGCCTCACTTTCCTCATCTGGAAAGAGCTGGAGAAGGAAATGGGAAACCACTTCAGTATCCTTTGCCAAGAAAACCCCAAGTAGGGTCAAAAAGAGTTGGACATGACTGAACAACAGCAACTATAAATCTTTGTGGAGGTTTTCCCTGGCCTCTTCCTGTTTCAAATTGAATGATAAAATACTGATGTGAGTGAAAATGGAGGCTAGCCCTACTAGATTTTGAAAGAATAAGACTAGAATTAATAGTATAGTTAGTAGGTTAGTTATAAGGATTAAATTTAGGGTGGCTAGAATAATAACATCAATGCCCATTTCTAGGGCCTACCCAGAGAGGTGTATTACGTGATTGTTGTCCTGTTGTCAGAAAGCTGCAAACATTCACTTTGCCCCTGCCCTTGTTGACTTCATCATGTGACTTTCACTGTCATCACTGAAGAGTAATAAATATCTCTCTGGCACATAGGGCCCTCTATCTGGGAAATCCCAATCTCAGTGCCAGAGAAAAGAGAAACAGGCATGGAGAGAGAGAGAGAGAGAGAGAGAGAGAGAGAGAGAGAGAGAGAGAGAATGAATCAGGAGTCTTGCTGGAGCCACAGAAGCCTTTGGATTATCCCACAATGTGGTGCTGGATCTTCCTTCTCCTTTGCCAAAATATGAGAACTACAGAATAATGTGTGGGCAGGGGAACACTTGGCCTATATACATTTAATACTCAGATCTGCTTATGTCACTTTCCTGCTTAAAAACCTTCAGTGGCTCCCCATAAAGTGCAAACTTGTACAACTGGCATTGAAGTTTCTCCTTAATTTGACCTCATAGTGCTTTTCCAGCCTTATTTCATACTATTCCACTTTGTTTACTCTATGTTCTAGACAAACTGGACCTACCTGTTTCTCAATCTTGTTCTGCTAACTCCTACCTTAGTCTGTTCAAATAGGTCATCTCCCATGTCTGGAATGCATTCCCATCAGTGCTTACTGAGATCTTTCTCTTACTTCAAGACCCAGCAGAGGTGCCATCTTTTTTCTTTTCTTGATGTCGCTCCCTGTCCCTCCCCCCTTTAAAGAGATCTCATTCTTTTCAAATTTTCTTACAGTACTTCATCTGGATCTCTTTTTTAGTCATCATTATGCTCATTACATATTTATTAAACTATAAGATCCTTGAGGACGGACACAGTGTCCTTTCTTATCTTTGTATTTGTCCCCAGTGCAATGCTACGTACACAGTGTACTTAACAAATAATATTGGTTGAGTTGAAGTGACCAAAGAACTAATCCCTGATAAGTCAGGCTCCCTACACTAGTTATTCAAGATGATCAGGGCATTCCTGCTTTATGCTTGCATTCTAGTTTTAGTGAAAAGAAGACTGAGTTTGTAGTAAAATACCTAAGTTGAATCCCAGTTTTGCTATTTCCCAACCTGTGTGACCTTGGCAAGTTCTTCTCTTCCTCTTCAACCCCCCCCAGCCTGCTGCTGTTTCCTCTGCTGTAAAATGAAGAAGTTGGGCTAGTTGATCTCTAAGCTTCTTTTCAGCTCTAAATCTTATGAATTCATGAATGAATATCCTTCGTAAAATGGTTATAAAAACTATCTATTGTTGGGAGTAACACTGAATTGAGATTAACATCCTTAAGTACTCTCAGCAAGAGAAGGGGTGTTTGTAGTCATATAATAGTGTTGAATTGCACAGAATCATTTATATGGTGTGGTTGGTCAAATGATATCCCCTGAAATGTAAATATATACAGTAAAATCTTGATAAGGAAGATATAAGTCTTGCTGTAAATTTTGTCTGTAATTGTAGCACCAGGTTTTGTGGCTGAACTTCCCAAGGTCCAATCTTTAAAGGTTAGGAATGTACCTTTCAAGTCTTAGTTTCCTTTAATGTTATATCACTCTATTATCTGTGAATTTATCAAAGCCTTTTTTTACCCACTCCTTGGGGTAACATCGAATATATCTAATACCTTCACTATGAACAATTACTTCTCTTTATTTGTTAATCTTTAAGCATAGAGAGTGCTGCCTCCTAGTTCTAATATTCTAGATTTGGTTAATAAGGTCATATTCAACCTGTTCATTCTTCTTATAATTTTACAGATTTATATTCTATCTATTCTCTTTTGCTTTCTGGGCTAAAAAAGTTAGTTTGTTTTCATGATGAATGCAGTTAACCTATAAAGTAGGCATTAACTCCTCCCCCCAATCAATGTTCATGCAAAGTATCTTTTCCAAAGTCTTTTCTAACAATAATAACAATTCACATATGTGTGTGTACACACACACATATACACACAGGCTCTTTATGCATAACAGCCCTGTGAGGTAGGTTTTAGAAGTGAGAAGTAGTACTTTTTTACAGATGAAGAAAAATCTTCAGCATGCCTTGTTTTATCCCCTTAGTAACAGTAGAAAGCAGGTAGGGCAGTTATCCTTTTTTCTCTCTTAAGAGAGAATACCTCTAGGTTTTTCTTTCCTGTTGATTTCTGGGTTTACAGTTTCTTCTGAAATTCAACATCACCTTTCCTGGGGACTAGGCTTCAGCTACCCTGAGTGATACCCCCAACGTCTGCCAGCATAACCTTTCTGATCTTTTGTGCTTTGTGTCTCCCCACAGCCTTATGTGTCCGTGGCTCAGCAGATGGCACCACCTAGTCCAAGCAGCAACAACATCAGTGGCAGCAGTGGGGGTGGTGGAGGTGACCAGCTGAGCAAAACCAATCTCTACATCCGAGGGCTGCAACCAGGCACCACAGACCAGGACCTAGTCAAGCTCTGTCAGCCGTAAGTTAGGGCACCATGTGGGCAGGTTCCCATGGGCAGTGAGACATGGGAAAATTCCTGCTTCCTGCCAGATATCCTTACTCTGAAGTGCTACAGTTCTTTGCCTCTTTTTCATTCCTTCTTGAATCTCAATTTTGCTCCTCCCACAGAAATCACAAACCTCCATTATACTCTTTTGAGTCTAGAGGAAACGGGGAAGGGGTGGGGTGCTGATTTTTGAAGCCCAGTCTATGAGTCTTTTTTCCAATATCTTCCCCAAACTGGGAGCCTCAGTGAAAAGATTTTTCTCACCCTATAGTCTTGAATGAGAAAACTAGCCTTTGGGTCTTATTTATTTTTCTACTGACTGGAGGGCATTTGAGGAGGTTAGACAAAATTAGAGACTCCGAGCTAGTTGTAGGCTTGGAGCCTGCTGATTGAGAGCTTCGCTTGCCAGAGAAGCATTGATTTGGAAGGAAAAAAGGAGTAGAGAAAGAAAGGAAAGATTGGTGGAATCAAAAATGGAGACTGTCATTCTCTGGCTGCCCCCGAGGTCCCTCCGAGGTTTTGCAAAGTAACTCTGAGTCGTGAGGTGGGTGGTAGCCTCAACTCACCCCTGGCAGGAATGCTGGAAGAATCATAAGAGCTCAGAAATGCCCTGTTTGGTTTCACTTGGAAGGAAAACATACGTTTCAAATCAGGAATTTGAAAGGAGTTGGGGTACAGGGAGAGTGGAATGGAAAAGGTAGACGGAGGGTGAATAGTAGGAGTGTACAGAAAGAAGGCAACAGAAGAACCTTAGGTGACTGACTCACAGAACCCATCATGGAATTTGAGAGATGGAAGAGACCTCAGGAGCCATCTAGCTTAATCTGGATGTGAAATACCCCCCCCCCACTGTAACCTGCCCAATAAGTGATCATGCAGCCTCTGATTGAAGACTCCTAAAGAGGGGGAGCCCACTGCCTCTCTGAGCTGCTCCTTCTGCTTGCTGACAGCTCTGGTTATTAGGAAGGTTTGCCTGAATCAAGCCTGAATTTGCTCCTTTGCAGCTTCCATCCATTGCTTCTGATTCTGGCCTCTGGAGTCAAATACACATCTGATCCTTCCTTCATGTGGCCACCTTTCAAATGCTTGAACACATGCCAGAATAAAAGAGATGGATTTCCTGATGGCAAGATGACCAAAAGTTCTGCCTCAGGGACACAGGTCAGAACATCCAGTGTCAGTGGCCCTTAAAAACTCAGGTTATGACTCCTTACCTCTCACTAATAATAGCAGTCTATTATAGGTCAAGCACATTTGCTCCAGAGACTGTTCCATTCTTATAAATAGTACAGGTGGGGGGGGGGGGAATAGGAGGGGATCCAGAGATGAACTTAGCACAAAAAGGGATTGGGGAACAGGCCTTTTAGAAAAAAAAACTACTTTGTACTCACCCATTTTAGTACTCAGTGGGCCATAAACCTCACCCACCACCCTTCCATTATGCTATGCACTTTTACATTCTCAGTGCTGTAACATACTATGTTGTAAAAATCCTGGGCTCATCTTTGCCCCTCCCAAAGGGCAGGAAGAAAACAACTTTCCATATCACCATGACTTAATGTCCCTAACGCTTTGCAGACACACACACACACACACACACACACACACACACACACACACACACACACACACACACGTTTTCATATTCTCTTGGAAAAGCTGTGTATGGAATGGAAGTAAGAAACCAAAAAAAGTTATGTATTTTCTTGTATTTCTGTTTCTCAATATATTTTATTGATGCCATTTGCCTTCACATCATAGTCATTTCAGTGCCCCTTCCATCCCAGTTTGAATCTTCCCTTACGATGAATCAAAACAATTAAGTAAAAACATCTGACACTGACCACATCTAACAATGTATGTAATATTCTGTCTTACTTGTTCCTGTCTCTTTGGTTTGAGGAGGGAAGTATGTTTTGTCTGTTTTCTGGGACCTTTCTTGGTTTTTCAGAAATTCAGTTGAATTTCCCTCATGTTTTCTGACCCTCTTATTCATTTTTTCTTATTACTTGAGGTGATTGACTATTCAATAATAATATTCGCTCTGGACTTTTAGAGACATTAGACTGAAGGAATTGGGCTCTAGACAGATAATAAGGAGGGGAAGACTGACAATAGCAGGTAGACTGGAGCCTGGGAAAATGAACAAGGTGTTGTCTTTCTCTAGCCTTATTTGCCAGTCCAATAGACTTTTTAGCCATTAACCTTCTTGCCCTTTCTTTAACATTTAACACTGTTGACTACCCCTTTCTTTTTTTGTTTTCTTTTCACTCTGCTTCCATGACACTGATCTTTTGGTTCTGCTATCTGACCTTTCTTTTACCTTGTTGTCTTCCTTCACTGGTTCATCTTTTTGCTACCCTTTCAGTGTGACTGTATCCCAAAGCTCAGTCCTTAGCAAATTTGACTTCAATTGTTACCTGATTGACTTCTGAGTTTACATATACAGCCCCAATCACTCCCTTAAGATTCAGTCCCACATTTCTAACTGCCTGGCTGTATATCTTCACTGATACCTCAAACTCAGCATGTCTAAAATTCAATTCATCTTCTCCCCATTATCTTATCCCAAATTGCTTCTTCTCCTATTTTGTTAATTCTACTGTTATCTAGGCTTGAAACCTTGAAGTAATCTTCAATTCTTCATTTCCCTCACCCCTCATATCCTGTTTATTCCATCTTCTAAGCATCTCATGTTGCTATCAAGAAGAGATTAATGAAGAGGAGAGCTACATTCATGTGATCAACTCTCCTCATTCAGTCCCTTGTTACCTCTCACGTGGTCTGTTTTAATAGCTTCCTAATTGGTCTCTCTACCTCCACTCTTTTTTCACCCAATCTCTCTTCCACACAGCTGCCAAAATGATCTCCTAAAACATAGGTCTGATTATATCACTGTCCTGCTCAAAAACTTTCAGTGGCTTCCCATTGCCTATGAAGTAAGATACACAATCTTTAGCCTGATTTTTTTTTAAGAGACTTAACAAAATAGCTTCAACCTATCTTTCCAGCCTTATTTCAGTCTATTCACCTTCATGTACTTTTTATTTTAGACAATTAATTAATTTATTTCCAATCTTATAATTCTTTCCCCACTGCCATACATTTTTGTAGACCATTCCATATATACCCAGGAACATAACCCTCTACATCTTTGTTGAAACGATTTTCCTTTCACGGCCATAGCTTAGGTGCCTTCTCTTCCATGAGTCCATCCCTAGTCTAGCCTAACTTCCCTTGCTGAACGTCATTTCTTACTACAACGTGGTTGATATTTTACCCTTCACCTTTATAGTCTCAGTCCCAAGCCCCAGTGCCTTACACACAGTAGACATTTTTATTAATAAATGTTGAATTAGAAGGATTTCCTGTCCTTGTCCCTGTTGTTTCAATGACAGTATCCCTCACTTGTAGGTAAATTAGAACCTAACCTCAGGTTGGAAAGGAAGTAATATGGAGATTGGAACTATAGATCTTAGTTCTCTTAGCAGGAATCCTTTAAGGAGGAAGCACCATTGGCGCAACTCTAACCAGATCCACTGGAAATTCTTGGCTCAAAAGCTCCTGCCCCACCCGAGGCTCTGTGTGGGACAGCGGCATCTTCTGTCTGTAGCCTGACTTCTTTTGTGTCCCTCCCAGCTGCTTGCAGTCGGGAGACCACTCAAGTGTTTTGGTAGTTGAGGGGCTGGGATTGCCCCAAATATCCCCATTTTCAATCTAATGGCCAGCCTCTGCCTTCTGGGCTCCATTTGTCTCCCTCTTCTTTACCTCCTCCCTACTCCCCAGAAACAGAAGCCCCATTGAAGGAATCAACTTGGGCCTGAGAAGCCAAAGAATAATTGAGTCCTCTGTCCCTTCTCCAGGGCCTGGGGGAAGGGTGGGAAACATGCTTGATCAGGGTCACATTCCCTAAACTGTCCCTGCATTTTCTCTTCCGCTGGATTTGTGACCCCTGCTCTGCCTTTTTAAGATTCCTTCCTCCATCTTTTGGAATATACAAGAATATTTAGGTTAGGGGAAGTTCTATAGGGCTGCTAATGCACCTCAGTCCTGAATCCTATACACTCCCCTCTGGGCTGTGGGAATTAGTAACCTAGGAGTCTGGGAGACCCTGAAGCAGATAGTAGGGCCTTTGGAAAAAGGTGAAAGTTGAGATCCTGGGGCAGAGGTGGGGTAAGCCGGACTGGCTGGAGGCAAGGTCAGCTGAGGGGCAGTCATTTGGAATTCCTGGTGTCTGAACTGGTGCCACTGGGCCTTGAAGATCAATCAATCAACAAACATTTAAATGGCTACCTAGTGCCAGGTGTTGTGATCTATGGTAGAAATACAAAGACAAAAGGGAAACAGGAGGTTCCGTTCTTCAGGAGTTGTGTGTGGGGTGGGGAGATAGCTGTACATAGTGGTCCATTTACAGGTATGTTCAAAATAAATACCAGGTAATTTGGGTGGGGAAGACACTAAGCAGCTGGGGAAATGAAGAAAAGTGGTACTTGAGTTGATTCTAAAACTAGAGGTCCTCTTCAATGTAAGGAAGGACTACGTTCTAAGTATAGAAACGGCCAATACAAAGACATGTAGAGAGGAAACAGGGTGTCATCCATGAAGAATTGTCAGAAGGCCAATTTGACTTTACGATAAAGTAATGTATAAACAGACTGGAAAGGTAGGTCGGGGTCAGGTTGTGAAGAGCTCTAAATACCAGACCAAGGAGTGTGAGAATGTGGATATGCTGTGGCCCAAGCTAGATGAGCAGCTTCAAGGCCTTTGTATCAAGCACCTGGCAGAGTGGATGCTTAATGCTTGTAGACTGACTGATTGGTTTTCTAGGAGCTGTAGCTTCCCTCCCCAATCTTATAATCCCCCATTGTGTAGATGGTATCTGATTTCATTCACAAGGTCTCTCTTAAGGGTATGGAGAGATATGGTGATGTTGGTAGTTAATTTCTTCTCCATGTTGGAGATTGCTACTTGGAACCAATAGGGGAGACCTGCACAACTTGGCAGTAGGTAGCGGCCAAAATTAAAATAGGCTAAACTTCTTCGGGCTGCAGATAGGTTTTTAGTGGCTCACTTTCCAAGTAAGGGTGTAAGTAACGATTAAACTCTTTTGCAAATAAACTATATTTTTAAAAAGAGAAATTTCAATAATATCAGTTAATTACACTTATTACTTAAGATTTTTATTTATCATGAAATAGCTCCTCTCAGACTAGAGACAGACTGATGATGGTTGGTTGCCAATGGTTACATGGCAAACAAGAGCAAGTGCACAGTGGCAACCCACCTGCCAAGTTACATGACCAGCACAGTAGTGACTATTAGAAGGTGGGTTAAGCGGGGCACAGACAAAGCACTGTTACATCTTTACTTTCTTTTATATCCTCTACATTTTTTGAGGGCTGCCTGGAAATCCTTAGGTGGGCTGAAAGCAGCCCTATGGCTATATGTTGTGCAAGCCTGCAATGGGGAGAACAGTTGTCCTCATAAGTATTATGCTTGGAATGGGAGGTAGGGTGGACTCATTTACCTATCTCAGTGCTCAGAGTTTACTCCTGTTCTTGCCCCCAAATAATTACTTTGCTTTTCTTCCCTCCCCTTTTCCTACCTAGATATGGCAAAATTGTTTCTACTAAGGCCATATTGGACAAGACAACAAACAAATGCAAAGGTGAGAAGACAGACCGTCTTTGGGGGTAGGTAGTTTTTTTAAAGTGGTTGTCTCCTTGTACATTTCCTTTGCCCCTAGATTAGCAAGCACAGTGCCAGCAAATTAGTTTCGCCTGCCAGTCTTTTAGAACTGATTGATAGTCCCTAGAATTCTTGATGGTCATATTGCTTTAGCTATGAATGCCATCATGGTTACTCAGGCATAGTAGACTTTGAATATATACTACACAGAAACTTCCTTGGGTTTATTTCTTGCCCATGTTTTTTTCTGAATTTGGTGGTAGAAGTGGGCAGGGGCATGTGAATTAAAACTTAGCCTAGCAACTTAATTTTCTTTTGTGACTATAAAGTAGGTATGTGTATCTGGAAGCAAATACTATTCCTGATAGTAACTCAGTTGTGTTTAGATGAATTGGGCTGGGTTTGGGAAACTGAAAGGAAAAAAGTATTGATCATCAGGGCTACCATAGTAGGTGGTCTGTTGCTTGCTCTTGCCGTTGAGAAGCTATATTCCCAACATGGCTGATATTTCAGGGATGTGACAGGGTAACTAGAAGGGAAACCCCTCCCAATTGTAGTTATTGGGTAGAACTCCTGAAATTTTTAGTTCCAGGCAGAAAGGAGTAAAGGGTTGGAGGAGAAGACATGTAGTTAATCCTGTCATACATTGTTAGAAATCTCCAAGGGTTTATAGAATCTCTGGAGAGCATTTGAAATCTTCAGTTTTCCTTCCTTTCTACCATTTGTACTATATAACTAACTCTTCCTCAGCCCCCTGAAAAGCCTCTCCTACCTGCCTAATGTCCCCTTTACAGTTAATGTGGTCCCCTTTTTCTAGGCTATGGCTTTGTAGATTTTGACAGTCCTTCAGCTGCACAGAAAGCTGTGACTGCGCTTAAGGCCAGCGGGGTACAGGCACAGATGGCAAAGGTAAGGGGATTTCCTTATTCTCGGCACCTCCCACCTCTCTAGGGGCTTGGATAGCCCAGGGGATAGTCTCAAGCTCAAAGTTTTCAGAGAACTCAAAGAACCCTGACTGAGTACGGCTCATGCCAGTGCCCTCAGTTTTCTGGGTGAGGCCCCACCTGCTTGGCTGGTAGGAAGGAGGCTGACTTTATGGATAATACAGACAAGTTATGAGGAACAGAAATTCAGTTCCACCAAGGGTCTAGACCCCCAATTCATAAAGCCACACTCCTCTCACTACCACTTTCTATTAGGCTAGGGGACCGATGACCTGAAGCCCTTTCCCTGCTGTGCCTCTGGTGTCTTGCAGAGGTTTTGCAATTCTTCTGAAGCCTGTTGTACTATTAGGTGCTAATGTTCTTCACTCTCACTCCTCCCTCTCAACATTGTTCCCTCTGAGTTTGGGGTAACCATTGCAGGAGATTGAGGGAGTCAGGAAACATCTCTTTCTCTGATCTCTTCCATAACCTGACCAGGAAATGCTCTTTTCTACTAGGCTGTGGGCCCTGGGGTCTTTTCTTTTTTTCTCCTTGGTAGAGAATTTTGTCTTTGCAATGCTTATTGTTAGGTGGAGGCCTAACTTCTGCTCTGTGAATTAAAGGAAAAGGAAGCCTTGAAGGCAAAGATAGGAGAAAGTCTTAAACTGAGGGTGTTCCGGGGCCCTGGGCAAGCTGGCTAACTGCCAAGGTTCTTGGGATTAGACCTTTATGTAGAGAGGGCCGTGCCTATACCCTACCCCTGGGAAAAGCCCTCAGAAAGGCTCTCCAACTTCTGCTGTCTGGAGAGTGGCTGTAAGAGGCTCTGGGAGCTGTCCAGAATGAAGCCAGGTTATGCCTTAGTGTAGTCCCTGGCACATGACCCTTCTTTTTTCTTTCCTCTCTTTGCCCTCCCTTCATCAGAAAGTGAATGTGCATTCCTGCTAAGAGGGATTCTGCTATGGCCGGAAGATGGGGGAGGGGGAGTTCTTAAAACAGTCCAGCCTGAACAGGTGTTTCAGGAGTCTCCTGCCTCTTGGGACTGTCTGCAAAGGAGTACAGAGCCTGGTGCCCTGCCTGGCTCCTAAAGGAGCAGTCATAAACTTCACTGGTGTCGCTAATACCAATGAATTGAGATCTGAATTAGAAACAATGGGTAGTCTCCTCCTTTCATCATTATTCCAGGATAGAGCTAGTAGCTGGGAAGTGGGGAGGGAGGAATGGTTATAAATACCTCCTTGTGTTTGCATCTTGTTTTTTCCTGAAATGTGGGTGGGGGGGGGGGGGAGGAGAATGCCTTACCTATTGTCACATTTATGCTTTCATAGCAACAGGAGCAGGACCCTACAAATTTATACATCTCAAACCTCCCAGTGACTATGGATGAGCAGGAGTTGGAGGGGATGTTGAAGCCTTTTGGGCAAGTCATTTCTACTCGAATTCTTCGAGACACAAGTGGGACCAGTCGAGGGGTTGGCTTTGCAAGGTAAGAGGCCCTGAGAGCAGACAGTGTGGAAAGTCTGTTGTCAACCTGACCCTTCCTAAAGGCACTGGGAATTCAGGAACAAGCAGGGGCCTAAGCCCTTGATTCAGAAATACTTGATGGCAATTTTAATTTTTATTCATGTATATTTATTTTATAATCACTCACATATTTGCATCACTCTTTTTGGTCCTGACCTGTGATTTGATAGGCATAAAGAACTCCTGGTGATTGAACTCCCTCTACCAGTGCAGAGAGGCAATTGTTTTTTAACTTAGAGTCTTAAATAATTGCTTGGGGTAGAAGTGAAGTGACTTGGCCAGAGTCATGTCACCTGTTTGTGTCAGAGGCGGGATATGAGCCCAGGCTTTGAGGTTTTGTTTCCTCTGCCTAGCTGCCACTTTTAGCCCCTTAAGGTTTATAAATCATTTTCTTCATGACTACCTTGTGAAGTAGGTATGTCAGATTTCATCACAAAAATGTTTTGGCTCCTAACCTTCCCCCAACTGCTTCCTATTTCTCTGTCATGTACCTCTTTTTCCCAGGCTTAGAAACAGTTCTGGTGACTTCTGCATAGGTGCCTGTTGTTCAGCCTGGTCCCTATTGAGTCCTTCAGCCCTGTATTGAAGAAGAATAGAACGCTTCCCTGCATGTTGAGTCTTGTTCACATGACATGCTGTGTGATGTTTAACAGCACCAGGGTCCGGTCACTGATCTCTCTTGTCCTGAAATGTCATCTCCCTAGAAATATCCAATTCTGTGCTCTTCCATCTCCTACCTTACCAGAAAGGTCCCTAGATTTTGATCTACATATTCAGATAGAAAATATGTTAGAGTTTTGTTTTAACATAGTAGGAGAACTTTATAGTTTTAAAAGTATGTTCACATTTATTTCATTTAGTCCTCAAAATCCTGTGAGATGGAGTGAGATATGTATTACCCCTGTTTTACAAATGAAGAAACTGAGACTCAGAGATTTAAAGAATCAGAATAGCTATTAAGAGGTAGAGTTAAGACTAGAACATGGGTCTTTATATTCTTTTTTTTTCTTTTTTTTTTGCAAGGCAATCAAGGTTAATTGACTTGCCCAGGGTCACACAACTAGTAGGAATGAAATGTCTGAGGCCAAATTTGAACTCAGGTCCTCCTGACTCCAGGCCCAGTGCTCTATCCACTGCACCACCTAGCTGCCCTGGGTCTTTATATTCTTAAATCATCTGTTTCATCACATTGGAAAGATTTTGCTTCTCCCACTTCCTAGAATATGTAGAACTTCTGCGATTATGACTGGTTACATTTGAGACAGACTAGACGCTTAGGAACGCCTGCTCTTAGAGAATTTGGGCTGTACATTTACAGTCAGAGAAGCCAAAACCTAACCATTCCCTCCTGTCCTCTGTAGGATGGAGTCCACAGAGAAGTGTGAAGCCATCATCACTCACTTTAATGGCAAATACATTAAGACACCCCCTGGAGTACCAGGTAATGGAGATAAGGTTTGGGGTTGAGAGGTCCATGGGGAACTCATTCCACAGTAAGATAGAAGCAGAGTTGTACGTGGGTAAAGATGGGGCAGAACTCAACTTCCTGTCCACTTTTCTTCTGGCAGCCCCATCTGATCCTTTGCTCTGCAAATTTGCTGATGGTGGACAAAAGAAACGCCAGAACCAGGGGAAATATGTGCAGAATGGCCGGTCTTGGCCGAGAGATGGTGATGTGGTAAGTAGGGTAGGAGGCTTATAGGAATGCAGGAGTAACATGAAGACAGTAAAGTAGGATGGAAGATCTGTTAACTTGATTTCTGAGATACCTGATATCAACCCAAAGTCCTAACAGATAACAGGCATCCCCTTGAGGGAGAATGGCTGCTTAACTCCAGGGCTTTTGTAGAAGATCCTCTGCTTTTGAAACAGTAACAAAGCTTCTACTCAATACAACCTCTGAGGCTAAGATGCAACAGAGCACGGATTGATTCTCTGCTGCTTGTGCTAATTTTAGCCTGACCATCAACACCAAGAAAGCAGAAGTTCTCCACCAGCCAGCACTGCACTACACCATCCATACATGGAGCCATTGGTTACTGCAAATGGAGAAATTTTGAACACTATGGATAAGTTCACTTACTTTGGCAATATACTTTCCAGGAAAGTCCACATAAATGATGAGGTTGATGTACTCAGTGCCAGAGCTAGCACAGTGTTTGGAAGGCTCCAAAAGAAAGTGTGAGAGATAGGAGGTATTAGGCTGCCTACCAAACTGAAGGTCTACAGAGCCATTTTGCTGACCTCTTTGTTGTATGCCTGTGAAACCTGGACAGTCTACCAGTACCATGCCAGCAAACTGAATCACTTCCATTTGAATTGTCTTAGGAAGATTCTGAAGATCACCTGGCAAGATAATGTACTGGACACTGAGGTCCTCTGTCAACCTGAACTGCTAAGCATTCAAACTCTGCTGTAGAGAGTGCAACTCCAATGGGTTGGCCACATTGTTCGAATGCCAAGGGTACGTTTGCCTAAAAGGTTATTTTGTGGAGAACTCAGACAAGGCAAGCACTTACTTGGAGGTCAGAAGAAGCGGTCCGAGGATTTCTGAAGAACTTTACCAAGGTTTCTCTGAAGAACTTTAGTATCTATTGTGAGACACGAGAGACTCTAATATAGGATCATCCAGCATGGCGAGCCCACATCGAAGAGGGCACTGTGTTCTGTAAGTGAAGCAGAATTGCAGTAGCTCAAAAGAATTGAGAGATGCACAAATTTGGAGCCGTCTCCACTCTAAATGTTCCAAAATTTGTGCCTGGCCTATGGTAGAAGCCTTCTGAGCTCATGTTGGATTAATCAGCCACAGTTGGGCACACTGTACCTTGACTCCATTATAATGATGTCATTTAGGTCCTCTTTGAGTATGAAGGACAAACAACAGACTATCTGCCATTGGGCTTGCTCAGGCCTCATCTTAGGGAAAGCCTTAATCCAGACTTTCCAATTTTGACTGTCTTAATCATTTGGAAACGAAAGGTTTCTTGTGCCTATAGAATCTGAGTATTTTCCTGCTCCTCACCCAAACACTCCCAAGGTAATCTGTGTGCTTTTCTCTCACAGGGTGGCATGGCACTGACCTATGACCCCACCACAGCTCTACAGAATGGGTAAGTCCTCATCAGGATTCCATGCTATGACTGTGACATTCAGGGGCAGGATTTGAACTAAGAGCTCACATACAGAATGGAGAAATAGAGACATTTTCGTTAAAAACCGATGTAAATCAGGGCTGTGTGCTATCGCTTTTAATTTTATGTAATCTTAATAAATATATTAGCTGATGTTTGTAAAGTGCTTTAAAGTTTATTTATTTTCCTCCTCACAGCTTTGTGAAGTCAGGTAGTAGCAGGATAGGAGTATCTCATTTTATAGAGGAGACAAATGAAACTTAGAAAGCTTAAATGACTTGTAGAGTCCCCTCTAGTGAGCTTCCCTCCAGAATGAGGTAGGGGTCCCTGTCTTCTGACTCCTAATTCTCTCTAGTACACCATGCCTGCCTCTTAGAAATGTTAGCAATTCAATAAGGCATGAAAAAGAAACTACTGGAAAAAGGATGGCCAGGGTAGAAGTTAAAATATCTCTATTTGCAAATGACATGATGGGATAAGTATTTGGAAGATCTGAGAAATTTAAGGGTAAAAAAATGAGGTGATTATTACCTCTATCTAGGTAACAGTATACAAGATAAATCCACAAAGAAATTTGCATTTCCATATATCACAAACAAAAATAAAAAAACCTGGTAGAGAAATACCATTTACAGTTATGACAGAGGGCCAAATATTTTTTCAAGATGACTAAGACATATGAGAGACCTATACAGAGACAAATTTGAGAGATTTTGTTGAATATAAATTAGAAAGAACTTAACAATTACAGGGATAATCATCCCCACCACATACACGCACATATACATATATATGTGTATATATATATGTGTGTGTGTGTGTGTGTGTGTGTGTGTGTGTGTGTGTGTGTGTGTGGTTAGGTATAACCAAAATACTTCCCTTATTAGTTTATAGATTTTATTCTACTATCAGTTGAAATACCAAAGGGCTATTTTACACAATTAGAAAAATCCAACACAAAATTAATTATAGAAAAATAGACAGAAATATCAAGAGGTACTGTGGAAAAATATTTATGTAGAATTTGTCCTACAAGCTTTCAAGATAAAGTGTTAAATGGTCACTGTAAAATAGAAAAATAAATCATTGGAATAGAAAAAAATCCATAAATAGAACCTAGTCTATCATTATTATTAATGTTTGATAGAGCCTGCAAATATGACTTTGGGCAAGTCCCTTACTTAACCTCTTTGGGTTTATTTTATTCACCTGTACAACGAAAGGGTCAGATGAGATAGCGTCTGAGGTGTCCCTTCCAGTTCTTGAGTCTGTGGTTATGTAAGTTAGGAGAAGGATTCATTCAATTTTTAAAATTTAGGAAATTTGGGTAATAGTATTATGGAGCAATTCTGATAACTTTCATTGCAGACCTCACATCCTCCAGTTGAATTAATACTCTAAATTATTTCTTGAAACTGAAAGAAAATTGTTTATCTCATTTGTGAAAAGGAAAAATTTTCTCTTGAACAAATGGAAGAAATTATTGGTGACAAAATTGATGTATCTTATTATATAAAAATATTTTTAATTGTTTATTTTTCATTATGTTTTGCATGACAAACTCAAGGAATGTTAAATGCCAACTATGTGTGAGACAGCTTTTAAAATGGCGCATCCTCTGCTGTCAGGGTTGAGAGGGGATATGGTTTGATACAAGGAAGACTATAGTAAGGGCAAAGGAGAATTTTTGAATTTTTTTTTTTGAAGGGAGGGTGGAACTGCATCAAGAAAGGGTCTGTAAAGAAGTAGCATCTGAACTGGGCCTTTAAGGAAGGAAGGCACTTGAACAGGTGGAGTAGAGGATGGAGTCTATGCCAAGCACTGAGGAGCAGAGATGGGTGGAGAATAAGGCCTTAGAGAGGCTAGGACAAGTATGAGAGATGGAGAGAAGTTCAGTTTGGCTGGAATTTGGAATAGTTGTAATATGTGATGGTTGTGCAGTAAGAAATGTTGAGGTAGGCAGGTTGGACCCTTGAATGCCAATGTGTTTAAACTTTTTTCTATAGGCAGTGAAGAACTGCTTAGGATTTTTGAGTAGGTGAATGGACATGATCATGCTAGTGCATCATAAAAATTCCTTAGGCATGGAAAATAGAAGGGAGAGGTAATGGATAAGATGGAGAAGGATGACTTAACAGGAAGAGCAGTGGTTGAGGAGGTGGGCATGCAGAAGGAAATGTGAGGGATATTGCAGTTGGAAACAAAAAAACTTGGCTACTGATGTGATGTCTGGGGTTGAGGGAGAGAGAAGAGTCAAAGATGATTAAGAGTAACTGGGAAAGTGGTGGGGCCATTCACAGAGGAGGGGAAGTTAGTGAGGGTGGCAGATTTTTTCCCCCACTTAATAGTATTTTATTTTATTTTTTCAATTACATGTAAAGATAGTTTTCAATATTCACTTTTATAAGATTATGAGTTCCATATTTTTCTCTCTCACACCTCCCCTCCCCAAGACAGCAAGCAATCTGATATAGGTTACACATGTACAATCATGTTAATCATACTTCCACATTAGTCACATTGTAAAAGAAGAATCAGAACAAAGGGGAAAACCGTGAGAAAGAAAAAACAAACAAACAAACAAAAACCAAAAAAAGTGAAAATAGTTTTCTTCAATCTGCATTCAGACTCCGTAGTTCTTTCTCTGGATGTGAATAGCATTTTCCATCATGAGTCTTTTGGAATTGTCTTGGATTGTTGTATTATTGAGAAGAGCCAAGTCTATCATGGTTAATCATCACACAATGTTGATATTACTATGTACAATGTTCTTCTGGTTCTGCTCACCTCACTTAGCATCAGTTCATTTAAGTTCAAGTTTTTCTGAAGTCTGTCTGCTCATCATTTCTTATAGCACAATAGTATTCCATTACATTCACATACCTCGTGAATACCATTCACACAATTTGTTCAGCCATTCCTCAATTGATGGGCATCCCCTCAATTTCCAATTCTTGAGAGTGGCAGATTTTTAAAGGAAAGTGTGATTAATTGAGTTTCAAGGTACCATCACATCATCCAGGGGAAATATCTGGCAGATAGAAGTATGATATTGTGCTATAGAGAGATTTTCTAAATAAAAAGAAAAATGTATTCGTGGTAGATATAGCTAATATTTACAAAGAACTGATACAAAACTAGAAAGAAAATAGTAACCCTTCTCTAGTGGAGAAATGGTTCAAGGACATGAACTTGTAGTCACTGTATTTTGTGATTTTGGTAATTTTTTTATGTTATAAGGAAACTTGATTTGCGGTGAGGGAGTCCAGAATGACTATGAGGTAAAGAGAAAAGGCATCTTTTTTTTTTTTTTAAATGGCAGGACTACAAGGAAACAGGCACACCTGGGTAGGATGAGATAGTGGGAATCACCAAAATTAACTATGGGACCCTTTATCCCATGGTTACCTCTAACCCTTTTATCTAGTATGACTCTTTCCTACAGGTTTTATACAGCATCACCCTACAGCATCACCCCCAACAGGATGATTGCCCAGACCACACTATCCCCCTATCTTCCATCTCCTGTATCTTCATATCAGGTAAAAGCATCATCATAAGGGAGGGAATATGCATTCTCTTTTGTTTAACATGGTGGTTTAGGTGAAAAGGGTGCTTCTTTTTTTCTTTTTTTGGTGAGGCAGTTGGGGTTAACACAGGGTCACACAGCTAATAAGTATCAAGTGTCTGAGGCCGGATTTGAACTCAGGTCCTCCTGACTCCAAGGCCGGAGCTCTATCCACTGTGCTACCTAGCTTCCCATAAGGGTGCTTATTCTTAATGCCTTTGTTATCTAAGTCCAGTTTTTATTAGACTGTTGACCCTGGCTTTGCCAACATTTAGTTTCAGGGGCTAGGCCGGGCCCAGTAGGCAATTACCTCGATTACATTTTCCTTTTCCCCAATACGGGGTGGCTCAGACATCTCCATTCTCTGTAGGTTCACAGCCCATCTTGGATGCACCACCAGTCATACCTCATGCCGCCTGCAGTGAGTGTCTCTAGTCTTTCCTGCAAGGGGCGGGGTGAGGGGGGTGGGGGAGGCATTACCCTGAGGAAGGTGGCAAAAACTAAAACGTTCCTAGCCAGGTAGCCTTACCTCTCCTCGTTCAGCCAGACAATGGAGTCAAGGGAATCTCTTCTTACAGCACTGCTTGACGCTCACCTTTCTCACTTCCTGCCACGTAACAGGGCTTTTTTGTGTTCTCCAGGGGCCATTATTAGCCTTCATTTCAGGCTGGTCACTGGTCCTGAGACTGAAGACTTTGAAGCTAACCTTGTCCCTGTTCTTTCCTGTCTTCCTGTTTATTCCCCAAGGGCGCAGTCCTGACCCCAGGGATGGACCACACCATTTCCATCCAGCCTGCCTCAATGATGGGACCTCTCACTCAGCAACTGGGCCACCTTTCCCTCAGCAGCACGAGCACGGTAAAGCCATGGATAACTGAGGGTGGGGGGATGGACAATCACTTTAATATGAAAATTTCCGGGGATCTCTTAGACTCCCTACAATCTATGTAATTATGTATAAAAATGCTCAACACATGGTTTTTCATTAGAATAGAACCCGTGATTATGTGAGTGGGTCAGAGGCATCCCATTAGGTATAAAATATCCATCTGCCTCTTCATCATTATTCCTTCCATTATCTCCTTCAACCAAGTCCTGCCTCATGAAGTTGTACAGGCAGGCAGAAATATGATACTTCCTAAGTTTCTGCAGGTTGTCTAGAAATCCTTACAAGAAGAAGAAAAATTCTTGCATTTTTATGCCATTTCATTCTGGAAAGGTGCCAATTTGCACAACAAAGCTCAGGGTTAGAGAGCACAATGAATGAGCCAGGGTTGGTAGATGGGAAAGGCCTGGGTAGCTGAAAGGCCAGAGGGGGGGATGGGGAAAGAAGAAGAGGCTCCTCCATCCTCTTGATGTTTTCCTCCTCCTAGTATATGCCCACAGCTGCAGCTATGCAAGGAGCTTATATCCCCCAGTACACGCCTGTGCCTTCTTCCAGTGTTCCTGTTGAAGTAAGAGCTTTGTGATTTCTTTAGGGCTATGGGGGAGGCATGCAGGAATGTAAGAAAGACCTAGTCCCTGCACTCTTTGAGCTGCTGGACCCCTCATCTTCCTCACAGCTTTTTGCCAATAATCATGGCCTAGATGTTGATTATATAGACTTGTTAGCCTTGGGGGTGGAAGGAGGGTGGTGGTAAGGAGAGCAGGCTGCTCCATATTTGGGGGGTGAAATACTAGAGTTTGGGTGCATGTTAGTCTGTGGGAGGGTAGGGGCAGGGGAGGATGACCTCATTGCCTTGGTTATGATACAGGAGAACAGTGGCCAGCAAAGTCAAGTAGCGGTGGACCCTCCCTCCGATCATGCGGCCTATTCCTTCCAGTACAGCAAGTAACAGTGGGTAAGAGCCACATGGTGAGGGCAGGAGGGCCAGAGTTGGGGGGAGAGAGAGCTTATTAGAGGAGGTCCCAAGACCCAGGCAGTCTAGTGTTTCACAGTTGTCTGTTTCCCACCTATCCTTGCCACGTGGGTCATCTAGGTCTTGCGTGTGCTTGGCTCTTTCCAGCTCTGATGGGTTGGAAGTAGTTGGGGGCAGAAAATGAGGGATCAAGGTGTAGACTGGCCAACTCCAAGAAGGACTGACCATCATTATTATGAAAGACTGATATGTTTTACAGATGGGCCCAGGCCTGAGAGGACATCTCTGCTCTCATGCCCCACCTCTATCCCGCATCACTGGTGGAACCTGGGGTTACAAAGCCACCTTTCCTTTGTGCTGCATTCAAGGAGTTCAGATTTTTTTTCTTTCTTTTGCAAAGAAAACGTTTTTTAAAATCACAACAAACTCTACGCACCCCAAGGAGACCAACCAGTGACTGGATGTTCATGTCTCCGTATGAAAAAAATGTTGTGTTGCGTTGGGATTTATTGTTTGGGCTATTTTCTAAAATTTCTTTTAAAAGAAAGTGGAAAGCTTTGTTGCTGGGGCATTGGCCATGGGTTCTTCTTGATGGGTTTGGTTACAGACTTCTGTTTTTATTATTTTGTAGGGTTGTTTTTTTTTTTTCAAAGAAAATAAGCAGTTTGTTGAATTTTGTTTTGTAAAGCTCCCAGAATCCATGCCTGCCCCTCTCTTTCTGCTTCTTCCCCAAGTTCCACCCTAACCCAACCACTGCTTTCTTCCCACTCCCATGCTGCAGAACCTGCCCACTTTGGCTTTTTAACTTGGGGATTTTGGTTTTTTTGAAATGGAACTTTATTTTGTGAAATAAGAACAAAGCAGAGCGTGACTTGGGCAGTGGAAGGGGTCCATCCTTCCTCCTTTCTGCTCCTCTTCCCCGCTTACCTGCCTCCTACCTGGGGAAGAACACCAGACTTTGGCTGCAGGGAAGAGAAGCGTGTCCTTGGGCGCTCCAGAGACAAAGCCCCTGATCCCTCATGCCTGCCCATTGGACAGAGACAAGGTTTCCTCCAGAATGTCAGACAATGAATTCAACTACTTCTGCTCTTCTTCTTGCTGCTATGGGGACATCTCCATCCCAGGAAATCATCTTTGGCTTCAGCTCTTCAGGAATCCTAACTCTGCTGCTCTGGCTGGCTTTTTGTGCCATCTCCAGGAAAGGAGCTGTGGACCTGTCACTTTTCCCTTTCTCCCCACCTCTTTGCTGTGCTCAGAGCCCCAACAGCTAGAACATGTGCTGCCTTCCTCTTCCTCTTTGTCCCCTGCCTTCCTCCCCACCTTCTTTGCCAGGCATGGATCAGCTGACCAGCTGCTTCATCTTGGTGTAGATGATACTGCCCCACAGGACTTGGTAATTCTCCACCCCTGACCCTGGGATCCACAGTGCCTTCTGACATCCACCTTTAGGGATGCTGCCAGGGGAGACCATTACCCAGCCTCTCTGCGTGCACTGACTTACCAACAAGCTTTGGGTTGCATGTTAGAGAGAGAGAGAGAGAGAGAGAAAGAGAGTGAGTGAGTGTGTGTGTGTGTGTGTGTGTGCTCGCTGTTTGCATTTGGATGGGGGTAGAAAAGGATATACCAATCTCTGATTGTGTAGTTCAGCCTGCACTGTCCTGGTGAGCTTGCCCTTCTCCCAAGGTTCTGGGCATCTGCAGGCATCTTCCTTCTTCTGGAAGTCCAGCAGGTATCTGGGCTGGAAATGTGCAATAACCACCCCCACCCCACATTTCATCCTTCCTATGAGGCTAGGATTCTAGGGGAAAAGGCCCATGATTTCCATCCTACTCACCCTTCTCCTACTGCAAGATTTATCTCTGTGCCCAGAGAAACAGTGGGAGTGTCATGCCGCTGCCCACCTCAAGGAACAGGCCTTTCCCTTATCACCTTCCCATCCAGAGTCCAGTTTCATAATTACATTGTAAGGCTATGAAAGGGAGGTTCTGTTCCAGCCTTAGGGACTGGGTCCTCTCCACCTATGGGCCAGGCTCCTCTGCACTAGACAATCAAGGACAGAAAAACATAAGATTGATGCATGATGGAAAATCAGGTGTTAAATAGGCTGAAGGGAGAGGGAGGGGGAATGCTGCAGCACCAGTGACTGAGATTCGATAATAGGCTCTAGCCCAGCCCCCTCCAATCTATCCTTCATGCTTCCTTACCCCCAAACTGCCCTTTTGTTCAATCTTGGGAGGGATGATATTGGTTTGCCTATTTTCAGTTTCTTTTGGGTGCTTTTTAAACTTTTTAAATACCCTCAATCCCAGCACATATTTGCTCAGAGGGTGCCCCCTTGCCTTTCCTATGCCTCTTGTTCCCCCTCACCCCTATTCCATTTGTCACTGTCAACGAGAAGTAACTCCAGCCCCTATGCATTCAGTTATCCTATCAGGATAGACTGGATGCTTGGGGCAGGGGGTAAGGCTCTGGGGAGAACTTTTGTTCCTAAGAGTTGGCCAAGGAAGACTACATAACTCCTACCTTGTCTGTGTACTCTTAGGGAAAAATAAGGAAAAAAGAATCCCAATAGCTTGATTTTAGGCACATCCTAAATGAAGCCTGGGGTTGTTGAGGGCATTGCCTTGTCCATGAAAGAAACAGAGGTGCAGTGGGGTCTCCCATCTTCCATATGCAGCAGAGGACGCTGCTACTTTTCCTTTGTCATCCCCCTAGGCCTACCCTCACCACCTGTTTGTTTGTTTGAAGTGTCCAGATAGTGGTGTTTAGCTTCTTTTGAAGAATCATTTCCTTTTGAGCTTGCCCTTGTGAAATCTCATTGTTCTTATTGGTTCCTTTTAATGGTGTTTTCCGGAAGAAGGGTTTTGGGGATCCAGGGGATTTAGACTGACCATTGACTTTAAATTTTTTTGGTGGTTGGTGGGGGCGGTGATGATGATTTCATTTGGTGCTTTTGAGTTGTTACTCTTGAGATACTTGGGGGGTGGGGGGAGGCAAGAATTTTTATGGTTTTTTTTTTTTCATGCGATCAGTTGTGATAAAGGGTGACTGGAGCAGAGAAATAGGGTGAGGGGAGGGAAATTCTTCCCCTCACCCCTAAGCCACAAACTGATGTAGTGGGGACAGCTAAAGGATGCTCTAGGTCTGAACTCAGGGGCCTGGCTAATCCTTGCTGCTTCCAGTCCCCTTTTGTCAGGCAGGGGCTGTGGCTGACGGATAGGGGGTAGATGGTAGAAGGGTCTCTGCTCAACCTCACATCCTCTCCTTTCGAAGAGTATGCTGTTTCTATGATTACAGAGATGCTCTTAGTATTTAAAATGTTTTTCTGTGTATCTTTTTGTGCATATGTGTATGCACACTTTTTTTTTTTTTTAAGGAAGCCAAATAGGAACATCACTGAACCGAACATCCTCTCCTGGGTTTTAGAGACCCAGAGCTGATTCAGCATTGCCATTGTTGTCATTGCTTCCCTTAGGGCCTGGATCACAGCAGGCCCCAAACCTAGGGACATGTTTAGACCTGGTCTGAGGGAAGGGGTGTCATGTATGAAAATACTGTGTTTTGGGGGCGGAAGTGGGGAAGAGAAGTGAAATATTTCTTTTTAAGATTTTGTTTAACCAAAGAAAGTTAAGCAGGTCCTAGTCTAGCGTCCTGTTTCCAGATTCTCGAGGAGAACCTGTATATTAGGGATGGAGGCATATGGACTGTAGGGTAAGTGAGGAGATGAGACTCAGAAGCTATGCAGGCAACCCCGTCACTTCTCCCCATTGCTAACAAACGGGCTTCCTCCCTTTGGTGCTAAAAGCTGGTGCTTCCAGTCTCCACCTTGCGGTCCCTGAGATGGCCTGCCTCTCTGCAACCTAGAGGAGAAGGGAGGGCCCCTCTCGAGGACTGAGTCAGAGGCGGGTGCTTCCTTAAGGATGTGAGCGAACAGCTGGAGGGTGTACTGCTCAGCTGGGAGTAACCTGGCCAGCTGCAGCTATTCTGGGAAGGGAACTGGACTGCCGTTTGCCACGTGCCCCACCTGCTGGGGGGTGGTGGCATCGCACCCCAGCTACCAGACCTGCACTTAGCGAGGGCAGTAGTACCCCCTCAACCCCACCCCACCTCTCCATAGCTTTGAGCAATAAAAACAGGTGAATGGTTATCATCCCCTCCCCCCTGGTATTGATGGGCCTAGGAGTGGTGAAGTAGCCAGTCAGAAGCAGGGGGAGGGCTTAGATTCTTTGTGCCTTGACATCCCTTGATCCAGTCACTTCTCCCTCTTCCCCAGCTTTCCCACCTCCCCCTCTAGTTCTCTTTCAAGTTGTGGCTATCCTTGTCTGTTCCCCTGAAACATCCTCTACTCCCACCTCTTCCCTCTTAAGCCCTAGCAGGGGCTTTCCTCACCAGCCCTTGGGAGTACCATGTTAGCTCCATCCTTCTGCCTTTCCTCTGTGCTGCCCCTCTCCACCCCGACCGAGGGACTCCTACCTATGGCTAATGTACTGTCGGCAGGCCTCTTTGCTCTCCCAGCCTCCAAGCCTGTTCTGACCGCCTCCTCGCTTTCCACTACACATCCAGCAACGTTCTTTCTCGTTACACATCTACCTCACAAATCTCACAGTTCATTGTTCAGAACAAGGGCACAACCACCTGCTTAGGCCCCTACTCTATCCCTTCACCTGTTTCAGGTTTGGGAGCAAGGAGAATGGGCGATATGGGTAGGAAGGGTTTGTAACTAAAAAGCAAAATTTAGTTGCTGCTACTTTGCGTAGAATCTAACAGGGCCGAGTTTGTAGTGTTGGTGCCTACTCTCCAGTTAACCCTGAAGAAGTTGAGGCAGAGCTGATGGGTCTTAAAAAGACCATGAGATAACTCCCTCATGACCAGTGGTTTAACACTAACTGGTCCAGGCTCCATAAAGGGAGAAAGTTTAAGGGCTGCAGCAGTAGCTTTTCCCTCCCCCAGTTTGACAACCAACACAGGCACAGGGGCTTTGTCATCTCATTTTCCTTATTCCCCTGTTGGGCTTTAAAAACAGCCTTATTCCAGAGACCTCTTTTATTCACCTTGGGGCACTTACCTCTCCTATCTTCGAGCTGGACTGAGGGGAAGAGAAGTTGGTATCCAACTGTCTGAGTTGAGTTTAATCTGAGGTCCTGATGGAGATGCCAACAGGGGACCATCTTTATGCTAATCCCATCCACCCGACACCAATCCCCATCTCATATATACCCATTGTAGACCTGAAGTAAGTTTAATTTATACTTAGAAACATTTTGTACAGATTTTTTAAAGTTTTTTTCCTTTTGATTTTGTTTATTCAGAGTTTCTAGTTTTGTATTCTGCCTGCTTCTATGCTGAAAGCACTCCAGCTTAGTATCCCTCTGTTTATCTCCTAAATTTTCCAATGTACCTCTCCCCGACCCTGCAATCTTGTGGAGCTCCAATTGTCTCATTTCAAATTGTTTTTAAATAAAATGATAAAAAACAAGCCTCAGTGTCCTGATCAGGGGAGGTAGGTTGGTGGTAGGCTTTTTTTTTGCCAAAGAAAGACATCTTCAAAACAGGGCCATGGAAAGCCAGTGCCTGGACCAAATTAAATAGTTGGGTTTTAAAGATAACACCTACACAACTTTCCTAATGAGTTCACAAAGGGAAGGGAAACAGGTGGCCCATCATTCCCAAATGTCTTGAAAAAGACTTGAGGTTCCCCAATCACCCTCCCCTAGAACAGGGCTCAGAACAGATAGTACCACAGAATCTCTATCAAATGTGGTTTTTATTCAACTGACAAGCACTTTTTCTACAGCTGTACTTGTGGAACATCACATGGCAACAACAGGAGTTTTCTAGACTTTTTTTTTTTCTTTTTCAACCTTATTAAAAATGAGATTGGTCCTAAAAATATAGAAAGAAATAAATTTAAATTCACAAAAAAACTGTACATTATCAAAAAAGTCACTAAAACACCACATTTGGTTATATAAAAGTTAGTCCCTTTTTGCCACAAAAGGAACATAGGAACAACTTTTGTTGATGATGTGGTTTCTTCCTGTTAGACTGATGTGGTAGAAGATGGGATAGGATTTTTTTTTGAGGGTGGGGGATGAAACTTGATTTTTAATATGCATACCCCCAAATACTTGAAATTATTAAGAATGAAGGCAGAAGGAAAAGTGGGAAGTTGACCACTTTTACCTCCAACCAAATAGGCCCCCAAAATTTCAAGCCAGCCTACCACCTCAAGAGTGCCTGATCCTTGGGGATTTGGATGGAGGGAAAAGAACACTTAAGTGGAACACATGAGATTCCGGACCATCATTCTCTTCCCCCCCACCCCCCTCTCCCAATAAGTTCAAAATTAATTCAGGAGCTTTTATATCAGGAAAAACATTACCCTGTGAGGGGGATGAGGTGTGTGACTGAGGGCAGGGAAGAACCCTCATCTATAATTCCAAACATTTAACACAAAGTTTGTTACAGCGCAGTTTAGATAAAATATAAATATTTATGCATAATATAGTCAATTCAAATAGTCTTCAATTCACCTCTTATTTAAAATAAAAAAAAATCTCAAAATAATTTCTGAGGTTTATCTGACAGAAAAGGCGACTTGAGAAATGAGATGGAAAAGGAGAGAAGCAAAAGGACAGAGAGAATGTAGACCCATTCTCCCTTAATGTCCCTCAGTGGTTATTCAGTGCAGCTGGTGGAGCAAAACCAGAATTATGGCTCTACCTCAACTGGCTCCTCCCTACCAGTAGCAAAGTTCCTTGGGGGATATGGGTGTCTTGGCTCTCTGCTTAAGCCCAGGGCCTCCTCCCCAGTGCAAGTACCCGTAATCTCTGATGGGAGGAGCCAAGGTTGGGCAGGGGAGCAGAGGGCCAGGACCCCATGGTTATGGCTGGGGCAGATGGCAGCTTTCCTCTTATACAGCGGGGTCACATGTCAGGGACAGTGGCGTACACGCAACCTGCCTCTCAACCATCTTGCTTTCCTGGTAACCCACCCAGGGCTAAGGAGGGCAGGCCAGGAAGCAGTAACAGAACTAAAAGCTACAGAAAACTTTAGGTTCTTCCTGTGTACAGGGGCAAGAGACACAAAGTTAACAGGATCAGAGATCCTGGAAAAGGACTGCAGTTTGAAACCTATACAGATGCCCTGGGGTGAGAAGGAGGAATCACAGACATCAGAAGAGGGGCAGAGAAAAAATGCCCATTGGCTGAAACTGTTCCTTGTATATTTCCAAAGCAACGAAGAGGAATAGGGGTGAAGGAAGGAAAGGATAAAACACAAACAATGCAGCAACACACACAAGGAGGAGGGGAGGCCAGTCAATCCATCTTCTGGGCAGGAAGGAATGGGCCCAAAGTTATCCTGGCCAAACTCAGCAGTAATTGTCCCTGAGGAGCTCCCAAGAGGGAGGATTGGGTTTAGGGGAGGGGGGGGGGGAAAAACGGGGCTGATGGAGCCAGACACTTCCCCACCCTCCCCCCACAGAGAAGGCTGGAGATTTGGAGGTAAGGACAGAAAAGCATCCACTGCTATAGATGAGGCTGAGCTAAGAAGAAAAAAACCTCTGAAAGATCTTTTTTTGTTTTGTTTTGTTTTTTAAGGATTTGGGGAAAGGAAGGGGAGGAACCCGTACACGATAGTTTTATATTATTGGATGAGGGAAGGAAGGCAGAAATTGGAAGAAAAAGTGTTGGAGAAGTGGGCAAAGGACTGGGGGAAGGACTGGACGTGGAAGCAGCATGTCCAGGGCCCCGTATCCGGCTTGACGCACTTGGGAGTTAAGTCCACTTTACTGGCCGTTACTACGGGTCCTCACACAGTACAGAGTGTTTCTTGGTTTCACACATTCACTAGAACTATTGCTATCATTAAATAGCCCCAAAGCGCTGGGGCAGGAAAGGTGGGGAAGGGCAAGGGAGGGGTTTCTACCCTCCCTTTTTTAATTAGAAAATAAAACAGAAAGGAAGAAAATTCTCTTTCTCTTTTTGGCTTTCAGTCCAGGAAGACCCCCTTCCCTGCCCCCCTTTATCAGAGGGGAGAGGAAGAGGAAAAAGGGGGAAAGTTGGGGAGTGAGGGTACAGGAAGCTGCCCAAAGGTGGAGTCCAAGATCAGGGCATGTCTGATTCTTGAGTGTAGACCCCAGGCAGCATCAGCAGGCGAGAATGGCAGGGTTCGGAGGTGGGGATAATAGGATCAGTAGGCACGTAGCGTCCTGCCCCTGTCCCACCTCGCCTCACAGATTGGCCTGTTTTCCCTGATAAAACTCTTCCCATCGGCTCTCAAAGAAGCGGCGCATGACGTGCCCAGCCTTGCCCACCTCGGAATCATCCTCATTGAAGGTCTGGCAATTGTCAAAGACCAAAAGGGCATCAGCAGCAAACTCCTCAGAGTTAGAATACCTGAATGGGGATGAAGACAATGTCAGAGGGAACGGGACGGAATTGGAAAAAAGAAAAAGCAGTGGAAAAAACGAGGAAAGAGAAGATGGCCACTCACCCGCCCCGAAGGAGACGTTCCCTCATGGTGGAGAAGTCCATGGGGTTTTTGATGATGCGCCTGTAGCCACTAACGAGCCGAGGATTCACGGGTTCTAAGAAGGGCCATGCTGAATCATGAGATTCCATCTCCATCAAGATGATCCTACAGCCAGAGAGATACAGGCGCACTGGAGGATTGAGCCCAACAACCTAGACCTGGGGGGGGAGAACCTGTGGCCCTGAGGCCACAGGTTTCCCACCCCTGACTCAGACCCTCCAACAAGAGCAGGCCCCGAATGCCCCATCTTCACTTCCCTCTACTCTACCCCATCACGATCACCCAGGTTCACTTACTCGCAGAAAGTGAGGTCACTATGGTGGTGCCTCATGGAAAGGCGGCGGCGTTTGGAAGAAGACAGCCCTTCCCCAGAGTATCTGGACACAGCTGCCCCATCCTGGCTCCGGGACACAGCCCGAGGACGACGTCGTTGCCGGCTCTCGGGCTCGGAGAAACCCAGTGGTCCACCTTTCCGCTTCTGGCCCCGTTTTGGAAAGCCCGGCTTCTGAGGGAATTCTCCCTCTGCCTGCTGAGGGAAGGATCAAAAGTAGCAAGGGAAACACCATTCCTATTATTTATGGATTCTAGTCCCATCCTATCGTAAGTCATAATTCCTATACTGAGTTTTAACTTTTTAAAGCAGTTCAATTCAACATAATTTATTTACCTAACTAGCATTAATGAGTAAGGTAGGTAAAAAACCATTCACTGAAAATGAGGAAAATTAAGGTACAAAAGAAATTAAATGATTTTCATTTGCCTTAGGTCCCTATCAAGACCCAAATCCACCTGCTTTTTCCTTTGAAAATGCTGTACTTACAAGATGGAAGGTATGAGTGGCCGGGCTGGAGCATCCAAAGGGATCCCAGCACTCCCTTGTGGGGAATAGCAGATCCTTTAGGTTCTGAGACGGAGGTAGGGAAAGGACAAAGGGCCTCACCTGGGCCACACAGACAGCGCAAAACCAGTCCCCTTCAGGAACAGTGTCCATCTTGGGTCGGTGGCAATAAATGTGGCAGCCACGGTCACAGCCATCACAGAGCAGCAAGAACTCATCGTTATCACCCTTCCGGCACACCAGGCACGTCTGAGGAGGGTCACAGGGAGACGTGAGCCCCATGCCTTTGCCTGCTGCTGCTCCTTCTTACACCCGCCTCTCAGCCCCCAAACCTGCCCTGGGACCCCCAGGCCTCTCTCCGAGCCTCTCACCACTTTGTTGACAGACTTCTCCCAAGCAATGGATCTCTCCAGCTGGTCCAGGCAGAGACACACTTGGGCAGCACTCCGGCACCTCTCCAGAGTCTGCCGCCAAGTCCGGACCCGAGGAGTGATCTCATACGCTCTGGGGGGGGGAGTGGGAGAAATGGGGAAATGGCCTTTGGTGGGAGAGAGCTCCCCACTTGCCTCCTTCCCACAGAAAGGGGCAAGAGCCATTTGGTTTTTGTTAGATGAAGAGGGACAGGAAAAGGAAGTTTTTTCCCCTAGGAGAAGGAAAAATAGGTACTTGGGGGGGGGCAGCTCCCCAAATGTTTTTCCTTCAACATAACGGTGTTACTCACATCTCGGTGGTCCCCAGAGCAGTGGAGTCCGGAGGGCTCAGCAGTGCCTTCTCTAGCACAACTTCATGGGGTGGCCAAAGGGGCTCTCGAAGGTACCTTCGCTCCACGTTCTGCTCCAGCGCCGCGAGCCGAAGGACGGCCAGATCCAGGGGGTTGGTGTCCTCCCTCTGCGGTGCCAGTCCCTCCCGCCCTCTGCCTCGTGCAGTGATGTCCTCAAGGGGGTCAGGCAGATGCTCACAGTATGCCAGGTCCTCTCTGGCAGAGTCTGGGCTGGGACACGTCCAGCCCTGGGGGTGGAGAGAAAGCAGGTCAGAGGGAAGGGAGAGGGCAGGGACTCTCCTGGAAGAGATGGACCCTTCAGACCTTGACAGAGTCAGAATTAGGCCTTCAGATTTCATCTGATTTCATCTTCATAATTCCCTGAGGGGCGAGGGAAGGCTGAAGATTATTTTCCTCAATATTTAAGAGGGAAATCCCTGCTTGGCTTCTTCTCCCCCCCCCCCCCACAAAGATCCAAGGCTCCCCATTATACCCGGATCTGCAGATCGGCCAGTAGTACCCGCTGTTCCAGCTGCTCCACGCACTGCAGCATCGCCAGGTCTGCCTCATAGGTCCTCTCGGCTGGGGACCAGCACAGGAGCTCTTTCTGAGACACCAAGGGGAACCGGCTCGGCTTGAGAATGGAGTCTAAAAGGAGAGTGCAGGTCAACAACTGCATTTGGGTTTCCGTCCAGATGTCACTGGTCCTCTGGGGGGGGGGGCACCAGGGAAGCTCGGGGGCTTTGCAGACGCACTCACCTGTAGGTGGTCTCAGGCAGATCTCCCTCAGGAAGTCCCTGTGCTTGCTGAGGTGCTTGTGCAGAGCCTTCTCCCGGATGCCCCGGGGGTGGAGGGCCCGCAGGGTGGCCTCCAGCTCCTCCGGATCCCCGATCCACCACCAGCCCGTGCGCATTTCTGCAGGGAGAGCCAGGAGCATGAGGGCACTGGCTCACAGAGGACACACACCACCTCTGACCGGCTTCCTCATCAGGGTGCTCACCTGGAGGCACGGGCTGGGCTGTCAGCTGAGTCAGGTATCTTTGTTCCATCTGCTTGAAGAACTTGCTAGGGGGCCGACCCCTCCGTTTGGGCTGCCCGGGCCCTGTTGGGGTTTGGGGCCCTTTTCCTGCCCATCTCTTGGGAGCTGAGACAGAAAAAGGGGTGGAGGAGAGTGGCTTTGGGGAACAAGGTTTGGCAGCACTGGGTCCATTCACCTGTTAATGGAGAAATTTGGAAGGTCAGAGTACAAAGGAGAAGAACAAGGGAAAGAGAGAAGGGGAAGTAGGGAGGAAAATGGAGAGCAAGGGAGGGGAAGGCGAGAGGTCTAGTCCTAAGCTGAAACACCCACCTACCCACCTACTTGTGGATCCCCTCTCCCTCCCTCCAGCCTCTTGGGCGGGGTGGGGGGTGAGGCTAAGCTATGGTTCTTACTGGCTGAGCGGAAGCAGGTGGTGTTGGTGGATCAGGGGTGGGATCGTCCTCTGAGGCACAAGGGGATGTCGAGGGAGCAGCATCACAGGGTGTCCGAGGCAGCAGGTTGAACCAAGGGCCCCGGGGGTTGGGGGGATCAGGCTGGCTGGGCTCAGGCTCCTCAGGATACATTGGGGGTCCAGGCTCTAGCTTGCCAGGGCTGCTGTCAGGTGTGAGGACAGAGCTGCTCAGCAAGGATCGATGGCTCTGGGTTTGACTCAGCCAGGAGAGGAAGGCTGACTGGCTGAGGTCATGCTGGCTCTGGCCCAAGGACACAGGGGAGTCCTCTGGCTCCAGAAGCCCGTTGAGGGCCTGCTCCTGGACCTGGGCTTGGGCCTGGGTTTGCTCCTGGGCTTGGGCAAATTCGTGCTCCTCCTTTGCCACAGGGGATATGGGAATCTCAGGCTGCTCAGGGACAGGCTTGGTCTTTCTGGGCCTACCCCTGGCCCGACCACAAGGTGACCAAGTCTTGCCATTTCCTTCAGCCAATTCCCTCTTCACTGCTGAGAAAGGAGGCGTGGAGGGGGCTGGAGCGGCTGCTTCCTTTGGGGTCTCAGCTTCCCGTTTTATCACATCCTCCAAGGCTATAGAGAGAAATGAGAGGTTCAAAATACAAAATTAACATCTCCCTCCACTTCTGCCTCGGGTTCTAGACCGTTCTCCCCATTCTTCCAAAGTTTTCTATGACAGTTACAGTAGTTTAGAGAGAACACTTGAGTGTACCCCACATACACACCCCCTTTAAAATGGGAGAGGATGTTCAAAGCCCAGACCCCCAGACACCAATTATGGGAAAGACGGAAGCACCAACCTGTGGCTTCCTCAGCCCCTTCCACAAAGACCCCAGACAAGTACGGCAGCACCCAGTATCGCCGCCTATATCGATCCTGGCCTAGAGAAACTGCCCTCAGCATCTGGGATGAGTGGAGTAACTTCTTGCGGAAAAACAGCTGGCGCTGGAGAAAGATGAAGCCAAAGCTCTAGCCAGCTGTGCACAGGGCTGCCTCAACGCTGCCACAAAGTAGGCCTCAATAGTTGTACCCATCTGGGAATTTGGGGTAAAGGATGCCATTACCTTGGTGAGTTTTTCTATCTGTCGCTCTAGCTCAGGAATACTGAATGCCTGGGCATCACCCTAGAGAGAGCAGGGCAGAGATGAAGATGCTGGTTAAGAGTGAGTTGAGAAGTGAGGAGCTTACAGAACAGTCTCTATTACACCAAGAAAGGTAAACATCCCTCAGCCCACCCCCCATTCCAGAACGGCACCTCCTCATCTCGGCGGCCCCGCCGACCCTGCGAGGCTAATGCTGCTGCCGCCTCTTCTTCTTCCTCTTCTTCCATGCCACTCGTCTCCTCTGGGATCCGGGAGCTTCGCCTCCGGCCTAAGCTCTCCTCTGAGCCCAGCAGTTCTGCCTCGGACCGCCCAGTTCGCTTAGCCAGAGCCACTTTCAGCCTGGGAGTGGGAGTTGGGGTGCAGAAAGGAGAAGGGAAAGAGTAATAAAGAAAACTGACCCTAGCAGCATGAGCAGCCCTCTTTACCTCCTCCCCAACCCAACTGAGCCCCATGGTGGAGAGCACCAGGGCTCCCGGAAGCCAGAGGACCCTCCCCGAGGCCCATCACCTGCTCTACCCCTACCTCCGAAGCCGACCTTCAACAATCCATTTGTTCCTCCTGTAGCTGGACATGTTCTCAAGGGTCTTATCAATCTCACTGTATGGGAACAGAGATGAGGTCTGAGGAAGGGCTCGTGGCTGGGAAGGGGCCCCCCATTCAGACAAACTGAATCCTGCTATCCACATAAGACATAGACTGGGAAACAGAAACTGTGGAGGTGTTTCCTCTTGGGGAGGATGTGGAGATCTCATTTCACTAAGCTGGCCCTAGAGCCCCTCCAAGCCCTTAGGCTCTAAGCCCCTGGTAGGCTCATCCTCCCATCTGTTCATCTGTGCTGACTTGGCCTATGGCTTCCACCTCCTGAAAGCAAGGTCAAAACCATGACTCCTTACTTGATGATGAGGTTGGAGCCATTGAGCTCATGTACAAGGAAAGCCAGCACTGCAGCCTTTTGTTGGGGTGTCTGTGCCTGGAAAGGTTTGGTGCGAAGGCTGTCGCACACTGCTGGTTCTGCCCCATAGGCCATGAGGAAACAACGGAGGATCTCTGACACGTTGTCCCTTGTCAGTGGGATCTCGGATACTTTTTCTCCCAGGATCTTCAGTGACTGGAGAAAAGGAAATGGAATGAGGAGAAATGTGAAAAGGAAGGGAGAAGCCAGCCAGCCCGGCTCTCAATCCTCCCATCCTGACATGAAAGGCCCTCACCTGGCAGTAGGCAGGTAGGCCAGGGTCACAGAGAGCAGCCCGAAGCAGCCTCACCAGTAGGTCCTGCACCTCGCCCAAGGCCTCGCCTTGGCACAGCAGCCCCTCCTGCAGAGCCCCCAGGCTGGGCACATCCTTGGCTGGATCCAAGCCCAGCACTTTGCCAAAGCTGTGCAGGAACTCCACAACAGTCAGGCAGTGTGAGAAAGCACTGCTGGGTAACACCAGACCAGGAATTCTTGAGAAGTCAGGCAGGGGCTGTGGAAGTGAGAAGGAAAGCAAAGGGCACAGGCCCCTGTCAAAGAGACCAGGAAGATAAGAGCCAGGAAAAGGAGATTCCTTCCAATTGTCCTTCACCAAAAACATCGCCACATCCACTTTTAGACATGTCCAAAACAAAACATATGTTTTGTTGGACTATCTTTCCTCATTATAAGGAAAGGCTGTTTTTGTGGGGTGGGGAAACAGAGGAGTTGTAAAGCGGTGATAGTGAGAGGGAAAAAAAGAGCATCAATGACACATTCGACAGAAATACACAGGAGAGGACAAGTTCAGAAGGGGACATAAAGCAAGATAACGTTGGCACTACTATGTTAAGTTAGATAGAGATAGCTAGAAGAGCTTCACTTTTTCCACAGAGAAGCCTACTTTTCTGGACCTCTTTATATATGTATATAATCATGTTTGTTAATGATTTTCAAGCTATGCATGCACAAGCATGCGCGCAAAAACACACTTTTTAATATCTCTGTAAGGAATTGTGGCAAGATGGATGAGTTAGTGGTATTGCATGCTGGCCTAACTGTTCTGGAAATTAATCTGGAATTATGCCAAAAACCTGACTAAAATGTCCACAACCCTTCACCCAGAAACTCCAGTACTAGTCACATACCCCCAAGGAGGTCAAAGACAAAAAGAAAGGCCACATATGACACTAAATTATCTATAGTAGCACTTTTGGTGGTAGCAAAGAACCAGAAACAAAGTAAACAAGCACTGATTGGGCAACGGCTAAACAAACACGAACACAATGAAATACGACCGTACTATAAGAAATGAAGAATATGACGAAAACAGATGCACAGGGAGACCCATCTATATGAACGGATACAAAGACAAGCAACCAGGGCCAAAAACCCAACACACACAGTGACCACAACAATGTAAACAAGCAACAAAGACCACTGAAACAGAATACTTTGAAATGATGAAAACCAAGCTTAGTCCCAAAGAAGAGACATGAGAAGGAACATACTGAGAAATGCAAGTTGTGTAAACACAAAAGATATCAGTAAAAACTTAAAAAAACCCCAAAACCCTAGCGTCTCCATGGCCATTGCTTCCCCTGCCTGGACCCCACCTCCTAAGTCACCTGGTGGTCAGCCAAGCACATGTCCTCCGTGGGCCTCTTCATCTCCTCCAGGATCATCTGCTGTCGCTGTCGCTCCTCCAGGCGCCGCTGGGGGGCTGACACCCGTTCAGCTTTACAGGCCAGTTTGGCCTCCTCCTTCTCCTTTGGTCTGACCTTCTCTTTCCTGACTTTCTCTTTCAGTTTATCTGCCTTTGCTCTTACCTTTTCCTTCTCAGCCTATTTATCCAGAGAAAAAAAGAAAGATACACACAGATGATGTTGGCCCAGCTTGGCTATCCCCAGACACACACGGCCGGTGTGCCTAGAAAACAATGAGACTCAGCTGCCTGTGATTTACAGTCTGAGCGCCTCTTCTGTGCCAAGGGCTAGAGATGCCGAGAAAGGTGAAAGGTGGTCCCTGCCCTCAGGGAGCTCATAGTCTAACAGGGGAGACAACATGCAAACAACTGTACAAACAAGGTTATGCATGCATATTATGAAAGTGTGTGCATATGCCTCACGTATATCATATACACACACATATATAGATAGATGAGAAATTACAGATCTTCAGCAGAGGAAGTTCTACATTAGCAATAAGGAAGATTGGGACAATCTTCCTACAGAAGGTGGGACGTCAGCTGAGACTTGTAGAAGGCAGAGAGGAGGAGGAGGACATTCTAAGTGTGGGGGAGAGGGGAAACCCTCAGTCAGGAGACGGGAATTTCTTGCATGAAGAAAGCAAGGTCAACGTCACTGGACTGTGGAGTGTATGAGGGATGTAGGGTATAAAGAAGCCTGGGAAGGTAGGAAGGGGCCAGGTGTTGAAGTTCTTCCAAAGTCAAACAGAAAATTTTATATTTGACCATGGAAATGACAGGGAGCCAGTGGAGCTGAGTGAATAGGGGGTCACATGGTCAGACCTGCACCTTAGGAAGATTCCTGTGGCAGCTGAGTAAAGGATGGACTGGAATAGAGAGAGACCCTTACTCAACAAGCTAGTGAAGCAGGGTTGGGGTGGCGTCAGCAGCAAGAAGGGGGCATGGCAATCAGGGCCTGGCCCATGGATGAGGGAAGGAGACTGAGAAGGGGACTGAGTGGTGAGGCTGGGTGGCTCAGAGGGCTACGTGACAGAGAAGGCCTTCCTCACTCACATCAACCTCTGGCCCCGTCTCCTCCCTGTGTACACAGACTCACACTTACCTTGGACTTCTTCTTAATTTCCTTCTGCCTGGAGCATTTGGCTTCTTGTTTCCGTTGGTTTTTGGCCTGCAAACCACAAAGAAGTGAATCCCTTGTAAAACCCCTGCTATCTCTGCCTGAACTACAGACTGCAAACACACATGCAGCAATGGGGTAAATGACAGGGGACCAAACTCCCCCGCCTAGAAATCACTACTCACATCACACGGCCCCTCCCCAGCATGGGACTTGGACAATCAAGCTGCACTAGCTTTGCTTTAACTAATTATCAACATAAAGAGGACTGGAGAGGAGATCCCTGAAGAACTCTTGGTGTAACATCCTTGAGTTTTACGGATGACAGAATGAGGAAAGGGGTTTGTTTATTACTCATCCTTGATACTGGTGGGTGCTAGCGGGTGCGGGGCAGGGAGGAAGGATGAGGCATGTCTAAAAGATGGTTGACTTTCACCCTTCTCTCCCCTGAAATATACCTTCCTTCTTATCTTCTTCTTGATCTTACTCATCTTGACCTTTTCTCCATCACTTGGGGCATCTGTGCAAACAGAGCAAGAAAAGAAGATGAGGTGGGGAGAACTGGTCCTCTAGAATCAATGATCTATCCCTGGACATGAGTTTTTCCACAACCCAAATGGCCCCCAGAGTTCTCAAAAGAAGCCATAGTGGCTTAGGTCACAAAATGCAGAAGAGGAGACCAATCTGAGTAGTTCAGCTTCAGAAGCAAGTGGAGCCACCTTTGTAACTAATCAGCTTGGTGTTAAGAGATGGCATTTTATTAGGAAAAAGGGGGAAGATGGGGAGAGGGAACAAGCATTTACATACACCTACTAGGGAGAAAGGTACTATGCTATGCACCTTATCACAACAACCCTGAGAGGCAGGTGTTGTTATTATCCCCCTTTTACAGATGAGGCAAACAGAGGCAAAGTAACTTGCACAGGTTCACACAACCATGGGTCTTCCTGACTCTAGGTCCAGCAATCTATCTACCTAGCAAGATGGGCTCTTAAAGTAGGGCAACCTGTGGGAGAAAAAGGGCAGCAGAAAGACAAGACAAGGAAAGCATTTCCCTCTGCTCTCTTTGGGGCAAACATCAAAGATTTAGGTGACCCTGATATGCCCCAAGTCCTAACTTAAGTCATGCTACATCCTTTATCCAAAGCAGACAATTTCAGATTCTTTGGCTGGGCTTCAGATGAATTTTTCTCCATTGATAGTCCTAAACATCCCCCTAAAAATGAGACAGTTTTCTAAAATAGTAATTCTTCTAGACAGCATATGCAGCCTCTTAGAAGATATGCTTTTCATATAAAGTTTTCTCTCAGGCACAAATTAAAAAAATTTATATAAGACATTTAATAAAAATCCAGTTATCACCTCCTAAGTCTCATTAAAAAACTCATCTATTTCAAGAGTTTTGATGAGTTTTCTTTGGGAAGGCCAGTATGCATGAGAGGGGTCAAGTTAGCAGCCCAGGAAAATGCCAATAGTAATGGATTTTGAGGACAGGTGAGGCAGGGAAGTAGGTACCTTTTTAGGAACAGCCAAAAGCAACAACTTAAGATAAAGGAAGAAAACTGGCTAGGCTAAGGGACTTTACAGCCACATCACAAGGAGGGAGAGAAGGTAGAGACATCTGTCCCACAAGCACCTTGGAAACCCCAGACACTAAGCAGTAACTCAGGAGTGCTCACAAAGGGGTCTGGCCCCAGTGAAAGGGGGAGTGGGGGTGGGGGTGGGTGACTACCCTTACCTGTAACTTCAAGCCTCTTCAGGAGTCTGGTATCTGTCTTGCTCAAAACCTCAGTGATTTTGACTTTGGGGGGCCGCCCACGTCCTCGTTTTACTTTGGGCATTTCCTTGGCTTTGGCCTTCTCAGTGTTGCGGGGACGACCTCGCTTGCCAGTGATGGCCTGGATGCGGGAAGGTATCTCCTCTACTGAGAGCTGTACCCATTTCAAGCCCTGGAGTAGGAAGAACAGCTGGACTGAAGTCATGATGGGGAGGATGGGAAAGGAGCAGGCATGACCTTCATGCTGGTGATGTGGCTCTTTGATCTTGCCACCCCAAGGCCACAGACCCTCCAAGCCTGGTTGAACAAGGCTGTGGACCAGCTTAAGGACACAAAGAACTGTACCTCAGGGGTATCCCGTTCTTCATAGAAATCTCCAACAGGCATCCTAGGGCTGAAACTGAAATGTTCCCGGCGAACGTGGTGGACGACATTTCGGCTCAGGTACTGCGAAGAGAATGAGACATTTCTGAAGATTATCAGGCCTCCTCTGGTCCCCAGTGACTGACTTTCTACCACATTCCCTCGGGCACAGTAAAGGTGTGAGTATGTGTGTGTGTGTGTAGGTGAACTTCTACCTGCCCCGAAGAGAATCAGTGACTGCTGTATTATTACCTTAATCACTTCTGGAAATTGTTTCATCCTCTTTCCACAGGGGCCATAATACCACGTCTCCCCCTGCCACCGGTGGCTGCCCTTCTTTATTCGCACCTCTCTCCGCCATCTGTCATGGAAGCACATGGCCCCTACCACCACGTCACCCACCCTCCTGCACCCCCCCCCCCCCCCCAGCACTGAGCAGTAAGCCCTTTGTAACCCTTTGTCTAACGGCAGTGGGGGGCAGAGCCCAAGATACCAGCTAGTTTAACCCATTCATTTTACAGATGAGGAAACCGAGGCTCAGAAAAGTTCAGTGACTGACTTCAAGTCACACTAGTGTCACCATCCCACTACAGTAGTGTCTAGATGCTAAAGGGTCATAGAAAGGAGCTTCAAGGACATGCTGCCATCAGCTCAAAAAGAGGCTAAGCCAAGAGGGACTTTACTTCTCCTCTTCCAGGTCAGCCAGCTGAGACTCAGGCCCTATAAATCCCCTTCCTGGAGTCTTACAGGTCAGAGCTATTGGGATTTAGAAAGAAAACTGGAGGCATGATAAAAAAAAGGAGAAAGGGAAAAGGGCATTGACGTAGTCAGGCAGGAGAGAAAGCTCACTGCTGCCTTGAGGCAATGACTCAGGGGACAGGGCTTGGTTATGCACTCTGCATTCGGAGAAGCATCACTGCTAGCAGCCAGCTGAGCCTTATCTTCCAAACAAACTTCCAATCACAGCACAGGACTGGTGACCCCATGGAGCCGAGAGGAGCAGAGGGAGCAGGGGGAGCATGGGGAGCATGGGGAGCAGCCAGCTCACTCCCTTTAGTCTCCTGTTCCTTCCCCTACTCCTCCACAGAACTCTAACCAGCCACCAAAATCCACATCTGCTGCCACTCCACCCTCAAAGCTGCCTCAGCCCAGCCTAGCTGGATGACTCAGAGATCTGGGGCCACCTTCCGGGCCTGAGGGAGGAGCCAACTGAGCCCCTTGGGCAGAGTTAGCTGTGGGGGTGGAGGACAGGCTACCACGTGGTAAGGAAGAAGGAGGGGCAGGGAAAGGCACAGGAAA
Organism: Vombatus ursinus; assembly: GCF_900497805.2. Taxonomy (NCBI): domain Eukaryota; kingdom Metazoa; phylum Chordata; class Mammalia; order Diprotodontia; family Vombatidae; genus Vombatus; species Vombatus ursinus. The sequence continues at coordinate 3,734,319 of NW_020950547.1, read as the reverse complement.
CCTAGTCTCTCATGGCAGAAAATAAAATGTTGTAGACATCTGCCTTGACCCCACCCCAATCTATTTGGCCTGGAGTATCCAGGTTTAGAAACTGCCCCCTTCTCTTGAGTTGTTCAAAATTAAAGACTTGACCACCTACCCATGCTGAAGGGGAAATCGAACCTCTTCTGGGGTGGCAATCCGTCTCCGAAGGACATCTCCTGAGGGGAAAAGTGGGCATACCAGTGGGAAAACTGGTAAGACAAGTGTATGGAAAAAACACAGAACTCAAATGTTAGGAATGCTGGGTTTAAGCCCTAGCTTTTTGCTACTTCTTCTGTGACCTCAGGTAAGTCATCTCCTCCCTCTAAGACTCATTTTCCTCATCGTAAAATTGACAATCTTAGCCCAGAAGAAGGGATGAAGCTGGGGACCAGGCTGTTCAAGCTGTCAGATGTGTAAGCTGTATCAGCTGGTTTTGTTACCTGTTTTTCTTTGTTACAAGGAAAGACTCACCTGGGGCAGAAAGGGATGACTGTGATATAAAAAATAAAAGCAATCAACCCTCTTCTTTTGTTAAGGATGGTTTCTGAAGTGCCCTCAATCTCATCCAAAGCATGAATGGAAGGCGGGCTAGGCACAGCCAGCTAACCTTGCTGGATAGAAAGGACTGTTACCTGTGATGAGAATGGTCAGAGCCACAGACAGAATGGGATGGTGAGCTCTGAGGCACTTACCATTGCCAGAAGCACCACCTCCCCCCTCAGCCTTGTCTTCAAGGTCAGGGGTGCACCCAGGACCGCTGCTCCTGTCCGTGTCTGTGTCCTCAGGGGACAGCTGAGCTGGGGCTGACTGTGCAAGGCCCGGGGACACAGCTGCCATGCCCGTCTCCACTTCTTCCTGTTCTGGATCACTCCCATTATTCAGCTCGAAACTGCCATCTAGAACCAGAAAGGCCAAAGACTCGACTAAAAAGGGAGGAATGACATCTATCCCCCACCTCCTCATCTCTATGGTTACTTCCTCTTTCATTTCTGGGGATGAAGGGGTATGGCTCCTAGAGGGCCACTGCCTAGCTCGGTGCCTGGTCCATAATAAACACTTAATAAACAGCTTGTTGATTTGACTTTCAGAAGTATTTAACCTGGAGCCATCAGGGTCCTTGGAATCCCTTTCCCCCTTTTGAACCTCATAGCTTCACATTGCTAAATTCTGAACAACGGAGGGATGATTAAAGAGCCAGCTTCCACAACTGCCTCCATGCCCTGTTTCTAACTTCCAACAAGCAAGCTTATCAAAACCTCAATATTTTCCCACAGCCTTTATCAGTCCTTGTATCATCATCCTCCCTTTATTCTCTCTTTACCCTCCCAGCCAATAATCTCCCAGACACACACCTTGTAAAACAGACTCCCCTAGCACAGGAGGTGAGGTGGGGTTGGCAAAGATTGAGGTTGAAGTCTGGCTGTCGTCCGCCAGGAGACTGAAGGCGGTGGAATTGTTGAGGGAAGGGCACTCGAGGGCTGAGATGTCAGGGCTATCTCCGAGGGGCAGCTTGTCCTCTTCACCCACCAGCTCCGAGTCATCCATCCCATAGAGCCCACCACTCCCTGGCTCTGTTCATAGAGGAGAAGAACGAGATATTTAAGCACAACTCTTAGGGCCTGGGATTGCTCTTTCCATCCCAACTGCCAAGGCTGTGAAGATTCTGAGATCAAATGAAAGGACATGTCTAACTGGTTGTTCAGGAGCATGTGCAGAGGAAGCCAGGGAGCCAGCAGCTTTTCATCAACCCAAAGAGCCGTACTTAACTGCTATCTACTCCAACAAGCTGTTCTCACACATCAAGGGGAAGGGACAGGAGACAGTGGTCCAGACAAAGTCTGAATGGGCCTGGACTCCTTGGAGAAAGAACTGTTTCCTCGAAGTTTAGAACATTCCCCTTTTATTAAGTACAAGAACTCAGCTACTTTCTTACAGTTTCCAGCAAGATTAAAAGGTCCCTGTCCAACAGACTGTTTCATCTCGGTACCCTCAGCCAAGAAGGGCAGACAGACCCTTGGGAAATAACCAAAGTCAGCTCCAGCTTGGTCTACCCAAGTATTTCTATTTGTCATTTTTAGACTGCTGTATCATTTAGCAATATTCATGAGATTGGGAGCCTCAAAGTTCCTTGTGCTTCCCCCAGATTGTCAGGGCTCCCCAAGTAGCAGGTGGGTGGCTGTAAAGTGCCTCAAGCCTCCAAGCCCACCTGGAGCCAGTGAGTCAAAGGGCTCCAATGGATCTTCATCAAGGATAGGCGAGTCTCCCAGCTGTTCCGGAAGCTGTGAGGGGTCATCCAGGCAGCTCACTGTAGGGTCAGGGACCAGGACTGAGACCTCTTGGTGCAGTGATTCCACGGAAGGGGCTGAGCTGGTATAGCCACAGATCTTCAATTCTAGGAGAGTCCAGGAGAAGGTAAAGAAACCCAGATCAGAACCTTGGATGAGCTCACTCAACCTGGAGCAGGCAGAACAGCTTTAGCAAAAGGTCACTAACTCTGGGCAAGCAGAGATGCCCGACAGCAGCTTCACCTAGGGCAGGGCAGAATGAGGTCATAGACAGACCTCAATCTCATGTTCTTAGAAGAGTTTTTCATCTAGAGGGAACAAGAGACAGAGAAAGCAACGACTTGGTTCTGAAGAGAATCACTTTGGCACTTAGCAGCTGGGAAGAGACAAGGGTAAGCCAGGTTGTTATTATGGTGAGAGTGGGGGGGACATGGCAGGAAGGACGGGTTACCTCATATGTACACATATACCCAGTGAAAAACGACAGATGGGATGGAGAAAAGCAAACAAGCAAGACACTGAGCTCTGGGCTGCTCCTTTCTCTCCCCTGAATGCCAGCTGATCACAGAGGCTTGGCAGAAACTGGGAAGGCAAGCTGACCACCTCCTTCAGGAGGACTGCCTGGCTGGCCCTGTGACCTGTGTTCCTGGGATGCTGTTTCACCCTCTTCAGTGCCACATGCCAAACCCCCTCCATGGCTTTCTGATGAAGGCACTTGCAAGGATTCTTGGGGTGGGAGGGGTGGGAGAAGGGAGTGGTGGTTCCTGGCTTGCCCACCTGCCCTGCCCAGGCTGCCGGCTCCTCGTGAGCTTGAAATAATTCGACCTCCTACTCTTGAGCAGCCGCTACTGCCACAAGAACACCAGCCGCCTGGCTCTGCTGATCACCAACATGCAAATCAGCCTCCACTGCAGAGCGGGAAAGACGGGTTCTTCTTGCCTCAGGAACAGGCCACAGCCCCAAAGCCCTGCTTCTCTCCCTCCCCTCCCGGGCCCTCCCAGCCCATCCCCGTACCTGGCTGTTCTCCTTCCAGCTCCAGGCTACCCACCAAACCAGTGCCATTCTCTGCCACAATGGGGGCTAGCTCCTTATCGGCTGCCTCACCAGGATGTTCACCGTGTTCAGGATCCTGGGAAGGTGCAAAAGTCTGGACACTGGAGCCCAGCATGGGAGAGGGTGGCGAGGAGGTGAAGAAGCCAGGGGGTCCATTGGATATCACCTCAAAATTCTGATCGGGGAAAGAGTCATATAGTTCTTGTGAGTCAAAATTGAGTCCCATGGGACTCTGGGTGCCATTGGCCCAGAACTCTTGGTTACCAGCCCGCAGGTTAGTGTTTTGACTTGGGGGTGAGCCCTGCCGGCTGCCCCCAATGGTGCCGTTGAGTGGAGGATATTGTCTGTGGCCTGAGAACTGGGAGAGAAGGGGTGGATCTTTAAGGTTGCTGCCAGTACTGGCAGGTGGATATTGCGGATAGTTCCAGAGACAGTCATAGGCCACGCTGGGGTGATGGAGGTGGGAAGTGCCAGAGGAGTGGGGAGCAGAGTTCAAAATCCCTGAAGTAGTGTGAGATACAGTAGATAAGCCATTAACATTCACATCACCATTCAAACCTGTGAGAGGGAGGGAAAAGAAAGGCATCAGTTATCTCTCACCAAGATGTGCCTCCAAGTGCCTGCCAAAAGAGCCCCACACCGAGAGCACTGCCTAAGGGGAGGGGAGACAGGAAGGGGGGATTTCCCCTCTGCTATATTTGGCCTCCTGTCTCCAGGGAACGCCATACCCAGATACTCCTGGCTGTAAGCATAGCAACTACTGCTGAGGGTGCTGTGTTCGGGAAGCACTGGGAAGTGGGGGGCTGGGGAGCTCTCAGCTTCCCATGGGAACTACCAGAAGGAAGGTGGCTGCTCCGCATGTTCAGCACTCTATTTTTTAATATAAAGCTACAAGATTCCCCACAGTGACCTCTATTTCTCCTCACCCCCAGAAGAACCCAGCAGTCACCAAAGGGCCATGTTGAGTTCGCTGCAAGCCCTCAGAATCACTGCTGAGCTCACTCTTCTCCTCCCTAGGCTGGACTGTTCATCCCTCCCCCTCCTGCCTGGCAGGAGCAGCCAAGCCGTCAGTAGGGACAGGCTCCACCTCAGCAGCACATGCAGATCCAAGCTAAGAATAGCTTTTTCAGTCACCCCAGCGACAAGATCCCAGCTCAGAGGGCTGGGCTTAGCCCCTCCTCACAGCCACTGGAAGGGAATGAATGTGCAGGGGAAGAGGGGGGAATCTTCGTGACCAGTGATGTAGACTCCAGCTCTCACTGCCAACAGGCAGGAAAGCTGGCAGCCCAGGAGCTGGAGGGGAGGCAGAGAAGAGGCACCAAGACAGGCAGGTGAGAGGCCCTTCAACAATGGACCCTGCAGGAAATTCTGCTCAAAGACCCCTCCACAGAGGGGAGGATGAGAAGATGGGCACTAGGATCTCTGTCCTTCCACGAGAGGCACAAGGGCTTCTCTCTGCCTCCAGTCCAATTCCCTTGGATCCAAGGAGGATTACAGGCACTTGGCAGGGTTGTGGTGCAGAGCAGCTGATCAGCCAAATCCAGGCAAAGACCTGATCCTAGCAGCAAGACTTCCATTCAGAAGTATACACCCTTAATGAGGCACCAGCTGAATACTGAAACCCTCCCAGGGTTTGGGATGGACACAGGAGCTCAAAGCTTCTACTTTTTCTCCATGCATCTGTGTGGGTCAGGTAAACTGGGGAGAATCGAGAAACTCATCTCTCCTATCCCAACTGCCATTCAAAAACAAAAACCAAAAACCAAAAAAAAAAACAAAAACCCACCCAGTAGGCAGAGCTTGTCTCTATATCCCCCACCCCCCAACTAGCTATCATTCAATGGATTTAGAGCTGGAAGAGACCTTAGAGGTCATAAATTCCAACCCCTTCAGCACCGAGGGGAGGAAACTGAGATACAAAGACCGAAACGACTTGTCCAGAACCACTGTGAAGAGCCCCAGGACAGGCACTATTCTGCAAAGGGACAGAGCCACCACAAGAACAGCTTGAGATGGAAAAGCCAGGAAGCCTTCCTCAGCTTCCTTCCCACCGAACAAATCAGACAAATCAGAGGCCTGACATTATTGCCTCAAACACAAAGCCACCTGGAGCACTGATGGGACCCTACTGCTTCCCGCTGCCCTCCTCCTTTCGAGCAGCTAGCACTCTACTGGTGGACCCCTTTCCCTTTGGCAGGAGCAGGCTCAGGAACCCACACTAGTATCAAAGAGGAACCAAATCTCCCATAATTTGCTCTGAAGGAATGAAGCCCCTCCCCTGCCCAGGCAATCTCACCCTCACACTCACTTTTCCCTTGCTGAGAGAAGTTCATGGGAGACCCGTTAGTGTAGAGGCCCTCCCCGGAGGGGGAGGGTTTCAGTCCTGAGGCAGCAGGTGCAGGGGGAAGGCCAGTAAAGTTAAAATGGTCATTTGCCTCCATTTCTGTAGGAGGGGAAAGAAAAAAAAATACTGGAGGTTAAACAAAGTCATGTCACCTGGAATCTACCACCTACGTACTTCCTGGGGAGAAAACCTCCCTCCATCTACAGTGTACTCACTTGCCTCCCACTTCAGCACTGCCAGAGAAGGAAGGAGTAACAATGTTGCCCCCTCCCCCCATCACCACCACCAGTGCAAACCCCTGTTAGAAACAATCTCCAAAAGCCAATTCTACTTAGGGATGGAACATGAAAAGCTGGCAAGAGAAGCCATGATGCCAGAGTAGGAGAAGACCCTTTCATTAGCTCCAAGCCCAGCTCACACTCCTCATCTCAAAGATCTGCTTTATCCACAATATTTTGGTCCATCCCACTTCCCTTTACAGTTCAAGGGTAAAGACCAGAGCCATAGACACAATCTGGGAAGATGATGGCAAAGCACCTCTTTTTCGGGGGGGAGGTGAACAGGGCCGGGGTCTATTGGAGTGTCAAAGAAGATTAGATAATCTGACAAATGACCATGCTGTATGTTAGAATACCAACTTCAGCTAAAACAGAGCTTTCTTGGTTATCTTGTCCACAATCCTAGGAAAGATACTACCAAACTGTTAGGTCAGAAACCTGAAAAGGGAACAACCAATTTGCCAGTATTTTAGAAGATGTGAATTGGGCGGGAAAAGTCTATCCTAGAGCAATGAGAATTTTTATACCTGGAAGAAACCTTAGATATTATCTAGTCTAAGCCTCTCGTTTACCTAAGGCTCATAGAGGTCTAGACTTTGAAATGACTACGTGGACTCAAACGCAGATCTTTTAACTTCTTAGATCAGTGCTGTTTCCCTAATACTCCCTTCTCATGTGAAGATTCCCTACCCCAGAAAATGGGGTAGGAGATGAAAATGGTCTGCTCTTCAAGACCGTGGAGAAGTGTCGGGGGGGGGGGGGGGGGGGGGGGGGGAGAACACCATTCTAATATGCCTACAGTATACAGTAGCTTTGGTGGCACAGAAAAGGTTTTTTTTTTTATTAATTTATTTTTAGCTTTCAATATTCACTTCCACAACATTTTGAGTTCCAAATTTTCTCCCCATCTCTCCCCTCCTCCCACTCCAAGGTGGCATGAATTCTGATTACCCCTTCCCCCAATCTGCCCTCCCTTCTATCGCTCCCCACCCCCTTCTCTTATCCCTTTTCCCTTCTATTTTCCTGTTGGGCAGGATGAAAAGGGGTTATATCTTATAAACTGTTTAAGTGCTATAGGTATGTTTGTGGTGGGGAAAGAGGTCTTTTTATCCCATCATTCACCATAACATTATCTTTTTCTTAAAGACAATGAGGCAGAGAACATGGGAAAGTGAGGATTCTGAAAATGTTATTTTAATACTTCAACGATCTGTTATTTCACCTTTGTACATTTGCCCTCCACAGATACAGGCTGAAAAGCCCTTGTATCCCATAGCATTCATGAGTTTCTGGGCCTGATAACGCACTTCCCAAGTCTGCCTCCAACTCATACACATGCTCACTAACACACTGGGCCCCAGCTTGCAGTCTGGCAGGTAGTGCCACAGCTTTCACTCCACTAGTAAAGTCTTTGGGAACCCAGGATCACCTCCTCCAATTGGTCAAGACCTTGAAGCAGGACTTTCATGAAAAATGAAACAAATAAGTTTAATTCTAATGGAAATCCAGAAGAAAAAGAGAACAGAGGGAGGAAAGAAGAAATAGGAAGGAAATAAGAGAGAGGTTTAAAGGTTAGAAAAGAACAAAGAAGAGAGAGAGAGGAAGGCAGGCATTCAGTGGAGGACTGGAAACAGCTGCTGGTAAAAGCCAGCTTGCTCTGACACACTGATGCAGTCTCTATTGGCACTGGCATAGAGTAACTGAATGGGGAGAGAACACCCAGTCTACTAATGCAAAGAAAAGAATCCTCAAGACAAGTCAAACCTAAACCATAACTAAAGCAAAGGAGCCCAAGAATATCACAACACAGGTTCCTTCTGTCAAGCTCCTAAATGTGTCAATAAGTAACACTAGTGATTTTTAAAATATCCTTAGCACACAGTCTAAGCACCAGAAGAACTCAAAAGCGAGATGGAATTTTGTTTTGATCTAGTTTTATTATACCCTAGCTCCTAAGTAGGGCTGTTTCTCAGAGCTCGTACCATTCAGCTACAGAATTCAGGAAGTCCATTTCAGGGGCTGGAGATTCCAAAGGCAGGGACTAAGATTCGAACTGCTGACAACAAAGCCCATCACCTTTTCTTAACCACCTTTATAAACTGTATTTCTCTGACTCTCACACACATCAAGTACATACGCTGGGCTCCTCCCTCCTCTTCTTCACTGACAGGCAACAGTTCATTTTCCCATTCCCTCATCCAAATCCCCAAGAAACTAGTGACCTTCTTCCTGCTGCTCTGGGAAGGCACAGCATTTCCTGTTACATAAATTAAACATTAAAAAAAAAATATGAGCAGCTGCTCATAGAAATCAGATAAAAAGAAAGGAAAGGAAATTATCTGGTGTCCTGGAGCTGGACATTCCCTCCCCACCAACTTCTCTGGACAGCTCATTATGACCAACATTACTTCATTAAGGAGATTTTTTTTTTTTTAGGAATATAAAATTCTCTGACTGTATACTGATCACTTTTATACTGTGTGGTGTAGACAAGGACAGATGCTGATGTTAGGTCTGAAAGGCTATCCTATTAACTGAAATACCACTGTGCCTGTAAACGGACCTCCCAACCAAAGGGGAAGGGGGGGACCGGGTCCCCTTAGCCAGACCCTCCTTACTTATGATTCCTTTATAAATCCCAGGTTTCAAGACTATGCTAATGGAACCCAGAATATAGGGATACGAAGGCTACTTAGCATCAACATCCCTATCCAAGATGACTTTTGCAACAAAAGCCTGAAAGTAATTTTTTTCTTCCTCTCTAGAACCAGTATGTAATTGGGGGAAAGGGAAAGGGGGGGGGAGGAGGGTGCAGAATAGGGGTGTTGACGGAGAATTGGGCAGAGAAGAAAAGAAAATAAAGCAGGGAGGGCATCTCCCTTTGTACTATCAGGATCACAGCCAAATGACTGCAGAAATCAGTCAATGTCCAACTTTCAGAAAAGCATCCTGCAAAAAGAAAAGTCCTCATGACCAGGAAGTGAAACTAGGTAAGCACCCTGCCAGTATGAGGCCTATGCAAATGGGTCATTTAAGAGGGCAAGAAGTTTCATTTCCAAGAGTTATGGAACATTGTCCCCTAAAACAGAAAGCAGAAAAGCAAACCAAAGCCACCAAAGCCCTGAAAAGCCTGCCTTCTTAAAACAGTCATTGCTCAGGTGGCCAATGTTAGAATACTAGGGTGAAAAGGCTGGCAAAGTACTGAAAGAGATATTCAGAATTCAACAAAGGTTACACAGCTACCTACCATAACCAATCCTGACACTCAGGTCTCCTAGGGCCCTTCCAATAATAACAACAATAGCAGTAGCATTTATATGGCACCTACTATGGGCCAGGCACTGTGTTCAGCATTTTAAGAAATATGATCTCATTGGATCCTCACAACCACACTGAGAGGCAGGTGCTATTATTATTCCCATTTTACAATGGAAGAAACTGAGGTAAACAGAGGTTAAGTGACTTGCCCAGGATCACACTGCTAGTGTCTGAGGCCTGAATTTAAGCTCAAATCTTCCTGCCTCCAGGCCCGGTGCTCTATCCATTGTGCGCCTTGGGGATTCCTTCCTCCCCTTAACCCCTAAGACACAATTACAGCTTAAATATTCCTTATTCTCAACTAAAAGTGCTTCCCTATTCCTCAATAAGTCCCCAAATTATATCAATGGGGTCATCTTTATAAGTTACAGAGATTAGGAGTTTCCCTTCTTTCTCTCACAGTAAAAGGAAAATTCATCTGATGGGTTGTAACCAAGCTTTTCAACTACAAGCAACCTTGGTCAAGACTCTGTGTAACAATCCTCTATATCTGTCCTGCTTCAGCTGCCAGATCCCAATACTAAAACTGGCAGTTCACTGGCCTATTAGAGGTAGGTATGGAACAACTGTCACATTGCCCCCTCCCCCCCCAACCAGATAGAAAAGAAACCCTAAAGATGAAGAGCTTACATTCATAATCCCTAAGGCATTAGGTAAAGACTGCTTTGACTTTTCTATCTAGAAACTCTTTCTGTGCTGGGCTCTATTCCTCACAGCTGCAGGCTTCCAAATACCAGAAGACTCAAGATGCTCTGTCCCCAAGATAGGTTAGTCAAGCCCCTCAGCTCTGGGCCCCAACAGAACAGGGCTTGCTTCCTCCCTGACTCTGACTCAGGCACAGCACATGATGTGTGCCAAAGTGGGTTCTCTTTACCCAGCTCCGATCCCTTAGCAAATCCCAACTAAAATTCTATTTGTTACAGGAAGCCTCTCCCAACCCCCCTGAATTCTAGTGCTTTCCCTCTATTACTTATCCTGTATATAGCTTGTTTACATTTATTTTGTTTCCAAGTTGTCTGCCACATCAGACCGAGTTCCTTGAGGACAGGGACTATCTTTTGCCTCCATTTCCCCATCACGTAACACAGTACCTGGCACAGAGCAGGTGCTCAATTAATGGTTTTCGATTGATTGAAAAGGGGAGCTTTTGTTTTTAAAGAAGGTTGAGGGAGAGGAAGCAGTTTGTACTAAAAGAACTCCTAAGCAATGTGCCAAGGCCTAGAGACCCAGGTGACTATATCAGCACAGGCAAAAAGTAATTTACCTCTAAATTATGTTACTTCTCATCAACAACCTACTCATCTACTGGGGGTATGGATTTTCTCCAGTCATACTCAAAAGGTTTCAAAATTCAAACCTTGCTCTTTAAAGATGAAAAGTGAAAAAGAAAAGCAAACAACATTGCCAAGTTCTAAGCAAGCTAGCTGGAACCTAGCATGTGACATTAAAAACCAGGGAGCAGACTGAAAATACAAGCTGAAAGCAAAAAAAGCATTGACCAAACAAGCAGCAATTCTGATTCCTAGAGGAAATCAGAACCAAACAGAACTTCCAGCTAAGAACTGCTTAACCTTGGGCTTCACTACTGCACTAGGTGAATGCCTTTGGAAGCACACAACAGCAGAGGTCACCCCAGTCCACAACTCTGCACCTCCCACAGTCATAACCATCAAGATGACCCTCGAACAGGAATGGCCAAGCACTGGAGATTCCCCACTAAGCACACCATTTAATACCATGGTTTGTGAAAGAGACCAGGTTAATCAAAGCTAAACACTTCTAACTTGGGCTCCTAACACCTGGGTTGTGAAACCAATCAACCAAGCCCTCATTTACAGATGCCCAGAGATGGACAAACGTACAGGAGCAGAGCTGGGATTTAGACTCAGATGCTTTCGGCCTCTATCTGCTTTTCACCACCAGAGCCACACAACCCACATCCCACTGTTGTCTTCTGACAGATTTGGGGTTAAGGTAGAATTATCTTTTGACTAAAAAGCCATTCCTAGTCATTATTCCCCCAACCTGCTGGGGATGAATAAAACTAACCTAATGCAGGTTTTTACTGTCAAGTGATTAAACCAAACTTTAGCTGTCCTCTTCTAGGAAAAGGTTTCTGCTTTGCTATAGGTTCTGCTGTCTATATAGAAACATAAAACATAAAGAATTACAACTATTTATATACACTGATCAAGATTTTTTTAAAAAGCCCTTTCCTGCATTTTATCCAGGGCTATGAACTAAGGACATACGAACAAAGGATTATAAATTAAGAGCTAGAATGGGTCTGAGAGCAACCTTTTCATTTTACAGATGAAGAAATCGAGATCCAAAAAGGTCCAGTGACTTGCCCCAAGCCATATGCATGGAGCAGTCTGGGGAGGACAACTTGGAATTGAGTATTTCATCTCCGAGTCATAGAACCATAGACTATGTGGGCAGGAAAATACAAAAGGTTAAGTGATCTGACCAAGGTACAAGGCTAGGGCGCAAACCCAAAGTCTCCAAACTGGGTTCAGTACACTCTTCCCGTAAGACAGGTGGCAATATTCTCTCTTCAAAGCCAGGTTTTCCAACTGCTTAGGAATCACAATGTGACTCTTTAGAGGATGCAAGAGAAGGATCAAAAAACAGTGACACAAAACCAAAGACACTGGTGCTTTTTGTTTTTCTATAGTCTACAACTCACCATGGGATCGAAGGACAAAACAAGCTAGGGTACTCTAGCTTCCTACCTGACTCAGGCCAATTTAGTAACTTTGTGCCTCAATCTTAACCTTCCCCTTGAGAAGAGGTTAAAAATAATTTAAAACTGTTTAGAATTAAAGAGAGGATCAGGACCATACCATGATGTGAATCTACGAAAGTAATCAGTCATTTTTAGGATAGAAGAAGTTAAGGGGTGCAGTGTATAGAGTGCCAGCCCTGGAGTCAGGAGGACCAATCCTGGTTCAAATCTGGCCTCAGACACTTACTAGACAGCTGTGTGTGACCCTGGGCCAGTCACTTAACCCTGTACCCCAGTTTCCTCATCTGTACAATGAACTAGAGAAGGAAATGGCAAACCACTCCAGTACCTTTGCCAAGAAAACCCCAGATGGGGTCACAGAGAGTCAGACACAATTGAAATGACTCAACAATAACAACAAATGTTTAGGATAGAGAAAGGAGATTGTAGAGGAGATATAATAATTGTCTTCAAGTATTTAGAAGATGAATAAAGTCTGTTCTATTTAGTCCTGAGGGCAGAGCTAGAACAATGGGTAGAAGCCAGAAACATGGCAGATTTTTACTTAGGATCATTAGATTATAGATTCAAAGCTAGAAGGGCCATCCCTATTATTTTACAAAGAAGGAAACTGAGGTCCAGAGAGGTTAAATGATTTGCCCAAGATGACAAATGCAGTAAAAAGGCAGATGGAATTTAAACCCCTGCCTGCTTGATCCACTCCAGATCCAGTATTGTTTTCACTATAACACACTGCCTTGACTCAACATTTAGGGCTGTCCTAAAGTGAAATGGGCTGCTTCCAGAAGCAGTAGGCCCCTCCTAAGTGAGTTAACATCCAGTCTATAGTGGATGATGACCCGCAGGAATATTACAGCAGGGACTCCTATTCAGCTCTGGGTTGGATCAGATGAGTTCTGAGGTTCAAATCTAAGACCTCTGGAACACTAAGAAAGGCAATGATATGGTGAAGAAATGTCTTTCTCATTGAAAAGGGCAAATGGAGAGCTCTCCATTTCTATAAATACTAAGACTCAGAATTTCTGAATAATGGAGACTGAACCTTTCTCTGCTTCACTCCTGGTTAATACAATCTCATATGGAGTCAGGATCTACTTTACGAGCATCAGCTTCTAGATTTTCTAGAGTTCACAAGAAAAAAAAGTATTTTTTCCATTTATACCCCTACAAAAACCTCAGAAAACCATCAACAATTTCCCTCCCCCCAAAAAAACTCCTCTAACAAACAGGTTCCTAAAGAATCAACCTAGGAATTCCAGCACAGGCTGAGGAGAGAAGGGCTTAAGACCAAGAAAGAGGAAATAATAATTAACACTGGATAAAGCAATAATCACAACGAAGACATTGAGAAGGAATTCCCTAGTTATGCACATAAAAAACAGGGGGTGAAGGGAAGCAATGCCAGTCAAACAGAAGGGCAGGTATCCAAAGGAAGAAGAAAACAGCTCAAGAAAAACTGATTTTATAGTTCCCAGAATGTCAGAAATCGAAGCAGGTTAATGTCAAGCAGGATGTTATTTTAGTCAGGTTTTGCTGCCTGCCAGACAAACATACACCCACCCCATCCCATACCCCCTCCAAGCCAATATTTTTCTTTTCATTCATTATCTCCTGGACATTTGATCTGGATACCTGCCTCTAGGTGGGAAGGTTGAGGGAAGAAAAGATTGAAATGATGTCTTAAATACCAGGAGAAGCAACTGAAAAAGCAGCAGTTTTCAAGATTCACTAGAGTTTTGGAACCTAATTCTCCCCATCTCCAGATCCTACTCATCTGAGAATCTTGAGACCAAACTATTTTTTAGCCATTTCCCGACTAAGCAAAGGGACCAAAGCACATGGCTTGCCAAAAAAACAAGGACAACAACTTACTGCAATCCAATAGAGACACAAGGAAAGACGTCCTTTATGGGAAGGAGTGTCATATGATACTCGCCTTTGTAATCCTAATTAGTTAGGTTTGCAGAAGGGTGAAAATGGCTCTCTTCTGTCCTCCCATCGAAGATATCTAACTGGCACCGACAGAGGCTGACCTCAGGTCTGGTGAAGGCTGAGAAGATCAAAGCCTGGCTTTCCAAGACTCTTAAACACTCCTTTCCCCAAAGAAATAAATTCCATTCAAAATCAAGTTCCTAAATTTCTAACTCCGGCAGAAAACTTCTCATCCTGCACCCCCACCTCACTGTGGGGAGTCCTTCCCACTCCTCTCCCCCTTAGGGTCCAGAAGATCAAAAGAGAGAAAAGGAAAGATGCTCAAATGCCCTTAATATGAAGACTATTATCAGCCATAATGAAAGTACAGGAAGCTCCCATTAGAGGATGACTGAATCGGCTTTTTTCATATCCTAAGCTCGTCCAAAAGAAGTAAAAAAGAAAAATAAAATAACTTGAAAGGCAATAACAGAAATGTCCCGGAGGTGGGAAACCAGAGATGGACGAGTCAACTGCTGAACCAGACTGGGGCGGGGGGCCGGGGACCCTCGGGGGCGCCCGAGTTGAAGGAAGAAAAGCAAAAGTCAGTGGCAAGGACTCTTAGGCCACATGGTGGGATGGACAGGGCCAGGGCCTGCCTAGGAGGCCCCAGAAAATGAAACCAAATCTGATTAAAAAGGACATTTCAAAACAAGAGAAGAAGCAACCTAACGCACAGCTGCCATTTCCCGAGCACTTCCTGCCAGGAGGCTGGGGGAGGGGCTGTTTGTATACAGAGGGAGGTGGCAGCGACTCATCACCCCCCATCCCAACCAATTCCAGAGTGAAGGAGGACCCCCTCCGCCCCCGCCACACACACCCCTGGCCCCCCACAGCATAAGCTCTCTAGAAATCCAGACTTTTGGAGAAACAGGGTCACCCTTTGCTACCAGGTAACTCACTGGGGACACCTTTAATGCTGGAGAGATCACTACTTATTTCTCTCTCGGTGCCCCCACCCCCACCCCAAGAAACCCAGCCTCAATTCTGCCCCCCCCCCGATCCCGGGACAGGGGATTCCTGGCTGATACTGACCCTCACACAAAGACCCACTCAAGTTAAAGCGGGTACCTTTCCGGCTCCCCTCCGCTCCAAAGAGGCTCGCTCCCTCCCCCATTCCAGCGAACACCCTGAAAGAGGAGTCCTTCCCTGCCCCCCCTCCCGGGGAATCCCCCTCTCGCGCGCGCTCTCTCCCCCCATCCAAATACTCAGGGATTCCCCATGAGGGGCGGGGCGGGAAACCCACTCGGATCCCCGAGAATCAAGTGGAATCTCCCGGAAAGCCCCCGGCCCGGAGCTCCTCGTGCGGGGGCGCCCGGGGGCCCCGGCCCGTGAGGGAGCGCCCTCCCCCCACAGCGCACCCCAGGCCGGGGAGCGCGCGGCTGGGCCCGGCGAGGGGTGGGGGGGGCGGCGGCGGTGCCCCCTCCGCCCCGAGCGCTCCTCCCCTCCATACCTGAGGCGGCGGCGGCGGGGTCCTCCGGCCGGGCGCCCGGCTCGCGTCTCCCCGGAGGGCCGGGGGCGGGCGTTCACATGGCCGGCCGTCGGGCACTGGGGCCGCTCTCGAGGGGAAGGGACGGCTGGGGCGGGGATGCGGCTTAACCGCGGGGCCCGAGCGGAGCCAACATGGCCGGCGGGGGAGAGCCCGAGGAGCCGGAGACGCCGCCGGAGAAGGAGGCGGAGGGAGGGAGGGAGGGACGGAGGGAGGGAAGGGGAAGAGGAGAGGGAGGGGGCTGGGAGGAGCCGCCGGCAGCGCCGCGTCTAGGAGGGGACCGCCCGCCGCCGGGGCCTCAGTTCACCCCGGGTCCTAGCGCCGCCCCCTCAAAACGCGGAGACGCGGCCCCCGCCCCCTCCGCGTCTCCGCTGGGTCCTAGCGCCGCAAGCTACTCCCAGCCCCCGCCCTGCCCTACGCGGTGTCCTCCAAACTGGGAACAGCGCGGAGCCCATTCGCCCAAGGCCAATTTCTTACCCCAGACTCATAAAAGAAGGCAGAGGCAGCAGCTTCAGCACCCATAAAGCTCTTACAAAATTTCACAAAGGGGCAGGTGGGATGGGAAGAGGGAAGGGAGAGAAGCGGTAAAAGGTGAGCAGGTCTCTGGCTGCAAGGGTTGGGGGAAGGGAAAGGAGGGAGGAGAACTGTCTTACGCGCTTACCTAGGTCCAGTGTGGGCAGACTAGCCCTTCCTGACTAACCACTGTCCTGATGACATCAGCAGAACCCCAGGAGTGGAGATGCTTCCTGTGTATGGGGAAAGTAGGTTTGGTTGTATGTAGCACCCGAGCCCAGCATCTGTCCTATTCAGGGCTGTCACTGGGGGGAGAGCAGCCAGGGAAAAACTTGGGTGTATCTTGACGTTTGCAAGCAAGATATCAAAAAACAAAAAAAAACCAAACCACCGCAGATCCATCCTTCCTTTGGGCGTCAAGGGCTCTGGAGCTTTCTCTAACATGGTTAAAGTACTGTGCAAGTCCATCTTCTCCCCTCCCCCTCACACAAACATACAACATACACATACACACACAGACACACACACACACACACACAAACTGGTCAGGCTTAAGGAGGTTGGAGTTTGCTTCTCTTCCTTAAATTTCTGAGTAGGTACTCTCAGAGTTCCAAGTGAACTTACTAATATTATCTACTCAAACCCCACACCCTACTTTATTTTACAGAAAAGGTATAGACTTGCCCAAGGTCACACAGTTAGTGGCCAGCACTGGAACCTCGGTCTCCCACCTCCCAATGCATTGCTCTTTTACATACCTAACCTGCCTCCCTTGCACAAGGTTAATTTTCCAATAGTCTAAAGAGGTAGGATGTGGGTGAGGAAGTCAAGGCAGCAGTAGGCCCCAGGAGGCTGTGGCTCAAGGAGACCGGTGTCCCCCCCCCCTCCCCCACCCCTTTCTCTACCTTCCTCTTTCCATAGGCAGGGGAAAGGGGAGGAAGAATAGACTTTGATTAGGATCAGACTTAAGAGCTAGAAGGGATTGTAGAAGCCATCTACTCCCAGGCCCTCAGCAACTAAAGCAACACTATTCTCACCCAAAAAGGGTGAACTTTCAAACTTCCAAGGGAGTGAATCCCCACTCACCTCTACTCCTCTGGGAACTTAAGGAAGAGCCAGGGAGGCTGATAAGGTCCTAATGAAGTGTAGGGGAGGGGTAATAGGAGGAAGACCTCAAGAAAAGAAAATTTAATTTTTCCCCCTTCCCAAGTAAATCAGTAGGGTGACCCCAGGACTAATGGGCCTTGGCCCTTTTCTGATCCTCAGTTCCAAACAGGGCTGGAACCTTGACCTGGGGGTAGAGGGGCACCTATCTAGTCTCAGGCATTTTTAACCGGGAATTTGTGAACTTTTTTGAAAAAAAAAATTATGTATTTCCACTCAGTAGGTTTCCATTGTAATCTTAGATGTTGGATTTATTTTATACATTTACAGACTTGATTACAAGGATTCTACATAGGCTGAACTAGACAATCAGGTGTCCATGACACACACAAAAGAGGTTAAAAACCCCTTCTTTTTACTTGGAATGTATAACTAATACCATATTGTTGCCTTCTCAATGAGAGAAAAATTCTCAATTGGGAAGGAGGGAGAGAATTTGGTACTCAAAAAGAATTTTAAATAATGTTAAAAATAAACCTCCCACACACAATTCTGCTCTAAAAAAAGCTTTTTCAGACTCTATGCTATTAGGGGTATGATCACAGTCCTACAACCTACCTCCACCCTTCCTCCCCATGGCTAGGAAAAAAGACGTCAAAAAATGGCAGGTGAAAGATTATATAGCTAAAATGCTGAACATGGAAAACCAGGGAAAAGAAAAGAAAACTTCTCAGCCTTCTCTCCCCATTTCTTCGGGCCATTGATACTTCCTCCTCTCCACTCCACCCCACCCTTCACAGGAATACAAGGTAGGGCTAAGGAGAATTTGCCCTTCAAATCCCTTCCATCCCAGAGAAGACACAAGGATCAGACTCAGCCAGATGCCTGGCTGCTGGGGGCAGAACTTCCGACAGGCCCAGGGAACACTGGGTGGAGGTTTTGCCTATCAGATTAGGCATAGCCACACCCCTCCCACCACCACCACCACAACAACCACCCACCCACCCACACAAACATACATACACACCTACCTGAATGCAGGGAGAGCAGGTTGTGCCTAAATCTGACTCCCAGCCCTGGAAATCAGGCAGCCCCCACCCCTTCCAGGTCCTAGGCTTTTGTCTCCAGCACGACCCCCTTGTGTTACTCTTGTCCACCGACAACACCCCGGGACCACTAAGTGTACTGACTGGAGGGAGCGTGGGGCTGTTTCTCTAAAGTAGATGAGGTCCTCCCGAGGATAGAAAAGTAAATGGGGCAGGAGCTAATCCGGGGGGAATATCAGATACAGACCTGACCACCATCCTCACATCTATCTACAGGGGATTCACACTTGGAGGCATACCTATCTCCTTTCTCTTTGAGGAAGGATGGATGTGGGTGTGGGGGAGCACAGCCATCTGCCCAGCTCACAGCTGGGTGTCTCATTCCTACCTGTCACTAGCTAACCAGGACAACAGTTTTGCCTCCCTTCCATCTAGATTGAGATAGAAACCCTAGATTTCCCAGACATTCCCCTCCCTTGACCCAGGTTTGGCTGGCTACCAGTCACTTATCCCCCCCATCCCATCTCTACTAGACTGTCGATTAAAAAGCCAGAAAAATTGGGGTGCAGGTGGAGAAAGGAGGTTGCAATACGTAGTGATGAGCCCGGGGTACAGAATGAACCACTCGCTGCCCCAACCCCAGGCAGTGGGTTTGTAAGAACTGATGTGGTGGGGGGGGGAGGGGGAGGGCATGGGAGAAGATTAGCACCTGCTCTTTCCTTCCAGCCCCAGCCCTGCCACCATGTTATTGCTGCATCACCCAACTCTGGGGTCGGCTGCCATTGTGAAATGGCTCCAGTTTCTAGCCAGATGGCTAGGGCTGGGAGAGAGGCACAGCTTCCCCCATTCCCAAACCCTCTTGCCTCCCCTTTTGTCCACTATCACTGTAGAGGTTCTTCTGGCATCCAGCCCCAAACACAGCAGTAGACACCCCCGCCCCCACCCCAGCCAGGCTCAGCTCTCTGGCTGCTCTGGTAGTTCATGACTCAGAGGAGCAGGCTGAAGCCTGCTCCCAGCACCCCCACTCCCAACCTTGGAAGGGGGAGGGGTGAAAAGAAAGCAGGAGAAAAAGAGGGGCCTTAGCTGGAGAACCCACGAACTTGGAGTGGGAGTTGAAATCTCCAACTGAGGTAAAAGAATACCTCCCCCACCTTCGACCTCCCCAGATATGGCGAGAATAGTTCAAGCTACAACTGGAGTTACTGCCAGACCGGGGGAGAAAAGTGTTCTTTCCTAAACCTCTCCAAAGACTTATTTTCCAAGCCAAGACAGCCTCCTGTCTCCAAAAGTCTGGGAGGGTTTTTTTGGGGGAAAGGGGCGTTCAACTCACCAGCACATCCAGAGATCTATAATCCTTCCCTTTCCTCCATTGTCCCAGCCTTGACTGTGATACAACAGAAGACTGGGGCGGGGTGGGGGTGGGTGGGGTGAAAGGGTCTCACTTTTGCTTCTGAAATATCATTGAGCTCCCAAGCCCCTAAAGTTATGGGGGAAGTTACCCTCCCCTCCCATTCCCTCTACCAGAATATCTGGTTTCCAACTCCCAGCTTCAGAAGGAACTGACAACCCGAACACCCAGCTGTCCTAAAGGGTTCCGAAAACCCATGGCACCTGAGGGCGCTCAGGCTGGGTCTTAGGCCTTCCCCTGTGTAAATCCCCTTGGGAAAAAGCAGAAGCCCTTTCTTGGACTAAAGTGTGGGACATTCCCCTCGCAGAGTTCAGATCCTTGGCAGGTGCTGAGTTCAGAACCTCCCATTCACAAAGGGTCTTGGGCATGGGGGGTTGTCAAGCGAGGCTACGTAGACCTCGAGAAGCAAAGTCCCAGGAAGAAAGGTTGGGGGGGGAGGGGAGAGATTGGAGGGGAGAGGGCAGAGGTGGGGGGGTGGGCTTCCCGCACCTAGGAGAAAGCGGTGAGCCAGGGGGATGCGAGTTATCCTCGGCACATGGAAGAGTGGGGGGCGGGAGGGGGGAGCGGGCTCGCGTGGGAAAGAGCTCGGGAGTGAAGCGCTGATCCTGGTTAGAAGCAGAGGGGGGAAGGGAAGTGAATCCCCAAGCCTCGGAGATCTCTGGGTGCTAGTGGGAAAAGTGTGTTATGTGTGCGTGCGTGTGTGCTTGCTCATGTTCGTGCGTGGGGGTGGGGGAAGGAAGAGTCCTGGACTATGCACTAGGAAAAGACTCCAGTAGAGTGGAGGGGAGACCCCGGGAGCCGATCCCGCGGGGGTGGAGAGTGGATTCTGGATTTCCGGCGGGTCTGAGGAGATCCCGGAGCAGGGAATCCCCGAGCCAAGCAAGGAGCGCCCCAACCTTTGGGTTCTGGAGCTTGCGGTGGGTCGGAGAGGGATGAGGGGCCGGTGCAGGGTCTCACCTGGAGCGGGGCCGGGCAGGCGCAGGTGGCTGAGCGGAGCCGGGCGGCGGCGGCAGGGGCAGCGGCGGCAGCGGCAGCGGCAGCGCCTCCTCCCTGAGCCCCGGGCCGGCGGCGGCGGCGGCGGCGGCAGAAGCAGCAGCGAGGAGAGAGGGAACAGGGGATAGGGGGTGGCGCTTAAAGGGGCAGGAGCCTCGTGGCGGGGGCCGGGTAGGGGGAGGGGGCAGTCGGGTAAAGTACCCAGCTGGGGGGGAGGACTCGGAAGATGGAAGAGCCAGGGAATGAAGATGGGACAGGAATGGACGCCAGCAGGGAAAAGGGAGAGGGGATTTTCTGGGCGAGCAAGGGGGTGGGACTGAACCCCGAGCGGCTCTCTGGGGCACGCGCCCCACCCTCCTCTGTCCCCCAGGACCCGCCGGCGCTGGCCCCTGTACTGGATCAGGGAAAAAGGAGTGTTTTATGGAACCCAGTAGACCCCAAGGTCCTGGGAATATGTGGGACCTTTGGCTAGGGGTGGAGTCTATGCGAGGCCCTGGAGGGGGCATTTTAACAACTCGGGGGTTTCACGGGATGTGCAAGGACCCCCATCCTTGCCCTTCCCTCTTTTCCGAAACCCGTTGAGACCGGGTTTAAAACGCACTGGAATCAGGAAACCCAAAAGGTCAAAGTTCTCTCCGTCCTCCCAGCCACAACCCTGCCTCTCACCCAGTGACCTCAAAGCCCTCGGGGGAGGAAGAGGGCAAATGGGGTAGAGCCGAGGGACCTTGAAAATGGGCCTCTTCCTAGCTCTTGATTTCCCTTTAACCACAGGCCACCCTTTTGCAGCGTACCTCCTAGAGGACGGTGAGTAATTTGTCATATGCTAGCCCCAACTCTTGCTGGAATTTGGGGACAGCCTTTAAAGGACGCTAGGGGAAATTTATCCAAAATTCAAGTCCTCCTTAGAGAACTGGTAGGCAAAGGAAGTAATGATAAACCATTTTAAGATCTTGACTGCATTCAACTCAGACAGGGATGTTTAAGAAACCAATCCAGAACCAACACTTTCTGGATCTTTCAATAACAACCGAGGGCCTCAGGAAGGCTATGGGCTATCCCTTCCCCAAAGCTGGCAGTTACAAAGCACTGGACCAGCTAACCTGGGTCCCACTTCTCCACCTTCCCTGATTCCCAAACGGAGCAAAGGTTGGGCCCCACCCCTGCTGAGTCAGCCTAGGGAGTTTCTCTGATCCTGTGCCTTTAGGCATCTTGGAGTTCTGCCCCAGGGCCCATGGCGAACACTCATCTACTTTGGGTTGGCTGTCAGATTGGGACTACAGAGCTCCCCACTATTGTTTCCTCGCAGCCCCGCTCCCGTCCTCCCCATACTGGTAGTGAGCTCAGACTTTGAGCTAACAAGTGAAAGATTCAAAAAGCCAGCCGGTTGAGAACCTTTTTCAGAAGGAACTCCTAGAGGCGATGTCCCTTAATGACATATTGGGGGAGGGGTTTGCTCTGGGTGGAACGAAGGAAAGGGTAAGCACATTTGTGGTGCAACTCCAGAGGTGTAGTGGGAGGGAGGGTTAGTTATGGAAAAAGAGAGAAACTAAGAAGCCAGGAAAGGGGTGAATTTTAAGGTATCAGCTCAGCATTCTGGTCACTTGGATTAACAAAACCAGTAGACCAGCACTTTAGAAAATTGCCATCTCCTCACCAGGAGTCAGGTTAGGAACCGAAGGGAAATAGATCCTCCCATTGACTCCAACTCCCCACATTCACATTTTCTGGGAGCAGGCTGACTGGCACAGCTCTGGGGCTCCACCTTCAGTTTCAAATACAAATACCACAGATACGTAGATCTGGTATGTCAATAAAGCATAGGAAAGGAACCTCACTGGGTCCCCACTGTACTGCTGGCTCCTTTCCGTGGCGTCCCTCCCCATCACAGCCCGTGCCTCAAAGGACTGACTGGAAAGGAGTTAATGTCAGTCAGCCAGCCCCTTCTTCCTCACTTCCTCCCTTTCCTACCATCCGGCTCAGGGGGCGGAGTCTGCAGCCACCAGGCTCCTCCTCAGGACAAAAGCCCCATCTGGTTTGTAAACAATCATTAGCCTGAGCCCAGCAAATGGCTCTTTCAGGATTTCAAAATGGTGAACTGTGAAGCTGACAGACTGCAGCCTGAGCAGCTGTGGGCCTCTCCTTTGGTCTTCTCATTACAAGTAGTTATACTCGTCCTCAGGGAAAGACTGAGGTTTTAGATATGACATCATTAGTGCACTTATGGTTCACCTTTCCCCGAACCTGTGGAAATGTCAAAAATCAACCACCAGGGGACAAAAAACGTTATGCACTACCCAGACCTTTAAGGGGCCGCAGTGCACAGGTCCACCGCTCCCAAGGCCAACCTATTGCCCCACACCTTTAAGTTCCCTTTCCTGCACAGGTTTATGCCGGAAAAACTGTACTTGGAATAGAAATCCTTACAATATGCCAGCTACCGTTTATATAGTGCTTTGTATGTCCCGTGATTTTTTTAAACCTCACATCCCTAGGAAGTGCTCCGATATTATTCTCATTTAAAAGTAAAGAAACTGAGGCTAAGCAAGGTCAAGTCTGAAGTCATACAATTAAGTGAAGCAGGATTTGAATTTGGTCTAAAAAAAATGAAATGCATTTTATTTAGCAATTAGTTATGATTTGGTGTGCTTTAAGCTGAGTAAAGTTTTAATTAGGGGTTACGATATTACTATCAGTTTTTGAGGGACTTAGTAAAAGCATTATTTATTAAAGCCCTTTATTAAAGAAAATAATGGGAGCTTCCCCAGTAAGCCACTAACATCTTTTGTGATTTAAGTCATTCTACTGGTCTGGGTTCCATTAACAACCTTGGTTACTCAGGGTTTCTACCGTAGCAGGGCAAAAGTTAAACTGAAGGCAAAACTTGCCCCACTTGACAGCACTCTCTTCTCCATCCCCTCTTGTCCTATTAAGAAAGAATCTGGAGCCAAATTTAGTGATCCACCTTAGTACTTTAATGCTTTTGTTTAGAGACTCTGCACAGAAAACCTTGTCGAGGCATAAAGTAAATTCACCTTGCCTTAGAGAAGGATAAGGATAAGGATACGGAAACCAGGAAAGTGAACTCGATGATTAAGCTCATCTCTTACAATTCTAATATCCACTCTTCTACCCTTTTCTCTCCCCAGACACATAAAATGGGCTGTGAGATGTACATTTTATTCAAAAGTTTAAATATCCAGGGAGTACACAGCTTTTCCAATGAAAGTTCTTGTGTAGTTTCTCGGACAAATGAAATTGAAGGATGCGTGGCAGATGAGGGTGACTCCTCACGAGTGCTCTTCAGCCAGTTTTTCAGCTTTTGTCACGGCTTCTTCGATGGGTCCGACCATATAGAAGGCCTGCTCTGGGAGATGGTCATACTGACCTGTATGGGTAAAGAAAACAAGTGAGAAAAGAAAAAGATTCTCATCTTTTAGGCTAAAACTGAAAGCTTTAAAGCATCCCACTAAGTGGAAGGAATTGTGCTAGGTCCATGGAGACGAAAAATCACAGATCTTAACTATGAAAGAGACAGTCACAGTGGGGGGTGGGGGGAAAACGCCTATCATTCAGATGAATAAGAAAATACTAGGACAAAAATTGAGGAAAAGTTGCGTGTGAATACAAGGCAACAGGAAAGCAGGACATGGGGTAAGGGAACACTGACAATGTGAAATAAGGTCAAAAAGGTAGACTGGATTGATTGCTAATAAATGAGGGCCCTCAGCGGTTGGATACAACAAAGTCCTTAGCTGATGGGGCAAGAAGATGCCACTAAAGGTTTCTGAAGCTGATCAGATCTGAAATTTAGAAATTCTGAGGGTTTTTTTTTTTTGGCCGGGGGGGGGGGGGGAAGAGGGGGATTGCCTGTAAAAGATGTCACAAAAAAAAAAAAAGAAGATCAGGACTAGAGGAAGACAGGCAGTTCAGAACGCATGTTACACTGGATCTCAGTAAGGATGGTGGCATCAAGAACAAAGAGGTGTAAAAGGAATTACCAAAAAAGAGCAAATTAAAACCCAAGTACTAGGAGTCACTACTTTCAGTAGGTGAGACGTGAAAGGAACACCTCTGAAATCAAGAGTTAAATAGGAAAATTGTATATACATTCTAGAGAATGCCAGGCATCTTTGTTAAGATGCTTTAACGTGCAAAGAATATCCAACTCGACAGTTTTCTTACCTGCCAAGATTTGCTGGAATCCCTTAATGGTTTCTTTCAGGGGCACCAACTTCCCCAAATGTCCTGTGAAAACCTCAGCAACCTGGAACGGCTGTGACAAGAAACGCTGGATTTTTCGGGCCCGAGACACTGTCAACTTGTCTTCTTCAGACAACTCATCCATACCAAGGATAGCAATGATGTCCTGAAGGGACTTATAGTCCTAGGATAGAAATGTTCATTTAAGCTTGGTCAAGCAAAGGGGCATATTAATTCCTTTCATTTAGAAAGAATCTTCAAGGGTACTAGAACTTTACACTTTTATTTTTGGATCTTTCAAAGCAGTATTAATATTTTATTCCTATCCCAACATTATAGCGTTAATGGTTTTGACAATCCCTATTTCTACTGATGTAAATCTTTACCCTTCCTTCCTTCCTTCCAGGGATGCTCACCTGCAGAATCTTTTGCACACCTCGGGCAACATCATAGTGCTCACTGCCAACAATGTTGGGGTCCATGATCCGGGAAGTGGAGTCCAGAGGATCCACTGCAGGGTAAATGCCCAGCTCAGCAATGGCCCGAGAAAGCACAGTTGTAGCATCCAAGTGGGCAAAGGTGGTGGCAGGAGCAGGATCAGTCAAGTCATCAGCAGGCACATAGATGGCCTAATATGGAGCAATTAAACATTGTTGAGAAGCAGGATACCTTTTTTTTTTTTTTCCAAACTCAGGAGAATTCAAGTTCTTCTAGTATTATTTCACCAAAGAGAGAAATCTGGTCACCTCCTTGACTTTACAGATAAAATATCTCAATAAGAAACTGCCTAAAGGCACACAGGCTGATTATGGCAGAGCCCAAGCCTAGAACTTAGGTCTTTTGAAGGCCCATCCAGTGCCTCTCCCACTACTTATCTGATAGGGAACCAATGGCTAACCTAGAGTCTATTCCCTTTGCTTTCCTCCTCACTTTTATGCACCACAGAATTTGTGACCTGGCTAGGTACTGTACCTACTTTCCTGTAGTACTTTATAAAATGGAGTCACAGATTTGCAGGTGTCCAAAAGTTTGTGAAGGGTAGCACAGTATTGTGGAGAAGCACCAGACTTGGCACCACAGGTTCTACTGTGAAATCCTGGCTGATATCCAAGGTATACCCAGGTTAAGTCACTCAGCCTCTCTCGGCCTATTTTTCTCATCCATGAGGTTAAGGGTAGATTAGATTCTTTAATGTTTCTTCAAGCTTGAAAGTACTCAAAAATGTAATGAGATGTTTATATAACTTTTTTTTTTTAAAAGAACACCAGTTCTAATGTTCAAATGGAAAGGTGGGAGGTAGGAGGTATAAGACTTTAAAATTCTCTTACTTGCACAGAGGTGATAGAACCCTTCTTGGTTGTGGTAATTCTTTCCTGCATGGTGCCCATATCAGTGGCCAAGGTAGGCTGGTAACCCACAGCAGAGGGGATTCTGCCTAGTAAAGCAGACACCTGGAAGGACAAAAGAGAGAGAACCAAGGATTTTAAAATACCTGTAGTTTCATTTAGTTTACCTTTTTAGCTTTCCCCTTCCCCACCCTCCAATCTCTCATCTTCCCTCTTACCTCTGAGCCAGCCTGAGTGAATCGGAAGATATTATCAATGAAAAGCAGTACATCTTGACCCTCTTGGTCTCTGAAGTATTCAGCCACAGTGAGGCCAGTCAAGGCTACCCGAGCCCGAGCACCAGGCGGTTCATTCATCTGGCCATATACCAACGCTACCTGTGGTGGACACAAAACTCAGGAAAGCAGGGAGAAAAAAAAACCTACCTAGATGCTAACTTATAATGGTACAGAACCACCTGCCCAAGACCAAGTCAAGAAAAGCTGTTTGTGGCATAGACTCCTGAGTACCTGAGTATAAGTTATGGTGATATGCTATCATTTTTCAACTTGTATCTGCCTCCTACTAAAGATAATGATAAAGTTAAAACAAAGTGGGTTTCTATATGATCCAAACCAAACCCCTCTAAGAAAACTTTAAAAAAAAGGGAGGGGTCATCTGAAGCTTCCAAATTGCAAAAGGTAAGTAAGATTTGTAAAATGTTGGAAGTTACAGAAAAGAACGGGCACATTACAACAAAGTACCAATAATTCTGACAGAGACTAAACATGGGAGACTTTTAAGATGAGATAATTACAAATAAAACAGAAGTTCATAATGGCTTCTTAAAAAAGCCTAGGTTGTAGAGGCAATATTTGGATCACCTTGGAAGTGGTATCCTTCAGATTGATGACACCAGACTCAATCATCTCATGATACAAGTCATTGCCTTCCCGGGTCCGTTCACCAACACCAGCAAACACAGAATAACCACCATGGGCCTTGGCAACATTGTTGATTAGCTCCATAATCAATACAGTCTTTCCCACACCAGCTCCACCAAAGAGGCCTATGAAGAGAAGGTGAATATCCAACTGTTTTATAAGCAATTCTTAATTTCCAAGAAATCACAACCTTAAGTTTAAAAGGATGGATAATAGTGAACACTAAATTATTTTTGGTTCTCCTTCTCAGAAGTGGCATCTGGCTTCAGCAAAATCAGAAGAACGAAAGTCAGAAAGCTACTCATCAGTGAAGGATGGTTAATAAGTGAGGTACTGTTTCAAAATATAACTCCTAACAAAAATAAAGGTAGAAAGAGGAGCTACACAATAAAGCAATTTCACCATAATGGAATCTAAAGCCGCTCCCCCCACCCCTTTGAGTCCTTGGGTCATATCAAACACTACTTAAACATGAGCCATAAGCTAAGGCTGAGAACATATTTGTCAATAAAACCATCATCGTTACCATGTTTAAAATCATTTTAAAATATGACCTTTGACATTTTTTTTTATTAACACCCAAGTTCACTGAAGCTCAAACAAGTAAAGTGACTCGCAAAGATAATACATTAAATAGTGGGAAAGTCAGAACTAGAACCTGGGTCTCTTGATTATTACACCCCTACCACACTGTCCACGCCATGTACTCATCAGATAAAACACCGAAATGCCTCTCACATTTAACATACCAATTTTGCCACCTTTGGCATATGGGGCCAAAAGATCCACAACTTTGATGCCAGTGACCAGGATTTCTTGCTCTACGCTCATCTCCATGAATTCAGGAGCCTCAGCATGAATAGCAGCAAACCTGTACAGAAGATGATCCAGGAAGTAATCAGTTTGAATTGTTCTCTCTAGTGATAACTTCCTAGCTAAGAGATTCTCTAGTACACATCAACAAACTCCCTTATTTTACACTGTATACCATTATTCCCTTTCATGGGGAAAAAAAAATCCTAGGAGGACAGTTAGAAGTTCTGGGAATTTAGAGATAAATTATGCAAACTCATCATCATACTTTAACCCCCAATTATGAGAAGAAAAAAAAAATCACAACTTAGGTGCGTATGTTCTTGAGGTTTCAACACCTTTATCTCTTAATTTTATCATAATCAATTGTCAATGATGTTAAATATCAATCACATTTATAAATTTTAAACAAACATTCTTCACAGAGCAATCGTTAAATGTCACAGGAGGGAATCATCACACTGAGAGCTTGCATTAAAACTTAATGTGTAAAAAAAATTAATTTGTGTGGACAGATGAGTACTACAGCAACACCTCTTGGCTGAAAACTGAAGCTACTGGAACTCACTGTTTGGTTTTAATTGGACCCCTTTCATCGATAGGCTCTCCAATCACATTCATGATTCTTCCCAGGGTCTCAGGCCCCACAGGGATTTTGATGGGGGCTCCAGAATCCAGGACCTTCTGCCCTCTGACCAATCCTTCAGTACCATCCATAGCAATGGTCCGAACTGTGCTCTCACCTGTTAAGGGGGGGGGGGGAGATAGAAAACAGTTTAACAAACTCATCTAACCTTATTACTTGGTAGTTTCTATCAAGAGCACACAAAAAAACCAAATGAGTAACCAACACCAGGCCAGGTTGAACTCTCTTGCTCAGATTCGAATTTCAGCTTCAGCAAACTCAGAAGAACGAAAGTCATCAAGTTAAAAATCATCACCGAAGAGAGGTTCATCAGGGCAAGCATGGGCTGCCGTCTGGATAATGTCAATGTCAAGTTCTCCCCTGTCCAAGTAACCTTGACCCCAGGAGAAGCGTGTACTAACCCAGATGTTGGGCGACCTCCAGAACCAGCCTGGTTTCCCTGTCCTGCACTTCCAGGGCATTAAGGATGGGAGGGAGCCCCTCATCGAACTGCACGTCCACAACGGCCCCGATGACAGCCACGATGCGCCCGCTGGCCGCCCCGCTTTTGGGGGCGGGGGATGTCATGGCCGCATAGTCCCGGGCTGCGGAGGGAACGGAGAGTACGAAGAGAACGTTTAGAGGTCACCGAGGGTCCTCGCCCCGGGCAGGCTTCGGCCGGCGGGGCGGGATTGGGCCTCCTGCAGGCCTTCGGGGGACGGGGTTCCCGTTTGGGATGGGGCGTGCAAGTGGGCTCGCAGCCCCGCATTGTTCATCCAGGACCAGGCACCGCTTCCCCACTCCCACCCCCAATCCCACAACGGAGGGCCCGGTTTCCGTGGGGCCACGCTTCCAGCGTCGGGCGGGAAGGTCACCGCGCCGCCCGCGGCCTAGGCCCAGGAGATAAGGGACGCGGGGCCGGGCCCCCTCTCTGCTTCTCCCCCCCCCCCCGCCCAATGCCCTTTACAGAAGATGGCAGGGCACGGCCCAAGCCCCAGCCCCGCTGCCATCCCCTCATCTCCCTCCCTCCTTCCCTTCGGCTCGGGCGCCAACAGGCCCAGCGCGACTCAAGGTCATGGGCTGACGGGGATGGGCTCAATCTCCGAATGTTTACTTACCCGGCTGGAGTGCTGCCGGGGCCGCCCACAACAAAGTCTGGGCCTGGGGCAAGGGCACCGAGGCGCCGATGCCCCGAAGGGCGCCCGAGGCCGAGGCTGCGGCAGCGCGGCCCAAGAGCCCCAACATGGCGGAGTCTGTGGAGAGACTGAGCGCCGCAACCTTCCTCAGCTGCCGACTCTACAGTGGCAGGGGCGGAACTCCAGCAGGGTCCGGCGCTAGCATTGGATTAGTTCCGTGCTCTTCTCGCTAAGCCAAGCTTCCATAGGGCAAATTCTATCAGCCCTTCTCCCGTTGGTCAGAGCCGTTGCCACTCTCAGACACTTAATTTTCATTGGATATCGCCTGCAATTGGGCGTAACTCTCGGAAAATTAGAAGGCAATTGGTCCAGAGGAGTGTCAGTTGAAGTAGGGAGTGGGCGGAACTACCCTTAAAGAGGAAGAACTCTGGGAAACACGTGGGGTGTCTTTGCCCTTGGGCACTCACGAGACTTTCGTTCTTAAGGGTGTTTGGGTCCTTGAAATAAAGATAGTAGGATAGACAGTAGCCAGCCTGACCTTGATTAGATCCTTGAGCCCTCCCTGGCTTGTCTTTGTAATGGCGTTAGAAAAGAAGTAATTCCAACCTCTTAGCCTTTCCTTGTATCCCCCACCTTATCACAGTGCTTCTTGGTACGTAATTTTTAAAAGCACAATTAATAAGTGAGCGTAAACAGACTGACTCTTAACAAGGCAGCGTTTAGACCTGTGGCCACACTAATGTACCTATTTCGGGGGCTCAATGTCATTGCTGCGTGAACTCCCGCCTCAATTTCTCCTTTCAAGTCAATAAACGCTAATTGAGCACTTACTATGTTCCAGGTACGGAGTCGAGCTCAGAGATAAAAAGAAATGCAAAAAAAAAAGTCTCTGCTCTCAATAAGTTCACGTTCAAATAGGGCATGCAACACTGGGGAAAGGGAACAAAATGGTTGGGGTGGGGGGTGGGGGGACGAGGAAAACAGCCAGTGAAAGGAGTCAGAAGATGGAGGGTGCTGAAGGCCAGCGTAGCAGGATCTTAAGAGTCTTTGTAGGATAGTCAAGTGTAAGGACTGCAGAGGTAGGAAGGGGCCAAGTTATGAAGGGCTTTTAAAAGCCAAACAAGGGATTTTATTTTTGCTCCCAGAGAAAATAGGGAGCCAATGGAGTTTATTGATCAAGGAGTGATCTAGTCAGACCAACTATTTAGGAAGATGGCTTTGGCTGCTGAGTGGACTGGAGTAGGCAGAAACTTGAGTCAGGGAAACCCCACCAGGCAGGCTTTTTCAGTAGTCCAGGCATGAGGTGATGAGGGCCTGCATGAACCAGGGTGGCAGATCTTACATTTCCTCATGAATATCTTTTATGCCAATTCTTGTTCGTAAATGTAAATTACACACAGGGCATTAGTAAATTCATTGATTCATTTAGCCATCTGCCTGTGTAGAGCACTCTTCTAGCAGACATGAGGACATTAAAGTTTGGGTAGTATGTCACAAACAAACACAACACACTCTATTAAATAACTGGGTTACTTTAATATTTCCATAGATCTAGAAAGAGGTGGGAATACCTGGGTTCACATACTGCTTCTGTATCCTATGGGTAAGTGGTATGCTGGTAAATACTTAATCGGGCTGGTAGGGGACAGGGGGAGGGGAACGCATAGTACCCGATTTTACATTTAAATGCATTGTTAACAGTTTCTTCATCACTTTCTTAAGCTTAGTCAAGCAACAAAACAATAAATCAAGCCCTAATTTGTAGTTTTTGCCTATTTGGAAGGTATAAATGTCCTCACTGAAAATTTTACCATCAGCGCTCCACTGCTTGGATCTGACTCCAACACACCCCTGGACTGCACCTCAACTTCTTCATCCGTAAAATAGAGAAATAACACATGTAGTACCTGATGAGGACGCGAACTCAACTCCAAAAAGGAAAAACCCTGGACTTTCCCATATGGCCAAATCTGTTTGCCTGAGGCTGTAATCCACTCAACAGGCCTTTCTTTGTGGCTACACCCAATCTCCCAATTCCGTTCTGTTACCTCCCAATTGCCCTGGCCACTTCCCACCCTTAATCCTATTTAGGCTCCCTTGGCCACATGGTCCAGGTCCCTGGCATTCTGTTCACCCCAGCTTGCTGGCCACTCCCATTCAGATCCTCCTTAGACCCCTCCTCCAGTCACCTCAAACTACTTGGCCACTCCTAGATCCCTCCCATAGTCTTTCTGTATATAAGGTCCATCTTGTCTCCATTAAGGTGCTTAGAGTCTTAAAATTTAGCTACTGCTCAGATTCTTATAATCTAGCCATGGGCTCAGATTCTTACAATCTAGCCAATAGCACAGTAATGTTCAGATTCCTAAAGAGTATGCCCAATATGACAGATGTTCTAATAAACCTTGTCTTTGGCTGAAAGAAGGCTTGGGTCGAATTCTTTCCGGCAGGACCTCAACAGTCCCTACTTCATAAGTTAGCTGGTAGGCTCACCTGAGTTAATCTATGTAGAATGCTTTGTACACTTTAAAGCAGTATATATCATAGATTATTATTATTATCATTATTATTTGTGATCTCATTCATGTGGTGCTCCCTCCAAAGGTGATAACCCATCTGTGCCTTTTTATCCTGTGTGATTTGTCCATGACTTCCCATAAAATCTTTCACAGAACTTCACTTACCTTACTGGGGGCCTTCCTTAAGATCTTCCAACATTTCATGGAATCCAAAGGAAGGCCCCAAGAATCTTGAATGGACCCTTGTGATCCATCAGGTATCTTTTACTTTTAGTCTATGAAAGGCTTGCCTCCTTTTCTGGTCATATGTTACTTTGAAAATATCCTTTGGGCTGTTACTCCCACATAATTCTTTGCTGGCAATAGACTGCAGTTTAATCTTGCCCACCATATTCCTCTCCATTGCCCTTTGGGTGACCCACAAATGTAATTCTTTGGAGAGTGTGGTATTTCAAACTGGCTGCCACAGAGCATCACCAAAAGAATACTAATCTTAAAATGGGCTTCCTGAACTGATATGTTTTGCTTGACTGTATGTATTTGTTCTGAGGGAGGACTTTATTGGGGTGAGGGGCAAAGTGACAATTATGTTTTTCAAAAAAGTAATAAAACATTTTTTAAAAGATAGGTCATTTTTTCAGGGAAAAGACTGAGGTCATTAAAATCATTGCATAATTTCCCAAAGGCAATCCAATTTGCTCTCCTTCTCCTATTCCATTCTGGGACCAGCTCATTATTTGTCTGCAATGTCTGTCAAAAATTTGCTTACTGACGAATGAATTCTGTGGGTTATCCATTCAAGTTAGAGAGGCTTGAAACAAAGTGTTATGTCAGGTCAAGATAACCAATTAAACACTAGATATCAAATGCATACACTATATGCATCATATGCATGTATCAAAATAACAAATTATATTAAAATTAATTGAATTGTGAACATACAGGCAAGACAAAAGATACCACAGTCTTACCATAGTGTCAGTTTCTCTAACTCCTGAAAAATGATTTCTCCTTCCTTTCAGTTAGTCATTAGGAAAAGAAAGCAGCATGTTTGAGTGTTGAAGGGGACAATAGGGCTGGAAAGTAAGAAGAATAGATTTTCAGATCTTGTTTCTACTTCTGACTTGTTTTGTGACCTAGCCAAGGAAGTCTCTTTACCTCATGGGTAAAGTTACTCTTCTTGGAAGAGGCTTATATCTAGGCTTGTATCTTCCTCTGTTTGGGATCTTTGTTAGGATCTGGACAACTGAAAGATAATAATGGGATCTAATTATTATTATTTGCAGTAGGTTCATCTGAGTATTCTCCTCTGTGTTTCATTATTGGTTCAAATCATATTGAATCATAAAGATCCTGTTACTCCCATCACTTACCAGGCAAGGTTGCCGTCACCTCAAAGCTAAGTGACCATCCAACTGTACTTTAGAGAGTGGGGAAAAGGAAAGAAAACTTTGAAAAAGAAAAAAAGATGACAACTTTGGCTAATAGATGAACATTTGAGTAAGTAGATTCCCAAAGAGAAAGCAGATCCTAGAACTTTAACCTGCTCTCCTCTCTGTTCATCAGCCTCATCAATTACCACGACCTCTGTCTCAACTCACTTATAGGGATGGTCATACCCAGGGATATGCTAGCAAATATTCAACAACCAGCTCTCTGGGGGAAAAAAAAAATTGTACCCATGTTTAAGTTTAATCTGCATTATTAACATTTTTTTCAACCACTTTTTAAAGTCTAGACAATCAATAAAACCAATAAATTAAACTCTGATTTATGGCATTTGCCATTTTGGGAAGTATAAATGTTCACATTGAAAATTTAACAGTTGGCTTTCCCTAGTTTTGAATTGGCCCCAGCACATCTCTGATTACACTACTGTAAAAAGGAGAAAGAAAGGGATGGAACTTTTGATTTCTTATAATTGAGAAGAGTTTACTGACGGCCCTCACCATTATTCTAAATGTTTCTGCTTCTAAGACTTTGAACTCTGAAATTTATTTCTTCCTTCCATATCTCCCAGTTCCTTACTTTTTCTTTAAAAAAATAAAAAATAAAACATTTTTGAGGTAGAGTGAAAGACAGCATTTTTGCCTAGCTGTTCCAGCATACCCTCTCCACAATGATCTAGAAAATGTGCCAAACCAAATTCTGATGGAGAAAGCCAAGAAAAAGTCACATTGGGTCATTTTTCCAGCCCTGGGCAGCTTAGGAAGACAGACAGAAAGGTCTTTGGACATTGGGGTGGGGGCTGGTCAGGTGCCTATCAAAGTGGGAGCAGTCCCAGGCTGTGGCAGCAGCAGCAGAGAGCAGTCCAGCATCCAGGGTCAGTAAGGAGACTGAACACCTGGGCAGAAAGAGACCCCAGGGGACCCCTGTAGTTACCCAGCTCAAGATCACAATTCCAGGAGCAGAGAGGAGTGGTCACAGTCTTGAGACCACAGGGGCCTGACCTGTGTAAGGAGCAAGGAACAAGTCCCAGAAACATAGCTGTGTATCTCTGAGCCCAAGAGCAGGTGGGGTACTCAGTGCTAACATTTAGTCCCACACATAAGCCTGAAGTGGAATAAACCAAGTCAGGAGACTAAGACCAGAACCTCCCAGCAGGCTGACTGTGATTGAAACCAGCAGCATTCTAAGGAAACTCAACCACATACAAGCCAACAGACCCAGACCTGGGTCAGGAACTTGAAGTGTGTAAACCAGGAAGGCAGCCACTATTCCCTGGATCATACCACTTCGGAAGCACCAAAAATTTATAGGCCCCCAGATTAAGCTTTGAAAACAGCAGAAGGACATAAAAGACAAAAGCTCAAGTCAAACATCCTCCCACCCCCCCAGAGGTGAGCAGAACCCAACAGTAACACAAAGTCTAAAGTCAGTAAGTAGGCAGGAAAAAATGAGCAAACAACAAAAGAAGAACCTGAGCATAAAAAATACTATCGTGACAGGGAAGATCAAGACACAAAGACAAAATAAGATAGTTACTTGAAAACACCTACAAGCAAAGACTCAGAGAAAAATACAGATTAGATAGAAGCCCCATAAGAATTCCTAGAAGAATTTTTAAAGCAGTTTAAAAAAAAAAGGTTTGAAAAGCCAAGTAAGAGTAGTAATAAAGGATGAATTAGGAAAAGAAATGAGAGCTATGCAAGAATATTATGAAACAAGAATTAACAGCTTGGTAAATGAGGTACAAAAATTACTGAAGAAAAAAACTATTTAAAAATCAGAATTGACTAAATGGCAAAAGAAGTATAAAAAAATTTTAATCAGCCAAAATCTGCCTTCTTACCCACCCCCTCACTCACCCCTACTCCCAACTAAAAATACAAGAAAAACAAAATCCATTACACATATGTGTATGTCACAAATTTCCATAGATGGTGCAGTGGATAGAGCACTAGGCTTAAAATTGGGAAGACTCATCTTCATGAGTTCAAATCTGACCTCTGACACTTACCAGCTGTGTGACTGTGGGCGAGTCACTTAACCCTGTTAGCCTCAGTTCCTCATCTGTAAAATGAGTGGAGAAGGAAATGGCAAACCACTCCAGTATCTTTGCCAAGAAAATTCCAAAAGGGGTCACAAAGAGTTGGACACGACTGAAATTAACAACAACCAAAAAACTTGTTTCATTCTGCATTCTGAGTCCTTCACCCCTGTCTTATGAAGTGGGTAGTATATTTCATCATTACTTCTCTGGAACTGGGGTTAGTCATGCTGAGAAGAGATTGGCAAAGCAGTATTCTACCACATTTATATAATACAACTTGTTCATCCATTCCCTAGTTTATGGGTACCCCCTCTTTGGCAAAGATTCCTACTCTTTGCTATTTCAAAGAGCTACAAATATTTTTATGTATTCTTAGAGTTTGTTTTGATTACAAATAATCCCTCCCTTAATCTGCTTCTCCTCAAATCCTCCCTCCCCACTTCTTCCCTTTCCCCACTATTTCCTTGTTGTGTGAAATGTATTTCTGTACCAAACTCTGTGTGTGTATTTGTGTATTCTTCCTTCTTTTGAGCAGTGGAGAGAAGTTCAAGGGTCAGCCACTTCCACCCTCCTCCTCTGTTTAGATGTCTACTTGTACACCCTCATTTTGTGAGATAATTTTCCCTAACCTTTCTTTCCCTTTCTCTGACCCCCAGTGTATTGCTATTGCCCCTCAATTCATTCTTTTCTAACAGAAATAACAGAATAACAAAACCACCCAATCAACTTAGCCTACTGAAGGTGAGAATTCTGGAGCTCAAGTGATCAACAAGCCCCTTAGATTCCCTGGTAGCAGGGATTATAGGCATGTCCCACTACTTGTGGCTGGCCTCCTCTATTCTTTAAAAACCTTCCCTTGACTTTGAGTCCTTTCAAGTTATCAGCCAACATCTTTCTTCATTACTAAATTCAGAGAAAAAGTCCTAGACATTCACCACTTCCACTTCCTCTCTGGTCATTCACTCTTACAAAAAAGTTTTATTAATATCTTTTATTTTTTATGTCAAAGCCCTTTCCTGGAACAACTCCTACCAATGAACCCTCCCTTGTAACATAAAAAAAAGTTAAACAAAACCAACATAATCTGTTTCCCACATGCAATCTCCCACTTCTCTATTGAGAGGATGGGAAAGAGAAGTATATTTCATTCTCTGTTCTTGGGGCCATGATTGATCATTATAATCAATCAGAATAGTTCTGCTGCCTTTCAGTATTGTTTTCATTTACTTTATTGTAGTCTTTGTCTTTGTATATATTGTTCTCCTAGTTCTACTTACTTCATTCTGCATCAGTTCATATGGGTTTTACCTTGCCTCTCTAAATTTCTCATATTTTTCATTTCTTATGGTATGATACTATTATATTCATATACCACAATTCATTTAGCCATTCTCCAACGGATGGGCAACTGCATTGTTTCCTTTTTTTTTTTTTTTGCTACCACAAGAAAGTGCCACTCTGTTTTTGGTACATATGGAATCTTTCTTCTTGACTTTGCATTCCTAGGATATATACCCAGTAATGGCAGCTTTGAGTCAAAGGGTATGAATAATTTAGAGATTTTTCCCCACTAATTCCAAATTGCTTTCCAGAATGGTTGAACCAGTTTACAGCTCACCAACAGTATATTATTGTGCTAGTTTTCCTATGCCCCTCCATTTACTTTTTTCTTTTTTTGTCATTTATCATCTTTGCCCAGTGTGACCATTAGCAGGTCTTAAAAGTTCCCAATAGAGATGAAATCACAATTTGGGACAAAAGAAGCAAAATAAATATCACTTCTGCCAATTTGATGGGTTTGAGATGAAAACTCAGAATTGTTTTAATTTATTATGAATGATTTGGAGTATTTTTCACGTGGTTATTGATACTTTTGAAGGTCTTCTTTTGAAACTATTCATAACCTTAGACTATCTAAAATAACTAGACAGTTGGAATATTGAGGGAGTATAGGAAATGACGATGGGTGGACTTAGAAAAATATGGAAAGAATGGGACTTATGAAGAGGTTATTTACCCCCAGAGAAACAGAGGACAAATAAGTATAGTACAGTCTTTCATAGACGCATATGAATGTATATGGCTATATATGAATATGATTATAGATCATGTATGTATGTATATGTATGTGTATATGTATACATCTTTGTGGTACATATGTACATATGTATGTTTGTATATGTGTATGTATGTGCGTGCATACATACATATATATCTGTGTTTAATTGTAGACTTCTTCTTGGGGAGTAAGGGGGGAAAATGAAAACAGTAAAAAGTGCACAGCAGAGAACAAAAGAAAACTTAAAAGGAAACAAAGAAAAGATGGACAGCTCTGAACACAATGCATAGTATTTATTATACAGGCTTCCTTGAAATAGAAATTTATTGCTGTATATTTTGAATCCTCTCTTACATTTTGCTATGCACATGGCAATGCTTTTTTTCCCTTATTTTTTATTTAAATTTATAACATGTTTCTTTTTCTTTTCTTATTATGTATTTAATTTTTAGTATTTAAGTTTAAAGTTAATTTTAAAAAAAAGAAAAGAAAAAAGAAACTATTCATACCCATTCATCTATTAGAGAATTCATTCATTTGATAAGCCTACTTATCAAATTCTTAGGTGCCTACTATTACAGGTACTGTGCTAGGTGTGTTAACAGCTATAAAGACAAAAATAGAAATTCCTTTTCCTCAAGAAGCTTCCATTCTACTGGAGGGAAAAAACCACATAAACATATGAGGTAAATACAAAGTAATATGGAGGCGGGGGGAGACACTAATAACAAAGGTGATCCGGAAAATTCTCATGTAGGAGATGACACTTTAATTGAGCCTTGAAGGAAGCTAGGGTTGCTCTGAAGTCGAGGTAATGAATACAGGATGCATTCCAGGGTAAGGACATTCTGTGCAAAGGCACAAAGATGAAATATCTTGTCAAGAAGATTGGCAAGTCACTTCTGAACTCTTTAAATAGAAAAGACAGAAATATTTTAAATACTGTCAAGGGCCATCCTTTCAGTCCCCTTGGGGTCATCTTCAATACCTTTTTCATCACTCTACATATCCAATCAACTGACAAGTTGACTGATTCTACTTTCACAATATCTTTCACATCCATTCCTTTCTTTCTAAATACATACCCACCACCCTAGCTCAAGTCTTTGTCACAGAGTGAAAGCACAGTGGCAAGAGTGAAGGCCCTGGAATCAAGAAGGCTTGGGTTCACATCCTGCTTCTGACACTTATGAACAGTTTGGCCTTTAGCAAGTCATTTAACTTCTCTAAGACTTGGTTTCCTGAACTATAAAATGGGGAAACTGGAAGCATCTGGCCAAGATGGCTGATCGAAAGGAGACAATCAGCAGAGCTTTAGAGGTTTTTGTTCCAGTAAAAACCTACAAACTGCACCAGATCAAATAATAATCAAGAAATCCAATGAGTGATTATAGTAAATGACCTCATCTGCCCCAGAACTATACAAAAAGTCAGCCAAAAGCCAACGGGCAAGAGAACAGAAGCTAACAAAAAATGAACCAACAGCAAATGAATAAGACAGTCTCCTTCCAGAGTGACAAGAAAGAGGCCAGAGACAAATGTAGTCTGTAGAGCTCTGTGTCCAGAGACAGAATGAATGGTAGGCTCCTCTGAGAAAATCCTAGGGTGGTCTGAAACCTACAAATTGAACCTTGAAAGTCACCAGGAGTGGCAATGGTCAGTGTAGATGCAAGAACATGTGGTCTAGGACACCTGAGGACTTCAAACTCCCTAGCCCTCTGTTCTGAGCTACCCATAGAGCTCCTTGAAGATCCAGCAATCTAAACTTCAAAGATCCAAGAGGATCTAATCCTAGGAGGTGTAGGTTGGAACAGGAATCCAGGTCACCTGGGTCAGGACCACCCCATCCAAACGTATGGTAAGAGGCAGAGCCTGGCCTATGACACACAGTTCAGTGACTAAGGCTAGGGAGATGAGTAAACTAAAGAAGACAATGACCACTATGAAGAATTCAATCAATCAACATTTATTAAGCACTAACTGTGTGCCAGGCACTATGTTAAGTGCTGGGAATACAAAAAAGAGGCAAAAGACGGTCCTTGCCCTCAAGGAGCTCACAACCTAATGAGCAGAGACAACATGCAAACAAATACATCCAAACAAGCTATTTACAGAATAAACAGAAAATAATTCATAAAGGAAAGGCACTAGAATTAAGAGGGGTTTGGAGAGGCTTCTTGAAAAAGAAGGGATTTTAGGGAGCGGAGCCAAGATGGCAGAGTA
Source organism: Vombatus ursinus (assembly GCF_900497805.2). Lineage (NCBI taxonomy): Eukaryota > Metazoa > Chordata > Mammalia > Diprotodontia > Vombatidae > Vombatus > Vombatus ursinus. The sequence continues at coordinate 3,694,407 of NW_020950547.1, read as the reverse complement.
AAAGCAGTGACTTGCTTGCCCCCCAAACCCCTCCAAATACCTATAAAAATGACTCTAAACAAATTCTAGAGCAGAAAAAGAAGGGATTTTAGTTGGGACTTAAAGCTGGAGAAAAAATAAATTGAGGGGAGAAAGGAAATAAACATCTATATAGTGGCTACTCTGTGCCAGGCACTGCTAAGTGCTTTACAAATATTATTATATCATTGATCTTCACAACAAGTTTGGGAAGTAGGTGCTATTATTATCCCCATTTTACAGTTAAGGAAACTGAGGCAAATAGAGGTTTAAGTGACTTGCCCAGGGTTTCATAGCGAGTAAGTATCTGAGGCAGATTTGAACTTGGGTCTTCCCAATTCCAGATAAATCCAGAGATACCTAAAAATCCAACTAGAAGAAGAGAGTAACCATAACAAATGGAAGTAGAGACTTATATGGAAAACAATGGATCTTTTATAAGAACTATGTGAATACCTAGAAAAAAAATGAAGCAAGAGATAAAAAATTAAATAAGAGCTCTGGAAGAAAGAATTGAAAGGAGAATAAACAGTTTAGATGAGAAAGTGGCAAACCTCATCCACATAAAAAGACTCCCTGAGAATTAGGATTCTAATTTGAATTTAATTTCTAATTGAAAATTAGAAATCAGTAACTCCATACAACAGTAAAAAATTTTAGAACAAAATCAACAGATTGAAAAAACATGATATAAAATATTTTATATAAAAACAACTGACCTAGAAAACGGAGAAATAAATTCAGAATTATCGGACTAGCTTTTTGTTCTTGATGCTATTGAAGGATTGCTGAAGTATCGACCACCTTTCTTGCCATGTCAAAGTTGGAGTCCCTCAAGGAGCCTGAATCTGTGAAAGCTTTTCACTGGAGGCCTGAGCTTCACGATGAGAGATGAAAGTCTAAAGAGTTATTTTGAGCAATGGGGCATTCTTGCTGTTATTTTGTTTTGTTACCAACACCACAGTGGAAGAGGTAGATGCGGCTATGAATGCCAAGACCTCAAAAAGTTGATGGGAGAATAGTTTCTTACCTGTCTGTAACACCTTGGGACTTCTCTACTACCCAAGAAACTCATTACTGGGATAATCTCATCATCCTATAAGATCCCATCAGCCTTAGTAATCTACCTTATCACTACCCTCTACCTCTCTGATTGGAGAGTGGGGCCATCAACTCTAAACTTCCATTTAAGGAGACAGCCCAGCTCATCTCCTCCCTTCTCACCTGGTTGTTCTACTTTGGGACTTCTCTGATTGACTTTTCTACTTAGTGTTGGGTGTCTCCCTTCCCCCCCCCCCCCCTTCCGCCCCCTTTTGTGTTTTGTCTCCTCTAGTTAGATTGTAAATTCCTTGAGAACAGGGACTTTCTTTTTTCTTATTTGTATCCCCAACACTTAGCACAGTGCCTGGCACATAGTAGGTGCTTAATTAATTTTTGACTGTTGAACCAAAGACAGCAGTTTCCATTAAGGACTCTCAAAGACCAGGTGCCCACTTAACTGTGAAAAAAATCTTTTTGGATGACATTAAACAAGTCACTGAGGAATAACATTTAAAATACTACTTTGAGCAATAGAGAAAAATTGAAATGATTTAAATCATGACTGAATGAAGAAGTAGCAAAAAGAGGGGTCTTTTTCATAACTTTTGATGACCATGACTCTGTGAATAAGATTGTCTTTCAAAAACAGCAAACTGTGAGTGGCCACAACTGTGAAGTAAGGTAAGCTTTGTTTAAGCAAGAAATGACCAGTGATTCTTCCAGTCAGAGAGGTCAAAGTGGGAACTTTGGTGGTGACCACAAAAGTGGCTTTTGTGGAAATAACTTTGGCCATGATGGGAACTTCAGTGGTTATGGTAGTGGCAGTTGTGGTGGGGAATATGGCAAAAGTGGAGGTGGCTACAATGGATTTGGCAATGAGAAAAACATCTTTGGAAGCTACGATGACTTTGGCAACTACAACAGTTTTCAACCTTCGGTCTCATGAAAGGAAATTTTGTAAGAAAGACCTCCAGCCCTTATGATGGGGCCAGTATTTTGACAATCACATAACCAAAGTGGCTGTAGGAGTTCCAGTAGTAGCAGTAGCTACACAGCAGTGACAGAAGATTTTAATTACTTTTAGTAAACAGAGCTTAGCAATAGGGGAACAGTAGAGAAGTGACAGGAAAGCTGCAAGTCACAAGAGATTTGTGAATGCAGTCAAGTACAGTGGTGGCAAGGCCCAATTGCTTTAAGAAGACAGGTTTTTACTCTTTGTGTTTAGGCCAAAAAAAAAAAAAACCAATCATACAAAAACCCACCAAGATTATATTTGTGACTAATTGTATAACAGGTTATTTTAGTTTTTCAGAAAGTATAAAGCATTCCAACAAGGGGTTTCAATGTAGATTTTTCTTACATCCTTGCTGTTGCTTGCTAAATATAATAGTTTGATCATGATACTGAATAAATATATCTTAAAAAAAGAATCATTGGACTCCCTGAAAATCACCATTAAAAAAAAAAACAACCCTAGGGGCAGCTAGGTGGTGCAGTGGATAGAGCACTGGCCCTGGATTCAGGAGGACCTGAGTTCAAATTTGACTTCAGACACATAACACTTACTAGCTGTGTGACCCTGGGTAAGTCACTTAACCCCGAGTAAGTCACTTAACCCCATTGCCTAACTAAAAAAAATTTAAAAATAAATAAAAAACAACCCTGAACAACAGTTTTCAAGAAATCATAAATGAAAACTACCCAGATCTATTAGATCCAGAGGACAAAGTGAATAAAGAAACCTCTTGAAAAAAACTTCCTGTCAAGCAAGGTTTCTTGAAAGAAATCTTATAAAGAAACTTACCAGTAAGGTCACAGTCAAATCCAAAACTTCTATGTCTTCCATTTTTTCCAATTTCTTGCTATAAGTAGTAAGAAAGGAGTTTAAATACTCAGGAACTAGTCAGGATCACACAAGACCTAGCAGCTTTTACCTTCTATGAGAAAAGATCTTGGATTCCAATATTCCAAAAGGCAAAAGAGATATGTTCACAACCAAAAATAACTTACTATACAAAGCTGAGTATAATACTAGAGGGAGAAAAAACAGAACTTCAATGGAAGAGGACTTTGAAGCATTTCTAATGCTTAAGATTGAGTTGAGATTGAGAGTTAAGTAATAACTTTGAAATACAAACATGAGTCCATAGAAACCTAGAAAAGTAAATTTATATAAACCATTAGAAGGAGCTATACAGGAATGCAATGCTAACATTCTCAGGGGCAGGGAGGGGGATGGTGGGAAAAAACAACCCTTCAAAATCTTAACATCTTGAAAGGGAACTGAGGGAGTTAAATAAGAAAAACATAGGCTATAGGGATGGACTGCTTTGTTCTGAGAGTTTCAAGTGGGGAAAGAGAAGGGAAGGAAAAAGGAATATATTATTGTAGAAAGGAGGAAGAAGGGAGAACTCGATATTTCTCATAATTGGAGTGCTTGAGATGAAGAGTATACAAAGATGGAGGAAGAGGTAGGGAGGGTGGGTATCAGATGAACGTCATTCTTATCTGAAATGCACAAATTAGGATTGAATTCACACTTATATAGTTTGGTGTAGAAATACAGCAAACTCATTGATGAAATAAGCAAGGATAGGGATAGTGGTTAAGAAGGAAGGTAAATATTGGAGAGGCAATAATGGCAATCAAAACAAAATTCCTGATCCTGAAGGAGAGATAAAAAGGGGGGAAAAGAAAGAAAAGCAAAGAACTGGAATCTAAGGAGGAGGGTGCCCATGAATTGGGGAATGACTGAATAAATTATGGTATATACATATGTGGAATATTATTTGCCATAAGAAATTAGGAAAGCCTTTTGTTTCGATTCTTCTTTCACAACATGACTAATGTGGAAATATGTTTAATATGATTGTACATGTATTGCCTATATCAGATTGCATGCCATCTTGGGGAAGCGGGAGGGGAGGAGGGAGAAAAATTTGGAACTCAAAATCTTATAAAATGGAGTGTTGAAACAAAAAAATAATTAATTAATTTTTAAAAAAATGAGGAAAGAAGCAATTTCATAGAATACCAAGTAGGTGGAATTGAGGTGAGCAGAAGCAGAATAGTTTATGTTAGGTCAACAACATTTCCTAAAGAAAAACAACTCTGAAAGAATTAAGAACTCTGATCAACCTACATCCCCAGAAATCTACGGTGAAGCACCTCTTGACAGAGCAGTGATGAACTCAAGGTACAGAAAGAGACATATTTTTGGACACGGCCACCATGAGGATATTTTGCTTGACTATGTTTATTTTTTTTTTTATAAGGTTTTTTCCTTCTCTCAGTTTTTAATTGAAGAAGGTAGATTCAAAAGGGGGTTGGCGTTTTTAGTGATAAAAAAAAGGGGGGTGTATCAAAACATTATTTTCCAATGCACAGAAGAGAACAAAAGGAAGTTCAGAAGGAAGCACAAAGAACACAGTTTTGAAAGGAAAATTTGGAACTAATTTATTATATGCTTTTTAAAAAAGCAGGCAGTGTAAGATAAGATCTTCACAATTTCATGTAGAATCTCCTTTTTGTGTTCTATTTCGTGTATGGAAGTGCTCTTTTTTTGGTGTTTAAATTCAGCATAAAAAATATAAAATTACAGGGGGCAGCTAGGTGGCACAGTGGATAGAGCACCAGCCTTGGAGTCAGGAGGACCTGAATTCATATCTGGTCCCAGACCAGACTCTTGACACTCATTGTGTGACCCTAGGCAAGTCACTTAACCCCAATTGTCTTGCAAAAGAAATATATATATGTAAAATTACGACAAATGAGTGAAATTATAAGACCTGCCTCAAAGGGTTGTTGTAATGACCAAATGAGATAACGTATATAACACATTTGGCAAACCTAAAAGCTCCAAGTGTTTTTATTATCATAATAATTTTGCTATAATATGACTATGTACAATGGTATCCTAACTGATTTCCCTGCCTAAAGTATCTCCCTTCTCCACTATATCCTCCACAGCTACAAAAATTATATTCCTAAAGCACAAATCTGATCATGTTACTTCCCTTCTCAAAAAGCTCCAGAGGCTTTCTACTGCCCCTAGAATAAAATACAAATTGAAGACTTTTACAGTGTGGCTCCTACCTATTTTTCCAGGCTTATTGTACGTTATTTCCCTACATGCTCTATACTATCTAGCCAAACCATCCTTCTAGTTGGTTCTCCCTTCTCTGTGGCTCAGAAGGGGCTATTCCCTGTACCTGGATACACTCTCTCCTCACCTCTTGGCTCTTAGAATCTCCAGCTTCCTTCCATGCTTAACTCAACTGACATCTGCTATGTGAGGCCAGTCCTGATCCCCACTGCTGCCAGTGCCTTCTTCAAAATCCCAAATTACCTTGTTTTTTACTTTGTATGTTTTGTATATATATATACATATATGCGCATGTGTGTATATGTTGTTTTCCCCAGTAGAATGTAAGTTCCTTGAAGTCAGGGATGGTTTCATTTTTTTCTTTTATGTTTTGTTGAATATTTTATTTGACCTGTTTTTATATTACATGTATAGGCCACTTCCAGTTTATGAGAGGTCTTTTATAATTAAGTAAAACTAATAATAATGACCTCATCTGACAATGCATGCAATATTCCATGTCTGTAGCAACCCTCATCTCTGTATTTTTTGAAAAATTTACAGAAATCTATTTTTTTCCTTCCACTCTTACCGCATTGGAAAATGAAAAAAAAAAAGGAAAAACAAATTTATTGTAATAAATATGCAGTAATACAAAACAAATTCCCTTAGTGGCTGCAAACAAAAATATTTATGTCTTGTTCTGCACCCTAAATCCATCATCTCTCTGTCATGGCTGGCATGTGCTATCATTGGTCCCTGGAATTATGGAGGGTCACTGTATTGTACATATAGTTCTTAAAGCTTTCAAAATTGTTTGTTTTACCATGTTGTTATTGTATAAATTGTTTTCTTGGTTCTTCTCATTTCATTCTTTTTCAGTTCATGAAAATTTTCAAAATTATTTCTTCTTACAATATTGATGTTATAAAGTATTCTTCTGGCTCTGCTCACTTCATTGCATTGGTTCATATAAATCTTTTCATATTTTTAAAAATCATCTATTTTCTCATTTCTTGCATAACAATTGTACTACATAATGTTCATTTGTTGTTGTTGTTCAGTTGTTTCAGTCATGTCTAACATTTTGTGACCCTGTGGACCTCTCTCCATGGCAAAGATCCTGGGTTTGCCATTTCCTTCTCCAGTGGCAAACACAGATCAAGTGACTTACTTGCCCAAGGTCATACAACTAAGAAGTTGTTGAGGCTGAATTTAAACTCAGGTCTTCCTGACTCCATAGCCCAGAACTCTATCCACTACACCACCTAACTGTCCCCTTCACATTTAATTTACCACAACTTATTGAGCCATTCCTCAATTGATGGGCATCTACCTTTTCCTACCAGTCTTTGCCAACCACAAAAAGAGTTCTTTTGTTTTTGTATTTATATCTCCAGCACTTCAGCACAACGCCTGGTACATAATGGGTGCTTAATAAATGTTTTTTGATTGAAAGGTAAGCTGGAGACAGAGTGGAAAGGACTTTAAATCCCGAATTGAAGAGTTTGTATTTTATTCTACAGGACAACTCAGAGACATTGGAGCTTCTTGGGCAAGGAAATAACATGACCAGAACTGTACTTTATGAATATCAGTTTGGCAGCTTTGTAGAAGATGGAAAGGAGGAAGAAATGGAAATCAGTAAGACTAGCTAAGAGGCTACTGCAATAGTATGGGTGAGGTATGATGAGGGCCTCAACTAAGAGTATCCTTAAAATTACACCAAGACTTTCGGGACATCCTATAAATCAGAGCAATTTGATACAAAGATTTTCCCTTTGGGCAACCAAGCTGTATACTGTTGGATACAGCAATACCACTATTAGGACTGTATCCCAAAGAGATCATAAAAAAGGGAAAAGGACCTATATATGTAAAAGTATTTATAGCAGCTCTTTTTGTGGTGGCAAAAATTGGAAATTTGAAGGGATGCCCATCAATTGGGGAATGACTAGACAAATTGTGGTATATGTATATAATGGAATATTATTGTGCAATAAAAAATGCTGAGCAGGCAGATTTCAGAAAAACCTGGAAAGACGTGTATAAAGTGATACAAAGTTAAATGAGTAGAACCAGGAAAACATTGTACACAGTAACAGAAACATGGTGTAATGATCAACTATGAATGACTTAGCTCTTCTCAGCAATACAATGATCTGATTACAAAAGATGCATGATGGAAAATTCTATCCACATCCAGATAAAGAACTGATGGATTCTCAGCACAAACTGAAGCATATTATTTTCACTTATTTCATTTTTTTCATGTTTTTTTTTCCCTTTTGGTCTATCTCTTCTTTCACAACTGTGACTAATATGGAAATATGTTTTATGTGACTGCACATATGTAACCTATATCAAACTGCTTATCAATTTAGAAAGAGGGGAAGGGAGGGAGGGAGAAAAATTTGGAACTCAAAAAAATTTTGGAACTAAGAAGGACCTGAGGCCAGAGACACCATCCCCCACACCCCAGGACTAGAAGTGATTATAATAACAAGCTGCTAAAAATTTAAAAATAAAAATAAAAATGAGTAAGCAAAGGAAAAAGAACCCAAACATAGACAGCTACTATGGGATTAGAGAAGATGCCAGGGTTCATTTTCAGAGAAGGATACTGAAGCAAAAAAAGCCTTTCTTACCCAAAGAGTAACATCAAATGGTCATCTGTCCAAAGAGAGTCCTTGGAAGAACTTAAAAAGGACTTTAAAAATCAAAGAAGTAAGATTGAGGAAAAATTAGAAAAAAAAATGAACAATCCAAGAAAAACATGAAAATTACAAAAAAAAAGGTCAACCAACTGCAAAAGGAGATCCAGCATCTTGGGGAAGAAAACAACTCTTTGAAAACTAGAATTGGGCAAGGGGAAGCAAAAGACATCATAAGATACCAAGAAATAATAAAATGAAATAAAAAGAATGAAAAAATAGAAGAGAATGCGAAACATTTCATAAGAAAAACAACTAATCTGGAGAACAGATCAAGAAGAGAAAACATAAGAATAATCAGATTATCTGAAAGCTACAATCAAAAAAGAATCTTGATATAGTAATACAAGAAATAATTAAAGAAAATTGTCTTTGGAACTCAAAGTTTTAAAAATCAATGTTAAAAATTGTTTTTACACGTAACTGGGGGAAAATAAAATGCTAAATTTAAAAAACAACAAAGAAAATTATCCTGAAGTGTTAGAACAACAGGGGAAAGTAGAAATAGAAAAAATCCACCAATCACCACCTGAAAGATAACCCAGGATGAAAACCTACAGGAATATCATAGCCAAATTCCAAAAACCCCAGGTTAAGGAGAAAATATTATGAGCAACAACAACAACAACAACAACAACAAAAACAATGCAAATACTGAAGAGACACAATTGGAATTACACAAGACCTAGAAGCTGCTACAATAAAAGACTGCAGGTCTTGGAACACCAAATATTGAAAAGCAAAAGAACTGGGGTGGTGGCCAAAGATAACTTATGTAGCAAAGTTAAGTATAATCCTGAATGGGAAAAAAAAATGGACATTCAATGAATTGACAGACCTTCAGGATTTCCTTGCAAAAAGACCAGAATTTAATAGAAAATTTGACATAGAAGATCTAGGGGGAATATAAAGTAAACACCAAAGACCAATTACAAGGGATTCAATGAGGGCAAACTGTTTACTTTTTATATATGGAAATGTAAACCATATGCTTAAGATTGTCATTAGTAATTGGATAGTTTGGGAAAAAAGATTGGGGAAGAGCATGATGTGGTGATTCTAAAAAGCAAGATTGTGTAGGAAGATGTAAGAAGAGCAATTACCTCATACAAATGAGGTGTGAGAGGAAGAATTAATACAGAGGAATCAGATAGAGGTGAAGTGCTGGTAGTCCTGGAACCTTACTCTCATCAGATCTGGGTTAAAGAGGGAACAACATATACATCTAGAAGGGTATAAAAGTCTTCTAAATTTATAAAGAAATAAGAGGGTGAGGAAACAGGATAAGGGGAGAGGAGGTGTACAAGAGTGTTAAGATTTAGGAGGATGGGGAGAGAAGAAAAAGGAGGGACCTTTAGAGAAATGGGTAGAACAAGAAAAAGGAGAGTAAGAGGAGAGGATAAGGGAGAGATTCTTTAAAAGGGTGTGGAATAGGAAGGTAGTGGTTAGTAAACTAGAGGAGGGATAGGGGAAAAAGAGAAGCTGAGAAGGCCAATAGTGAGGACAAATAGAATGGAGGGAAATACAAATAGTAATTATAACTTTGAATGTGAATGGGATGAATTCACCTGTAAAAAGGGCAGATAGCAGTATGGATTAAAAATCAGAATCCAAAATAGGCTATTTACAAGAAATATGTTTTAAACTGAGGGATACACACAGAGTTAAAAGGCTGGAGTAAAATGCATCAGCCAATGCAAATAAAAGCAGGAGTAGCAATCATGATATCAGACAAAGTCAAAGCTAAAATAGATTTAATTAAAAGAGATAAACAGGGAAACTACATTATGATAAAAGGTACCATAAATAATGAAGCAATGTCAATAATAAACTTATGTGAACCAAATGCCATAGCATCTAAATTTTTAAAAGAAAAGTTAAATGAATTACAAGTGGAAATAGATAATAGTTCTATAATAGTGGGGAACTTTAATGTTCCCCTCTCAAAACTAGACAAATCTAACCAAAAAATAAATAAGAAAGAAATAAAAGAAATGAATAAAATTTTAGATAAGCTAGATATCATAGATATCTGGAGAGAACTGAATGGAAATAGAAAGGAATACACCTGTTTCTCAGTGGTACTTGATACCTTTACAAAGACTGAACATATACTAGGGCACAAAAATTTTAAAGCTAAAGGCAGAAAAGCAGAAATATCAAATGCTTTCTTTACAGACCACAATGTAATAAAAATTATATTTAATAAGGGATCATTGAAACATAGGAAAAAACTAATTGGAGACTAAACAACCTAATCTTAGAGAATGTATGGGTTAAAGAACAAATAATGGAAATAATTAGTAATTTCATTAAAGAAAATGACAATAATGAAACAACATATCACAACCTATGGGATAAGCATGAGAAATAATCAGAGGAGAATTTATATCTCTAAGTGCTTATATCAATAAAAAAGTGAATGAGCAGACTAATGAACTGGGTTTGCAATTAAAAAAAAACTAGAAAAAAAAACAAATTAAAAATCCTTAATTAAACACTAAATTGGAAATCCTAAAAATTAAAGGTAAAATTAATGAAACTGAGTGTAAGAAAATCATTGAATTAATAAATAAAACTAGGAGTTGGTATTATGAAAAAAAATCAGTAAAATAGATAAAACATTGGTTAATATGATTTCAAAAAAGAAATAAAAACCAAATCATTAGTATCAAAAATGAAAAGGGTGAATATACCACTAAAAATGATTACATCAAAGCAATTATAAGGAATTATTTTGTGCAATTATATGCCAATAAATTTAACAACTTAAATGAAATGGAAGAATATTTACAAAAATACAAACTGCCCAGATTAGCAGAAGAGGAAATACAATATCTAAATAGATTTCAGAAAAAGAAATTGAACAGGTCATAAATAAGCTTCCTAAGAAAAAAGCACCACAGATGGATTTATAAGTGAATTTTATCAAACACTTAAAGACAAACTAATTCTTTTTTTTTTTTTTGGCTAGGCAATGGGATTAAGTGACTTGCCCAGGGTCACACAGCTGTCAACTATCTGAGGCTGAATTTGAACTCAGGTCCTCCTGACTACAAGGCTGGAACTCTACTCACTGTGCCACCTAGCTGCCCCAAGACAAACTAATTCTAATATCAAATAAATTATCTGAAATAATAGGCAAAGAAGGGGTCCTACCAAACTCCTTTTATAAAACAGACATGATACTGATACCTAAACCAGGAAAAGTAAAAACAGATAAAAAAAATTACAGACCAATTTCATTACTGAATATGGATGCAAAAATCCTAAATTTAAAAAAAGTATATTACAAAGATTATACATTATAACCAAGTAGAATTCATACCAGGAATGCAGGGTTTAACATAAGGAAAACTATTAACATAATCGATTATAATCATAATATCAATTAATGCAGAAAAACCATTTGACAAATTTTTTTTTACAAACACTCATTTCTATTAAAAACATTTGAAAGTATAGGCATAAGTGGACTTTTCCTTAAACTGATAAGAAGCATTTACCTAAAATGATTAGCAAGCATTATTTGTAATGGGGATAAGCTAGAAGCCTCATAAGATCAGGTGCAAAACAAGGATGCCAACTGTCACCAATATTATTCAATATTGTATTGGAAATCCCAGCAATAGCAATATGACAAGAAAAAGAAATAGAAGGAATCAGAATAGAGAATGAGGTGATAAAACCATCTCTTTTTGCAGATGATATGATGATATACTGGGAAAATCCTAAAGGCTAAGAAATAGAAAGGCAGATCAGTGGAACAGAGTAGACATAAAATCTACAGAAGCAAAGAAAGAAAGTTACTCAGTGTTTGGCAAGTTTAAAGACTTAAGTTTTTGGGATAAGAACTCATTATTTGGTTTAAAAAAATTGTTGGGAAAGCTGGAAAACAGTCTGGCAGAAAATGGGCATAGACCAATATCTTACATCATTTACCAAGATAAGGTCAAAATGGATACATGGCCTAGATATAAAGGAAGATACTACAAGAAAATTTGAAGACCATTTAACATATTACCTATCAGACTTATGGATAGGTGAACAATTTATGAACAAACCGAGACAGAGGGTGTTGTGAGATGTAAAATGGATAATTTTGATTACATTAAACTAAAAAGGTTTTGTACAAATAAAACAAATGTAGCCAAGATCAGAAGGAAAGCAGAAAACTGGGAGGAAAATTTTATAGACAATGCCTCAGATAAAGGTCTCATATCTCAAATATATAAAGAACTTTGTCAAATCTATAAGAATGCAAGACATTCCCCAACTGATATATCTCCAAAGAATATGAACAGACAGTTTTCCAATGAAGAAATCAAAACAATTTCTAGTCATATGAAAAAATGCTCTAAATCATTATTGATTAGAGAAATGCAAATTAAAACAACCTTGAGATATGCTTTTACACCTATCAGACTGGCTAAAATGATAGAAGGAGAAGTGACACATGTTGGAGGGGATGTGGAAAAATTGGGGCTTTAATTCATTGTTGGTGAATCTGTGAGCTGATCTAACCATTCTGGAGAGAGATTTGGAATTATACCCAAAGAATTATTAAACTGCCTATACCCTTTGACCTAGCAATACCACTATTAGATCTGTTTTCCAAGATGATCAGGGAAAATGGAAAAGAACCTACCTGTTCTAAAATATTTATAGCAACTCTTTGTGGTGGCAAAGAACTGGAAATTATGGGGATGCCCATGAAGTGGGAAATGGCTAAACAAATTGTGGTATATGCCTATGATATTACTCTGCTTTAAGAAATGTTGAACTCAATGATTTTATAAAAGCATGGAGAGATCTCCATGAAATAATGAGGAGTGAAATGAGCAGAACCAAGAGAACATTGTATACAGTAACAGCAGTATTATTTTAAGAACAACTTTGAGTAATCAAGTCATTCTGACTATTATAAATATCTGAATTAACCTCAAAGATTCTATGAAGCAAGATGCTTTTGGAATCCAGAAAGGAATATTGCTGTGGAGTAGGAAAAGATGAGCTGGTTGATTTAGAAAAACATAGAAAAACTTGGATGTAAGAAGAAAGATGCCATCCACCTTCAGAGAAACGCAAGACAGGAGGAAATAAGCATAGTATAGTCTTACATATATGTGTATGAGTGTATATATGTATGTTTGTAGATATCTATGTATATGTGTGTGTGTGTGTGTGTATATATATATATATATATATATATACATCCACACTTAATTGTAACCTTTTATAGAATGGGGGAGGAGGAAGGGAAGGGAAAAAACGAAGTAAAAAGGGCACAGCAGAGAACAAAATAAAACAAAGAAGCAAAGAAAAGCTGTGCTTTGAAAACAATGTGCAGTATTTATTATACAGGTTTTCTTGAAATGGAAATTCATTGCTTTATATTGAATTCTCTCTTATGGTCTGCTGTGTACATGGCATTTTTTTTTCTTTTCTCATTTTGTACATAAGTGTAAAATAAAAAAAAAAAAATCTACCCCTCCCCCCAAAAAACTGCACTTATATTCTTTCCCTCTAAACTGCTCCTGACTTCCTTCCCCCCCAACTAGTACCCTAGTATAAGCTATCATCACATTTGGCCTAGGTTATTGTAACAGCCTCCTAATTGATATTGCCTGTAGTGTCTTAAAACTTCTCAAAACTGCCAAGAAACATTGGTACTAAAACATTAAGTCTCAAACGCTTGTTCAAAAATCTTTAGATGGCTCTCCATTGCATATAGAATAAAACACACTCTCTTTTGCATCAAATTTAGAGCTTTCCACTTTTTCCCTAAATTTCCCCTCTTCACATTTTCTCCAATTATCTTTTGGAATCTGGCTTCTGACCAGTTCATCATTCAACCAAAACTGTCCAAAATTACCGGTGATCTGTCAGTTGGCAAATTCACATTCTTTCTAAGTGCTCATCCTCTTTCACCTCTCTGGCAATTTGACACCCTCTCTTCTTGTCAGTCAGCCAATAAGCATTTATTAAGCAACTACTATGTGGCAAGTACTGGAGATAAAAAGAAAGGCAAAAGATAGCCTCTGCCCTTGAGGATCTAGCAATCTAATGAGGGAGACAACAAACAAACACATATGTACAAATAAGCTACGTACAGGATAAAGAGGAAATGAGAGGGAAGGCATTCGAATTTAAAGGGATCGGTAAAGGCTTCCTGTAGGTGAGATTTTACTGTGTGACTCTGGGCAAGTCACTTAACCCCAACTGCCTAAAGATTATTTAAAAAAAAAAAAAAAAGAGAGAGATTTTAGCTGGGACTTAGAGGAAGCCAAGGAAGCCAGGAGGTGGAGATGAGGAGAGAGCATTCCAGGCATTGGAGAAAGCCAGAGAAAATACCCAGAGCTGAGAGATGGAGTGTCTTATTTTTGGAACATCAAAGAGGTCAGTGTCACTGGACCAAAGAGTATAGTGGGGGTGTAAGGTATAAGAAGACTGGAAAGGTGAGGGGGTTTAGGTTATAAGGGCTTTGAAGCCAAACGGGATTTTGTATTTGATTCTAGGTGTGACAAGGAGTCACCAGAGTTTATTGAGCCTGGGGGTAACATGATTGGATCTTTGCTTTGGGAAAATCACTTTGGTGGCTTAATGGGGAATGGTTTGGATTGAGGAGAGACTGGAGGCAGGCAGACCCGCCAGCAGGCTATTGCAATAGTCCAAGTGTGAGAGATTTCACCAGAATGGTGGCAGTATCAGAGGAGAGAAGGGGATGTACTAGAGAGATGTTGCAAAGGGGAAGACTTTGGCAACAGATTGGATATGGCAAATGAAAAATAGTTAAGAATCAAGGATTACAGCTAGGTTTTGAGCCTGGGGGAATGGAAGGATGGCAGTGCCCTTGACAGTAATAGGTGAAGTTTGGAAGGGGGGAGGGTTTAGGGGGAAAGAAAATGAGTTTAGTTTTGAACAAGTTAAGATGTCTATTGGACATCTAGTTTGAGATGTCTGAAAGGCAATTCAAGATGTAAGACTAAAGGTCAGAAGACAGTTTAGGGATAGATAAGTAGATTTACTACTATGACCCCGGGCTAGTCACTTGACCCTGTTTGCCTCAGTTCCTCATCTCTAAAATGAGCTGGAGAAAGAAATGGCAAACCACTCCAATATCTTTGCCAAGAAAACTCCAAATGGAATCATGGAGTCAGATGTGACCAAACAAGTAGAATTGAAAATCTAGGCATAGAGATAATTGAATCCTGGGAGCTGATGAGAAAACCAAGTGAAGTATATTAGAGGGAGAAGAGGTACCCCGCCTAAGCGGGGCACACCCATGATTGTGTGACCTAGATGATGATCAGCAAAGGAAACTTGAGAAGGAGTGGTCAGATAGGCAGGAGACATCTCAAAAACCTCAAAAGCAAAGCATATCAGAGAAGAGGGTAATCAGCAGTGTCAAAGGTTATGAGAGGTCTAGAAAAATGACTTTTGAGAAAAGAGCATTGGATTTGGCAATTAGGGGATCATTGGTAAATTTGGAGAGAAGAGTTTCAGTTAAATGTTGAAGTCAGATATTCTTTTTTTTTGTTTTGGTGAGGCCATCAGGGTTAAATGACTTGCCTAGGGTCACATAACTAGTAAGTGTCAAGTGTCTGAGGTCAAATTTGAACTCAGGTCCTCCTGACTCCAAGGCCAGAGCTCTATCCACTGTGCCACCAAGCTGTCTCCCAGATATTCTCTTTTCTCTGGGATTTTGTAAAATTGATCTGAGTTTCTCCTACCATCTGACCAGGCCTTTTAGATCTTTTTTCATTAGACTACGGGCTCCTTAGGAGCAGAGACTGTTTTTTGCCTTTCTTTGCATTTCCAGAACTTAGCACAAACCCTGGCACGTAACTAATAATTAATGTTTATTGATTGACTGACCTTTTTTGGATCATCATTCACATTGTACCACCTATCTGGGTTTACCCCAAGGCGCTGTCCTGGTCCCACTTCTCTATCTTTATTCTTTTACTTGGTGATTTCAGTAGCTTTCATGGGTTCAGTTACCATCTCTATGCAGATGACTCTCAGATGTACACTCTCTTCTAAGTTTCAACTGCCCATTGGACATTTTTACTTAAATGTTCTAGAGTCATCTCAAACCCAACATGCCCAAAAAACCAAACAAACCATGTTTTCCTCCAAACCTATACCTGTTCTGAACTTCCCTATTGATTTTGTTTGTCTTTTATTTTTGAAGAGGACTGATGACATCAAAGGGTAATGTCTTGAGTCCTTTGTAAATTGGATTTAAGTCAGGCAGAATTGCACAGTCATCAGCTTCACTCTCTCTCCTAAAGTCATTAAAGTCCAGTGGCAAGACAAAAGTCAGGACAACTGGAGATGGCCCAAGATGAAGTGGAAGACCTTGGCACCTTTGATGTCTGACCAAGTTCTCAGGGCTCTCTAGTATTATTATTATAAAGCGCACCACCATTCTTCCAGTCAACATGACTTATAATCTAGGCATCATCCTCAACTGCTCATTCCCTCCCCACAAATTGAATCAGTAGCCAAACATCATCTCTGTCTCCACATCTCTCATGTACACCCCATTCTTTCCACTCCACACAGTACTAGTTCAGGCCCTTGTCACCTCTCACTTGGTGTTTACTAGAACACCCTCCTAATTGGTATCCCCACCTCATCTCCTCCCACTCCAATCTTTCTTCTATGCCTTTAATTTTTCTTAAATGCAGGTCTGATGACTTCACTCCCCTTCTCAATAAACACCAGTAGCTCCCTTTGCCTATAGGATCAAATATAAACTCCTCTCTTTGGCATTTAAAGTTTACTGCAACTTGGCCCTTTCTAGCCTTATTACACAGAACCCCTCCACACTGCCTATGGTCCAGTCATACCATTCCACTTGTTATAACACTCCATCTGTCCCTGGTTTCTGTGATTTTTACAACAAAGCCATGCCTGGAAGACCCTTTTTTCTCTGCCTCTTGTAAAATCATTGATTTCCTTTGAGACTCAGTTTAACCACCCCCTTCAGCAGCAGACTTTTCCTCTAGGTGCTAGTGCTAGTCACCTTATATCTGCTTTGGTTTTTTCATACATATGTACACATTGTCTCTCTCACTCTATTCCCAACCTTATCTCACCTTATTTCCCTTTCAAGCACTCCATGCTCCTGCCAAATTTGACTATTAGCTGTACCCCAAACTCAACCTACCTCCATATACCCCATGACGGAAAAGCAAGAACTTAATTTAAGATTAAGAACTTATCTTAAGATCACTATCCTGTTTTGTCAT